>NC_073693.1:56126465-56726465 GCF_029784155.1 Uranotaenia lowii
TTGATTTTTGCTCATGGTCATTGGACTTGGACTTACTTCTTGATGTTTGTGGCTAAAGTTATTAGAAGGACGTAACCATTTTCTTTGTTTTTTTCTGCTATTGTGTAATTGGCAAATTAATTTCATAACAACCATAATTTTTTTAAATTTATTTAACAGTAATTTTACAAATTATAACTATTCTGATCTTTAACGCTTGCCGCCACTAGGGGTAAATCATATCAGATAGGTTTCGCCACCATTACCATTTTATGCAAAAGGTTAATCATCTGAAGGATTCAAAAGTGCTTCATCATTGTATGATGACGAAAATGCAGCTGATCTGTTGAGCATTGAGTTCATCTGAATCCTGAATCTTATCTGAAGGGAAAACGATAAAAAACGATGCTACCAAAAAGTTTTGATCGAAAAATTTCCATAATTTCTGGTGAATGCACTTGAGAATTTCGACAATTTTGACAATTTTGACAATTTCGACAATTTCGACAATTTTGACAATTTTCACAATTTTGACAATTTTGACAATTTAGAGAGTTTGGACAATTTTGACAATTTTGTCAATTTAGAAAATTCAGACAATTTTGACAATTTTGATAATAAGGAAGGAGAATAATAATTTTGACAATTTTGACAATTTAACTATTTTAACAAAACAATTTTAACAATTTTGACAATTTTGACAAATTTGAAAATTTTGACAATTTTGACAATTTTGACAATTTTCACAATTTTGACAATTTTGACAATTTTGACAATTTTGACAATTTTGACAATTCTAAAAATTTCGACAATTTTGACAATTTTGACAATTTTGACAATTTTGACAATTTTGACAATTTTGACAATTTTGACAATTTTGACAATTTTGACAATTTTGACAATTTTGACAATTTTGACAATTTTGACAATTTTGACAATTTTGACAATTTTGACAATGTTGACAATGTTGACAATTTGGACAATTTTTACAATTTGGACAATTTTGACAATTTTGACAATTTTCACAATTTTGACAATTTTGACGATTATGACAATTTTGACAATTTTTAAAAACTTTGACAATTTTGACAATTTTGACAATTATACAATTTTGACAATTTTGACAATTGTGAAAATTTTGACAATTATACAATTTTGACAATTTTGACGATGTTGACAATGTTGACATTTTTGACAATTTTGACAATTTTGACAATTCAGACAATTTTGACAGTTTTGATAATTTTGATAATTTTGACAATTTTGACAATTTTGACAATTTTGACAATTTTGACAATTTTGACAATTTTGACAATTTTGACAATTTTGACAATTTTGACAATTTTGACAATTTTGACAATTTTGACAATTTTGACAATTTTGACAATTTTGACAATTTTGACAATTTTGACAAATTTGACAATTTTGTCAGTTTTGACGATTTGACAATTTGACAATTTGACAATTTTGACAATTTTGACAATTTTGACAATTTTGACAATGTTGACAATTTTGACAATTTTTACAATTTGGACAATTTTGACAATTTCAAAAGATTTAACAATTTTGACAATTTTGACAATTTTGACAATTTTGAAGATTTCGACACTTTCGACACTTTCGACAATTTCGACAATTTTGACAAATTTGACAATTTCGACAATTTTGACAATTTTGACAATTTTGACAATGTTGACAATTTTGACAATTTTGACAATTTTGACATTTTGACAATTTTGACAATTTTGACAGTTTGACAATTTAACAATTTCTACAATTTTAACAATTTTGACAATTTTGACAATTTTGACAATGTTGACAATTTTGACAATTTGGACAATTTTGACAATTTTGACAATTTTGACAATTATACAACTTTGACAGTTGTTACAATGTTGACAATGTTGACAATGTTGACAATTTTGACAATGTTGACAATGTTGACAATGTTGACAATTTTGACAATTTTGACAATTTTGACAATTTTGACATTTTGACAATTTTGATAATTTTGACAATTTTGACAATTTTGACAATTTTGACAGTTTGACAATTTGACAGTTTTTACAATTTAAACAATTTTGACAATTTTGACAATTTTGACAATTTTGACAATTTTGACAATTTTGACAATTTTGACAATTTTGACAATTTTGACAATTTTGACAATTTTGACAATTTTGTCAATTTTGACAATTTTGACAATTTTACAATTTTGACAATTTTGATGATTTTGATGATTTTGACAATTTTGGCAATTTTGGCAATTTTGACAATTTTGACAATTTTGACAATTTGACAATTTTGACAATTTTGACAATTTTGACAATTTTGACAATTTTGACAATTTTGACAGTTTTGACAATTTTGACAATTTTGACAATTTTGACAATTTTGACAATTTTGAAGATTTCGACACTTTCGACAATTTCGACAATTTTGACAAATTTGACAATCTCGACAATTTTGACAATTTTGACAATTTTGAAAATTTTGACAATTTTGACAATTTTGACAATTTTGACAATTTTATTAGTTTTGACGATTTTGACAATTTTGACAATTTTGACAATTTTGACAATTTTGACAATTTTGACAATTTTGACAATTATAACAATTTTGACAATTTAGACCATTAAGAAAATTTGGACAATTTTGACAAATTTGACAATTTTGACAATTTCGACAATTTGGACAATTTTGACAATTTTGACAATTTTGACAATTTTGACAATTTTGACAGATTTGACAATTTTGACGATTTCGAATATTTTGACAATTTTGACAATTTTGACAATTCTGACAATTTTGACAATTTTGACAATTTTGACAATTTTGACAATTTTGAAAATTTTGACAATTTTGAAAATTTTAACAATTCTGACAATTTTGACAATTTTGACAATTTTGACAATTTTGACAATTTTGGCAATTTTGACAATTTTGACAATTTTGACAATTTTGACAATTTTGACAATTTTGACAATTTTGACAATTTTGACAATTTTGACAATTTTGACAATTTTGACAATTTTGACAATTTTGACAATTTTGACAATTTTGACAATTTTGACAATTTTGACAATTTTGACAATTTTGACAATTTTGGTAATTTTGACAATATTGATAATTTTGACAATTTTGATAATTTTGATAATTTTGACAATTTTGACAATTTTGACAATTTTGTCAATTTTGTCAATTTTGTCAATTTTGTCAATTTTGACAATTTTGTCAATTTTGACAATTTTGACAATTTTGACAATTTTGACAATTTTGACAATTTCGACAATTTTGACAATTTAGACAATTTTGACAATTTTGACAATTTTGACAATTTTGACAATTTTGACAATTTTGACAATTTTGACAATTTTGACAATTTTGACAATTTTGACAATTTTGACAATTTTGACAATTTTGACAATTTTGACAATTTTGACAATTTTGACAATTTTGACAATTTTGACAATTTTGACAATTTTGACAATTTTGACAATTTTGACGATTTTGACAATTTTGACAATTTTGACAATTTTGTCAATTTATTCCAATTTGACAATTTTGACAACTTTTCGTTACGATTCTGGCTTATTTCAGTGCCAAAACATAAACAAGTGTTGACTGTTTTCTAGTGCCTCATTTTTTAAAATGCTGTGATTCAAAGCCAGTCACTTTGTATCGTTCATGTCAACGCTTAGTTTGTTTTTACTTGTTTTTCGTTGTCCGTCTGAAAACAACGCAATCAAAAATTAGTCATCAGATCATCATCGCTCAAATCGCCACCAATCAAGCGAACAATGTAAGCAATTATCAATCTGTAAAAGCGGTTCGAGCCGGTTTACATCGGTGTGTCGGAGTCGGTCCCTAAGACCATTCATAATTCATCAATAATTCAACAAAAACCGCTCTTTTTCCGCAGCTGTTCAATTAGAAAAAATATCGTGAGCCCTGCAGAACCTCCAAGCTAAGGGAGCTCATCAAGACTTCATAGATGGTTGCGGGGGAGGACAGAATAATGATTACCACTGAAAGAGAGAGTCTTTCATTGCATATTCATTATAATCCACTGATGCACATCCACTTGGTGGAGCTACTATTACTTAGGGTGGACGAGAGTGTCATGGTTAAAAATAGTGACGCAATGTCGTCCGTTGCATGCATAACGTTGTCTAAAGTTGCAACTTTGTTGCAGAAATATTACTACCGGATGGAGAAAGTTTGCATTGGCGGAAACTGAAGGGGAGACTTGGGTCGAAGAAGGATGAATCGGAAGGCAGAAGTCTGGCCCTTTGCATCTGCAAGGACAGTAATAGTTATGGGAATTTTGTTCCTACTATATATGTTTGCAGAAGTAAATTATAAACGCATCGTTGCAATTGACTTCTGCTTGTCAGTGTCATCGAAAGAATGAGTTTTACTTTTGTTTTCTAATGGTACCTTTGAAGAGTGATTAGCATTTGTATTCAA
The DNA here is from genome assembly GCF_029784155.1 of Uranotaenia lowii. NCBI lineage: Eukaryota > Metazoa > Arthropoda > Insecta > Diptera > Culicidae > Uranotaenia > Uranotaenia lowii. The sequence goes on from NC_073693.1 coordinate 56,130,915, forward strand.
TGAAGGACATTTGTAGAGATGATGTAGACAAAATGATCAATAAGCGTCTATCCAAAACAGTCGGGGAGGAATTTATTATTTGAGAAAAAATATTACAAATTTTAAATGTGATTTTAATATTTGCCTAAGGGTACTAAGCCAAACTCATTAAGCTAACGTATGTGAATTTTGAATTATTAAATTGTCTCTGTTCCTTTATGAGATAGTTGGCGTAATTTTTTTTTTCAAAGATTTATAAGTGACACTTTACTATCCTTATGGCATTCGTGTCGAAGTTGGCATAATGCACGCACATGTTCTTCCGATTTTGGCGTACATTCATTAATTTATTTTAAAAATACTTCAGAACTTGATTTAAAAGCTTGCAAGAACTGACAAAATTAGTTTTCTCGCAGTGTCTATGATTAAAAAATGAGGTTTCTTTGGAATTTCAATAGCCTTGTATTGAAAATTGCCTCTGTGCTGTTCTTCACATAGAGAATAGGATATATTTGGCATAATGCAAACTTTCGAGCTCTTTGACATAAACCATATTATTCTTTCGAAATTCTGACAGAATTATTCTTTCCACACTTTATATCTATGATCGATACTTGAAGCTCCCCTGTAAATTAAAATTGTCTAATTTTAAAATTGTCTCCGTGCCGTTTCTCTCAATGAGTTCATGCCATTTTTGGCATAATGAACATTTTCACGTCTTTTGAGCATAATCCGATTATTACATTGACATATTGCCTTAGTTTGTGATTTCAAAACTTGCAAAATCTGACGAAATTCTTCTTCCGTCTATGAATAACATATGAGTCTACCTCTATTTAGCATAACTCCAACGGCAAAAGTTTGGCCTTGCAAACAATATATCTCTACTGAATACATTCCAAAGACCGGTTCCACGAATGAAACAAAATTCAAATTTATCAATCCACAGTAAGGATCGATCAAAAAGAGGGGCTCGGTTTCGTGGCATCGCCTGAAGAACGTCAGCTACCCAAAGCCAAGAATCGCCATCCATCCAATCGAACTTGTACGGATTCCGGTTGATTTTGATTATGTTGCAGAACAGCACATGGTTGATCAACCAACAACATGAGTCGGTCACATTCAAATTGAAAGTTGCTGCTCAGGTTATCTATGTATCTCGATTGCAATCAAATGCAATCAGTTTAGCAGGTTGCAGAAGGAACCTTTCAAGTGAACCCATGATTGGATGTTGATTGGTTCGCTGCTCGTGTCTTCTGGGAGCTACAATGTCCTTTCTCTCGGAGCGAAATCGAAACAATCTTTCAAATGTGGCTTTCTTCACTTTTGAAGAAAGGTTTTTTAAAAGGTTTTTTTTAGAATTTAAATTCAACCTAATTCCGCACGAGAAAACACAAAAAAAACCTAGTATGTTTCAGAGCTATTAAAATAATCCTCCCAAAATGGAACATGCTTCTGCTTCGGAAGCTAATGAGATGCTTTGTAAGACGCGCTAATCTGAAACAGCCAACAGTCGGAATGCGTGTATCGCAAAAACGCGACGCAAACCAGTTGCGAACGCGATCGTTTCCTTCTCTACCGGTAAATTCCTCAATAATCGACGCGGCACGCCGGTTGGCCGAAACTAAGTTGGATCGAATTGACATCTTGGTGTTTGTGATTTTTTTTTCATTTAGCTCTCGATATTAGCCTCTCCCAACACGATTCCGGGTGAGCTCAGGTTCTTCTTCTGAGTCATTCTGTTTGAGAGACTGGACAACAGGTGTCAAGAGGCCTCGATTCAGTCGATAACCTTACGGAAGTCATCGATCTTGAGCTGTATAAGCATGAAATTTGGTAAACAAAAACAAACTATGCAGAGCCATTATGAAAATTTTTATACAATACGTGATTATGACCAAAATCGTCAATGTTGTCAAAATTGCCAAAGTTGTCAAAACTGTCAAAATTGTCAAAATTGCCAAAGTTGTCAAAATTGTCAAAATTGTCAAATTTGTCAATATTGTCAAAATTTGCAAAATTGACAAAATTATCAAAATTGTCAAAAAATTTTAAATTGTCAAAATTGTCAAATTTGTCACATTTGTCAAAATTGTCAAAATTGTCAAAATTGTCAAAATTGTCAAAATTGTCAAAATTGTCAAAATTGATCTTGAGCACTTTTAAAACTTGATTTGACTAAATTTTGACAATTTCTTAATGTATCCAAAATTGAATTATCATTTGGCTCGTAAAGATCAACTCGAAAAGTCAGAAAAGGAGAGCACGATTTATACTGATGATAAGATAAATGCATTATTTGAAAGTTTGTTTTCGGGTGATGGTTCAGTGCTGAATAAAAATGCAGTCGTAAAACGATTCGAAGAAAATGAACCAAGCGCAAAGGACGACCGAAAATCGGATCGGTAGCCGGAAAAAAAAATCTACGAACCTCGTGAAATGCTGTAAAACGATCGAGGAGTGAAAGTATGAACCCAAACCGACCAAACCTGAGGCGCCTGAAAAACTGAGTGATAGGATTATATTTAACACCAAAAACTACACATCACAAAGCTATGCCTAAGGAAGATTGATGAACGCTGATCATCATTTGTTATTCATTGAACCATCTTCGTTCAAGAGAAACAAAAACAAAATCAAAACAAATTATCTTCTGCCGCATTTGATCCATTGATGGATGGGTATTTTACAAGCTATTCGTTCAATAATAGTGAATAATTTTTTAACTGAAGCAGTCCAAAAACGGTTCAACCTGATTAGGATTTTATTAAAGTTATTGATAATTATACACGATTTTTTTAAATTGATTAATTATGTTGTTATTTTTTTAATTATGTAATTATTTGTGTATTTAGATAAAAAAAACTTATTAAAACTTTTAAATTTGAAAACTCTCCGAAGTAAACTTCAAGCTTCAATTTAAAAAAAAATTAACTAAGATTGTTGATAAGACGAATGAAATGTTTGAGAAAAGGAAGGAAGTTCCAGGATGCAAATCGAGCCGAACTGATAACGATAAATGGTTTATCTTTTTTTAACACTTGGCGATGAAAACGCGAAGGCTTCTCATCCGTTTCCAACGACAATCAAGATAACTCGCCTGAAATTATTTTCTCTCAGTTAGTTTTAGTTCTTAGAATATTCTCCGACAAAACAGAAAGCGAGCAAGAAGACAAACGCACAGAGAGTGATTTTGCCTTGAGGGATTGCAATAGAGAGAGAATTTTTGCATTCTGATTGGTGATGATCAAAATTCCACAATTGCTTCACAATTTTCGACGATTCGCACATTTTCTCTTTCCCTGGGCACTGATTTCTCTCATTTTAACTCAAACCTCAATTTCAATCATTGGCTGCACAACTTGTGTGATCATTGACGTATCTTCTCCCTTTATCTCAGTCCCCCGTTTTTCAATCTATTTGTCTCCCTCCATCCTGACTCTCCGCGATCTTAGCTTCATGCAAAATAGAGAAATTTTCTTTTGTCCGTGAGCAAGAATTTATTCTTAACGTTGAAAGAGATGATTAATTAGAATCGGAATGCACAGCTTATCGAGAGAAGTTTAAATTGATAAGTGCTGGTCTAGTAAGCTTGCGGATGAAAATTTCTCTCCCGGGTGTTTTGATCGTCAAATTCTATCGGAGGATAACGATTTATGGTTTCACTGTGAAAGTCACGGCACTGAAGCAATTAAATTGGAAAAATGTGAAATTTTGAATAGCGTCCTATCGGGAACATAATTCAGGTGTAGTATAATAACAAAATTTATATTGTTAGGCTAGCCAGTTACAACTGTAACTTATCAACAGATTGATATACCTTCTATCACATTTTAATGATCTATTGACACTGCCATTACTATAACGACGCTTGCGGTGTTTATTCGAAACAACTTCAAGGAAAAGGCAATACAATACAATACAGTTAGGCACCATTTTCCCGTTTGTTTGGATTACGTGGCGCTATTAAGTCTATCTTTTTTTCTGAAATTTTTATCTAATTATTGTGTTGTGTTCAGATTTTTTAGCCGCCGACCGTGGCCTTGAGGATAGCTTTCAAGTCTACTAAGCCAGCAGTCATAAGATCGGATCTCGGTCACGGCATACATAGAGCTCTTTCTGTGGATTAGTGGTATTAGCATTTGTAAGATGCTCACCATCTTATCCGTTAAAGATTTACGCATTAGTGTAAAATTAAAATTAGAAAAGAAAAATTAGATCTCTTCAAAGAAACATGAAGTTTCACTGGGATCATATTTGTGTATAACAATCGAAATTCCCAATTCTTCATTTTTTCTTTAAACTTTAATTATTTGCATTTGGTCTCTTGATGTTGCAGTTGTTTACCGGTAGACCTACGAGCACACATATATCTAGGTAGGATCTCCAAGTGCAATCTAAGTTCTTTTGAAAAGATTCATCCACATGCATGTGCTGCATCATTGAGGCGAACAATACCCGGTTAGCATTTAACTTATGCTAAAACCGCCAGCCTCCATCAAACTATGTGTGCCAGGTTATGTCACGACCGGGATTCGATCTCATGAACGTTGGTTTAAAAGACAAGGATGCTATCCTCTAGGCCACGATCTGCTAGCCAACAATGACCTTGCTTATACCTCCCTAATTATTGGCATAAGATTGTATGCCGGACCGGCACTAACGAGCTGGCATTGTCCTCCCAGCGCAACCGCATTGTATAAGTCTGAAAGTGTGTAAACCGGCATTAGAAAAAAAACCATTCTTTGTTTTCAACTATGCTATGATGTCCAGCAGTAAGCAGCTGTGCGTGTGTATGTAAACCGGGCTATAGAAAACAGTATGTCGTTTCCCATTCTCATCCCATTCCCATTTCATTCCCATCCTATTCCTATCCCATTCCCATCTCATTCCCATCCTATTCCTATCCCATTCCAATCCCATTCCCATCCTATTCCTATCCCATTCCTATCCCATTCCAATCCCAATCCCATTCCCATCCTATTCCTATCCCATTCCTATCCCATTCCAATCCCAATCCCATCCCATTCCTATTCCCATTCCCATTCCCATTCCCATTCCCATTCCCATTCCCATTCCCATTCCCATTCCCATTCCCTTTCCCATTCCCATTCCCATTCCCATTCCCATTCCCATTCCCATTTCCATTCCCATTCCCATTCCCATTCCCATTCCCATTCCCATTTCCATTCCCTTTCCCATTCCCATTCCCATTCCCATTCCCATTCCCATTCCCATTCCCATTCCCATTCCCATTCCCATTCCCATTCCCATTCCCATTCCCATTCCCATTCCCATTCCCATTCCCATTCCCATTCCCATTCCCATTCCCATTCCCATTCCCATTCCCATTCCCATTCCCATTCCCATTCCCATTCCCATTCCCATTCCCATTCCCATTCCCATTCCCATTCCCATTCCCATTCCCATTCCCATTCCCATTCCCATTCCCATTCCCATTCCCATTCCCATTCCCATTCCCATTCCCATTCCCATTCCCATTCCCATTCCCATTCCCATTCCCATTCCCATTCCCATTCCCATTTCCATTTCCATTTCCATTTCCATTTCCATTTCCATTTCCATTTCCATTCCCTTTCCCTTTCCCATTCCCATTCCCATTCCCATTCCCATTCCCATTCCCATTCCCATTCCCATTCCCATTCCCATTCCCATTCCCATTCCCATTCCCATTCCCATTCTCATCCCATCCCATTCCCATCCGATTCCCATCCCATGCTCATCTCATTCCCATCCCATTTCCATCCCATTCCCAAGCAACCAGAATTCCCTTAAAAAGGTTCCATAGAAGCTTAATCAGCTCTCGTTTGTGTCTGAAGAGAATGCTAATCAGCCGAAAATTTAAGTTCTTAAAGCTACTTTCAAGTTCGTTTTGGTGGCTGTAGAGAACGCTATTCAGCTTCTAAGAGAATGTCAAGAAACTTCTACGCGCCGAAAAAAAAAATCCGATTGACAGATTGCTCTGACAACCACATGTCAGATTGCTAGGTTGCCGGTCTATCATGGTCTATCTCATTGATTTTAATTATATTGTTTTGATTACAAAAGCTGCTTACACGCCTATGAGAATTGAACCGCTGCTCTCTAGGTTGCAATGAAACTCACCAGCCTCTCGACCAATCCAGCAATAGTTAATTGCCACTGTAATGATTAGTATTTAAACTTAATGTCATTTGAGATGATTTAGTGGGTTGGTCTATAGAAGGTACCTTATTTCGTTCAGAGGACTTTCAGTACACAATATGAATCATAACAAAAATTAGCATCATCAAAAATTTATTCGAATATCTTAACATTTATAAGAAAAATTCGAAAAAATCTTGAATTCCATTTGTAAATATGAGTACAGATATAAACAAATACCATGACAAGAAATTGACAGGCATTTTTGACATGTCGCTTAGAATTCCCATATAGGTTCTTTAAAACACCTTCAAGTATCTTAACGGTGCGCTTTAGAATGTTACGCGAACGTTATCGACCTTCTTGAAAGACATTTTTGACATGTCGCTTAGAATTCCCATATAGGTTCTTCAAAACACCTTCAAGTATCTTAATGGTGCGTTTTAGAACTTTACGCGAACGTTATCGATCTTCTTGAAAAACATTTTTGACATGTCGCTTAGATTTCCCATAAAGGTTCTTTAAAACACCTTCAAGTATCTTAATGGTGGTTTTGGAATGTTACGCGAACGTTATCGACCTTCTTGAAAGAAGTTCCATTAAAAGCGCTTAGAAGTTCCGTTATCGATAGTTTAACCTTTCAAAGGGCGATGGAAGTTCCTGAGTAACTTTTACGCGACAAGAGTCACCTGAAGTTCCCGTAAAACGTTTTTTCAGCCAAATGTGAACTTCGGAGTTCCATCTTTGAGAAAAAACGCGGCTTTTGGTTGCTTGGGTTCCCATTCCCATCACATTCTCATCCCATTCCCATCAAAGACAAAGGGGGATGGAAAAAAAAACCACCGGCCGTCGTAAAGTGCATTTTTTGGTGATCGGTTAAGTTATTGGATTGGCAAGTCGACAAGCATAAGCATCTTGCGTTGGGTTCGATTTTCACATTATTTTTTTATATTTTGGAATAAATTATTCAATTGAATCAAAATCCCATAAAATGTTGTTCTTGTTTCGCTTGAATGTAGTGATCATGTATAATTTTGCTTGGGAGCTCCAGGTTTTTTGCCTGTTGTATTTTTCCAACGATATCATTTTTGGTAAGACACGAATGTCATAAAGATGGTAAAGTGTCTCAAATAAAATTATAATAATATCATCTTTGGTACTGTATACTTTTCATCCCATTCTAAGTATAGAGTTACTAAGTAAACATGAAATCGTATCATAAATGATAACTTAAGTCGTTTATACTGGTGTTGCGAATCGCTATTCACAAAAGAACGTATAAAATGTCGTCTAAAGTCAGTTTAAATCGAATATAATTGAAAGTCCGCCATGTTTGTAAATTTTTAAATGATTTTGCTACAGCGCGGGCTTCAAGTGAGAAAATCATCGTCATGTTCTCTCTGCAACCAGCAGATGGGAATTGAGGAATATTGACCAATGAGAGAACTGGAAAATATTGCCACTGGCAACGATTTGCAGGCTATCAGAGCAAAATCTAACGGTCTCTTGCATTCTTACAATATGTACGAATAAGGTATCGGATAACGCCCAATTGGTGTCGCGCAAGAAAGAAATGAAATTTATTTATGTATTCGCTAAGTAAGCGAATATCTTGAATTCTTCCATGCAACGATTGGTCAAAGAAGACTACAATGCATCATCAAAGCTAAGAACAAAGCGCCATTTTATAGCAGAACAAATTAAAACACTCTAAGTTGTATGAGAAACTTTTTTCGATATATCCAGTGTCCAATTTATCGCTATATTTTACGCCTGTAGGCTCAGAATCTTCCAGAGAATGTAAAATTCAAGTTTACCACGAGAGCTTTTGTTCGAAGGCTAATCCCAGGTCTTTTATGCTAGTCACTCCTTCGAGTGCAGTACCATCTAGAACGTAGTTAAAGCCAACTGAGGTTCTGGTTTTGAAGAAACTGCTACATTTGCATTTTCAGCGTTAACTACCATATCGTGTTTCTCACACCCACACACACGATTACTCTATTCATGTCTTCTTGAAGCGCTGCGCAATCCACTGTGGAGTCGATGGTTTGATAGATTTTTAAGTCGTCTGCAAACTTAAGTTTAGGCGATTGAAGGAAAGCGGCCAGGTCGTTTGTGAAGAGCACGAAGATTGAAGGTCCTAAGTGACTGCCTGTGGAACACCGGACGGTATTTCGAACACGGTGGAGTGTGTTCCACGAATATTTATATAGGCTTGACGATTTAATAGATACGAATATAACCGTTAAGTTGCCCACTGTGGAAATCCAAAGCGCCTCAATTTTTCTTGCACGAGAATGTGAGGAACTTTGTCGAAGACTTTGGCAAAGTCGGTGTATATGGAATCCAATTGCATTTTTTTTTTACTAATTGCGGCATGTAAATCACTGGCATAGCACATCGAGTTGGTCAACGTTGATCTTTTCCTAATAAAACCGTACTGTACCTTGGTGAGCAACGAAGTAGCTGCCGCACAAAACCTTTCTTACATTAGGACTTAATACTGAAGTTAAGTTGGAGTTGGAGTTAATACTGAAGTCTACATGGACCTTTTGTTGAATCAGGTGAAACGGACCCAAATCGGACTGGAAGGGAATATGAAGTTTCGGATGAATGATCTTTGGCCTCCGAGCAGCCCGGATTTGAACGAATGTAGACACATCGAGGGATTGTGTTTTAATATGTTTATCTAAATGCCTGAGTAGAAAAAAGGTTTAAAATCGTGTTTACAGCAATAGAGAGAGAGAGAGAGAGAGAGAGAGAGAGAGAGAGAGAGAGAGAGAGTATTCTTTGCATTTGGAATTGTAATGATTCTACAACTGCTTCACAATTTGCAACAACTCGCAACTTTTCTCTCTCTGAGCTCTGGTTTCTCTCATTTCAACTAAAATCTTCTCATTTTCCCACACAATTGACCACAAATTACAAACAATTTACCACGATTTGTGTGATCATTGGCGTATCTCCTTCCTTTTTCTCAGTCCCCCGATATAAATCCTCCCAGAATGTCAGCATTCTGCGGTAATCAAAATTATCAACATCTCTGTCCTAGTAATTTTGGATCTTAACAAACGACTTCAAACATTTCAAACTTTCCAAAACTAATCGGTAATTTACCTGTTAAAATTATACATGTTGTACATATGTTCCGGCGGAATGGGATAAGCTCGCGGTGGCCCTCCGTACCAGGGCATCAGATAACCGGGACCCCCTCCCCGATTGATCATATCCGGATGACCACCACGGCGCATGGCGGCCATAGAATACTGTGCTGAAATGTGTTGCGGATGCGGGGGACCATGCGGTCCTTGTGGTGGGTGATAGCCGTAACCGGGTCCGGCTGATGACCCAGGTGGCGGCTCGTAGCCACTCTCGTAGGGAGGGACCTCTCCGTAGGATCCCTGACTCGGTGGAGGTCCGTACTGATGGGGGTGGTACTGTTGTTGCGGGTGCTGCTGCATGTAATCTTCCGGATAGCCCGGGTCCGGTTCCCGATAGTATCGATTAGGTCCGCCGCTAGGGTACATGCTGCTTGTTGAATGATGCGGATGATGATACCTCTGCTGGGAGATACTCATTTCTGGTGCCACCGCAACAGAAGCAGCAGCTTGGGCGATCGATTGTGGTTGATGATGGGTGGTCTGGCGAGCTTGATCTGGATCTGGAGCACCTTGCAGTCTACCACTACTACTACCACTAGTGGCCGTTGAGGTGGTCGATGGATGTTCTTGTTGGGAATCCAGCTTGGTTGGCACACTCTTCAGGAGTTCAGCAGAGGGACTCTGTAGCAATCATTTCGATTAGGCGTGCAAACCTGCTGGAGGTTGCTGAAATCGATCCGCTAAATTGGGCACGATCGCACATACACATGTTTTTTTCGCTCTTCTATCGTTGATCCGCATTAATTAAAGCTTCTTCCCACTTATTTGGATTTAAAAAACTTGATTCGATTCACTTGGGCACTAATTTTTTCTCAGACGAGGAACTCACCAACAGAATAACTTGTTTTTACTTCTTCTCCAGTTATGAACTATGTATGTATTTTAGAGGTATACGTCAAATTTGCACGGTCAGCTATGTATCATTCACTTCTCGAATTAATTCGGTGGTGCTGATCTAAGGCAATTGGAGAGCTCTGCAAACGTCGGTCGTGAAGGTTTGTTTTAATACAGAATGGCCCAAACGGATGTTTGGCTTCGTTTTTAAGAAAGTACACCACCTGTGTTGTGTGCGATTTTTTTTTTAGTTTGGTTTCGCGCGGTTTCAAGTTCGAAAAGAGTGATGAAAGCGCCCCGGGTATCCGGTTCTGGTATAGGGGAAAAGTTCATATAACGCCCCATGTGGCTAATACGCGCCACCCTTGTTTTGAAGAATCAGAAACATTTTAAGCCTGCAAAATATTACCAATTTGTTCTAAATGCTGTGATTGGTCATGGCAAGTATGAATTTTTCCTTAAAATGCTCCTGTGTCGTGATAATTTCACAATTAAGGTTTTTCTTCATTTCGATCTAAATTTTAAAACACTTTCAATAAGGTGTCACCAAGCAGAGAAAAACGAATAAGACAATATTTTCTGACACATCGATAAAGGAGAATCTAAACTACGATTTAATGCTAAAAAATTATACCGAACTCGCTATGGTATGTTTTTTATGGATATGTTCTATCACGGCCCATGCGCTCGTTATAACGCGCCAATCGTAGTAGGCTGAAAATAGCATTAATTTTTCAAAAAGGCCAATTTTCATTGAAAATGAAAAAACAGTCTGAAACCTTATTTTGAGCCTTAATTCAGCCCAAAAAATCTACTTTTTTTTTTTAATTTTTGATTAGTCCATTTTGATTTTATTTTCATTCAAAGTGTCTGTAAGTATTGGTGTGTTTTCGGTCTTCGGCTGCTTTCGGGTGTGTTCGGCTGCTAGGCGCGTATTGAATACACGGCGGCGCGTATTTGCAACACAGTTTTGTTCTGTGGCTTTGAATAAGGTTTTTAAAAATCAAGTTTTTGAAGCAACTATAGCAATTTGAGTAATAAAAAATCATAGGCATTTGTAGAAAACAATTTTCTTCAACGATTGCACTCATTTTTAACACAATTTGTACGTGGAATACATAGAAAATCAGCGATTCGCTTAGGTGGCGCATAATAGGGCATGTTCCCCTATCAGATTTATTTATACGAATTCATATAAAATAAGGTGCTGTTTTTTAGATATTTTAGCAAGCAAAAATCGGCACCTCTGAAAATTTGACACCTTACAGAGGAAAATATCCTTTATCCCAAGCACTTTTACTGAAAAAAATGTATTTACATCTTTGGTTGTAGAACAATTTTTTTCGATAAAATACTCCTTTTTCTAATCGAATTGCCGATGATTGTATGTCAAATTTAAAAATTTTCGGATATCAAAATTTCTGTGGTCCACAAACTTTTCTTTCGGGTCCAAACAAATGTGAGATTTTTTTTCAGGCGTTCAGGTGGACAGAAATAAAATTTTAATATAAAGTGCTTTTTGGAAAACTTTCTGGCTGCAACTTTGTTGTAAATTGACAATTTCTATTTGAAGAAAATAGAAAACGTAGTTTTTATCAAGTTTTCCTCGGCCTTAGTGCAAATAAATTATGAGGAAAAAAATGTTACTTATTATTTTCTTCAAAAAGCTCAAAACGGCATTCTGCCTCATACACAGAATAACGTAGAAAACACATTTTCAAGATAGTAATTTTTACCCAATCAAAGCAATCGAATAACCTTTAATTCAACCACGGTATAAGAAAAGTTCAGATACCGGTATTTCGATAGCAACTCACTATCTTCTTCAGTAGTAAGTTGCTATCGGAATACCGGTATCTGAACTTCTTATACCGTGGTTGAATAGAAGGGACTAATTCGATTGCTTCGATTCAGTAGAATTATTCAACCAAGTAGGCTCACAACACATATTAGAGTAATTTTAATTATTAACGGTGTTGCCAGATAGCTTTAAGGTTATTTCTAGTTATATATATATATTTTTAAATTTATTGCAAAATATTCTTCATAATTTGTACATTATCGCCATAAATCAGGTTAAAAATATTTTTTTTTGGTGAATTTGAATATATTGATGCATCCAAATCGAAAACTCCATTTTTTTGTAACTTATTATGAATAAAGGTTCTTGTTCCAGATACCCCGATTTTTAGGATTTTTGAGTACCGTAAACTGGGGGAACTTTGATCAGCGGGGTAACTTTGATCAACATGTAATTTTTGCAGATAATCATCATTAACTAAGTATTAAGTTAAAATATCTGAAAACTGTTTACAGCGTTTAAAAGCCTATAAATTGAGTTACAAACAAGCTAAATTTGGTTTTTATTATGAGATTTTAAATTTTACTTGAAATGTTATTATAAAATCTTAAAATATCTGGTTTTTTGAATGCTCACAAACAAACATCTCTCCTGATCAAATTTAATCATTGAGGAACAAATGGGTTGTTTAGTGTAAAATATCAACTTTTTTCTTGGTTTAGGTTTAGTTTAAGTGTTATTTTTATGGTCGTTTGATAATAACTTTTGGATGTTGAAAAAAAAAACGGTAATTTTCCATGAAAAAGCTCGTATAGAAAAAATGACTAAAAACCTTATAAAATGATTAAGTTTGAAGAAAACAAAAACATGGGAGCAGTGCGAGGACTTAGGAAATTGGATGATGGTAAAATTTCATTTGTTTTTTAGGCAAAAAATATTTAAAAATGTTTATAATTTTTGCCCCTGAATGTATGCAGCAACATTGTTCATCTTTTGAGTATATTTGTTTTTGAAAGAAAACGTTGAAAAATTCAATTGAGTCCAAACAAGAAATTACTGTTATCGATGTTTTGAGCCTTCTTTGCTAAATGGCATCAGAACAATAAATTTGAAGATGTTGAGATACGTAAAAACCATTGTGATCAAAGTTACCCCGAAACTCGAAGTCTGGTTTTGTAACAAACATTTAATTATTACCACCAATGTCGTTTGAATAAACTGCAATCAATGATCATGTTTGATACTCCTCACCTCAGTAAGTGTTTTAAAGCTTTTAGATGTTACGAAAAAGCAACCCCTTCCAAAATATTCAAAAATGAATGAAAAAAGTGATCAAAGTTTTCCCAGTTTACGGTAACTCCTTTATAATGTGACAAATTTTCAAAGATGCCGATTTGTTTTATTTTGAAATCCAAAAAGAAATTTGTGAAAAAAATTCCAGGGGATCAAAAAATCAACATTAAAAATGGAAAACATTATCAATTTGAAAACGAAAAATATGTTTCAATTTTTGTAATTCTGCTTTCCAACACTTTTTTTCAAAATAAGAGCAATCACATCTCGGAGCAAACTTTTCTTCTAGGAAACCGATAAAGTTCGCTTAAAGGATAGATTGCAAAATTATCGCTTGAGAACGGATATACGGAACTAAAATAATAAAAATAAAATTCTCAGCAAAAGTTAGTCCATTTTACCCAAAATTTCTCGAAACCGATTATTTTTTATTCCGGGAAGGAAATTCATTTTTGAGTTTTTCCATACCCCAGGACCTTTTCAAAACTGACTCAGGACAAATTTTCAACCGCCTTGCTAGCAGCAGCTAGCCTTTTCCTAGAAATTTGCTGTTTGTCGCACTCTAAGCGTTTCCGACTGATGGAAAAGGCAAAGGAAAAAAAAGATTTCCCGGAATCACTCTTCATGTGTGTCTGGTTGAGACGAGGCAGATTTTCATCTGCCACCCAGACATTTGCTGCTGCTCCTCTGGTAGGTCTTTTTGGATGTGTTCCTTGTTTTTTTTGTTTTATTTATCGAAACTTTGTTAGGGAATTCTCATCTTTGAAGTGTGTTCTAGGAAAAAAAACAGGTTTGGAAAATACTGTAAAAATCGATTTCAAATTTTCTTGAATCATTCTGTCCAAAAAACAGAAAAAAACGATATAACTGTGATTTCCTTCCGATATTCAATTAAATGATTCTTGGTTTCCATGTTTTCCCAAAAACTTATTCAGTTCTAGTTAGAAAAAGGTGCAGCCGTGAATAACCTATCAAAAAGCTTGTGTCTTTTTCCAATTGGCTTAACCGAAAAGTTTTCCATTTGAAGAATCTATTCTTGGGCACATTAAATGATTATTGTAGAGAATTTGGGGTAAAATATACAATCTCATCACTAAAACTTTTGAGACTTGAAACTTTTGAGAACAATAACAGATACTTTATGTGAATTATAAATTCCAATCTTGAATCTGAATTCTGAATCTTTAACTGGGTTGATTCTGAAAGCCGAGAATCAACCCACTAAAAGTAAACTAAACAGTCGCCCCAAAAAGAGAATTCTGATTCTGAATTCTGAATCTGAATTCTGAATCTGAATTATGAATCTGAATTCTGAATCTGAGTTCTGAATCTGAATTCTGAATCTGAATTCTGAATCTGAATTTTGAATCTGAATTCTGAATCTGAATTCTGAATCTGAATTCTGAATCTGAATTCTGAATCTGAATTCTGAATCTGAATTCTGAATCTGAATTCTGAATCTGAATTCTGAATCTGAATTCTGAATCTGAATTCTGAATTCTGAATCTGAATCTGAATTCTGAAACTGAATTCTGAATCTGAGTTCTGAATCTGAATTCTGAATCTGAATTCTGAATCTGAATTCTGAATCTGAAATCTGAATCTGAATTCTGAATCTGAATTCTGAATTCTGAATCTGAATTCTGAATTTGAATTCTGAATTTGAAATCTGAATCTGAATTCTGAATCTGAATTCTGAATCTGAATTCTGAATCTGAATTATGAATCTGAATTCTGAATCTGAGTTCTGAATCTGAATTCTGAATCTGAATTCTGAATCTGAATTTTGAATCTGAATTCTGAATCTGAATTCTGAATCTGAATTCTGAATCTGAATTCTGAATCTGAATTCTGAATCTGAATTCTGAATCTGAATTCTGAATCTGAATTCTGAATTCTGAATCTGAATCTGAATTCTGAAACTGAATTCTGAATCTGAGTTCTGAATCTGAATTCTGAATCTGAATTCTGAATCTGAAATCTGAATCTGAATTCTGAATCTGAATTCTGAATCTGAATTCTGAATTCTGAATTCTGAATCTGAATTCTGAATTCTGAATCTGAATTCTGAATCTGAATCTGAATTCTGAATCTGAATTCTGAATCTGAATTCTGAATCTGAATTCTGAATCTGAATTCTGAATCTGAATTCTGAATCTGAATTCTGAATCTGAATTCTGAATCTGAATTCTGAATCTGAATTCTGAATCTGAATTCTGAATCTGAATTCTGAATCTGAATTCTGAATCTGAATTCTGAATCTGAATTCTGAATCTGAATTCTGAATCTGAATTCTGAATCTGAATTCTGAATCTGAATTCTGAATCTGAATTCTGAATCTGAATTCTGAATCTGAATTCTGAATCTGAATTCTGAATCTGAATTCTGAATCTGAATTCTGAATCTGAATTCTGAATCTGAATTCTGAATCTGAATTCTGAATCTGAATTCTGAATCTGAATTCTGAATCTGAATTCTGAATCTGAATTCTGAATCTGAATTCTGAATCTGAATTCTGAATCTGAATTCTGAATCTGAATTCTGAATCTGAATTCTGAATCTGAATTCTGAATTTGAATTCAGAATCTGAATTCTGAATCTGAATTCTGAATCTGAATTCTGAATCTGAATTCTGAATCTGAATTCTGAATTCTGAATCTGAATTCTGAATCTGAATTCTGAATCTGAATTCTGAATCTGAATTCTGAATCTGAATTCTGAATCTGAATTCTGAATCTGAATTCTGAATCTGAATTCTGAATCTGAATTCTGAATCTGAATTCTGAATCTGAATTCTGAATCTGAATTCTGAATCTGAATTCTGAATCTGAATTCTGAATCTGAATTCTGAATCTGAATTCTGAATCTGAATTCTGAATCTGAATTCTGAATCTGAATTCTGAATCTGAATTCTGAATCTGAATTCTGAATCTGAATTCTGAATCTGAATTCTGAATCTGAACTCTGAATCTGAATTCTGAATCTGAATTCTGAATCTGAATTCTGAATCTGAATTCTGAATCTGAATTCTGAATCTGAATTCTGAATCTGAATTCTGAATTTGAATTCTGAATCTGAATTCTGAATCTGAATTCTGAATCTGAATTCTGAATCTGAATTCTGAATCTGAATTCTGAATCTGAATTCTGAATCTGAATTCTGAATCTGAATTCTGAATCTGAATTCTGAATCTGAATTCTGAATCTGAATTCTGAATCTGAATTCTGAATCTGAATTCTGAATCTGAATTCTGAATCTGAATTCTGAATCTGAATTCTGAATCTGAATTCTGAATCTGAATTCTGAATCTGAATTCTGAATCTGAATTCTGAATCTGAATTCTGAATCTGAATCTGAATTCTGAATCTGAATTCTGAATCTGAATTCTGAATCTGAATTCTTTGTAAATTATTTTTCGGCATATCGGTGAAATGTCTGGTGTGAAATGTGAAATGGCCCGTCCGGGGTATACGTGTTCACCACATGTAGACTTTGGACCAACCAGATTTCATTGTATAGGTTAAGGTAGTGCCACCTCTATCCCGGTACTACTTCTCCTTAATAATGAAATATTGCGGGGTAAAGTGTGGTGTACGTTAATAAGTTTTCTTCGCAAAAAAATGCTCTTTCGCTCTTTTCAACATCTGTATATTTTCTTCTCATTTTCCTATCCATCTTCATCAATTTCATTTCTGATATTCTTTCTCCAAGAATATACATTTCACCGATATGCCGAAAAATAATATACAAAAAACTTAATTAACGGTGGTTAACTTATCTAAAAAGAATCTGAGTTCTGAATCTGAATTCTGAATCTGAATTCTGAATCCTGAATCTTCGAGACACTAATTGAATTTTAATTTGATATTCTCATTGTAGAGTTGATTTCAAGACCTCAACTTAAATTCCGTTTACCGGTGTCCTAATTTTAAAGTCATTTTTTTTTAATTTTCCAGAAAATAAATGATTTTTCAAACGAAATTTTTCCGAGTGCTCAATTTGCCCCCAATTTCCCCCAACAACAGCAAACTTGACTTCCTGAATAGTATTGGGGTACACAGGGAAAATCATCAAATTTCAAGCATCCAAAATGAAACTTTTCATCGGAATTCTGCCGACGGACGGAACACATTTCAAAGAACAAGGGTCTCTCGTTTTTTCTTATTTCTGCTGCCGCGCCGCTTGATATGCGAACTTCCTGGAAGGAACCTTAGGGGCCCCCAAAGATTTTCCCGCCCACGACTTGTGCTTCTGTTTTTTTTCGGTGGTTGTTGCCGAGTGCGTTTTTTCCTTAAAACATTTTTTTTTCTTCATCCGAAAGCGCTCTCATCACATCTTGTTGCTGCTTGCTCACTTTCTAGGTTTTTTCAGGCCCCCGTCGGAAGATTTTTTACCGTGAAAAATCGTTCGCCAAAATTTTTCCAAAACTGTCAATCAAAGACAGGTGCTCATTCATTGTTGTCTTCGTCCAATTTTTACCTTTCTAACACTTGTGTTTTTATCGCTCTTCTTTGAAAACCAAAACATCTCGGGAATAGTAATCGGCACAGATGATTGGGAGATGAGCCCACCCCAAGCAGAGGAAAAAATATTTAAGAGCAAACGGGCGCGAGAGGATTTTTCGGTTGTCGAAGTTTCTTTTTTATTTGCCAACAGCATTCAATAACACAGACGCGAGACCAAAACGACGACGACAACGACGATACGTAATCTATCTAGGTGCTGTTTTTCGTTGTTTTTTACGAGCTTATCACCAGCTTCGGTTCAGATTTTGAGCGCACGATTCACCCGTTTATACATATATTTTTTTGATTTTTTTGGTATTTTCAACATCATGGCACTTCGTCATTTTCGCTCAACTCAACTGAGCAGAACACGTAAACATCTTCCTGATGTGGTTCGCGATTTCGTGAGTTCGTTTGTTCGAGGTTCAGAATTTAGGCAAGTTTTTCAGTGGTGGGGCACTTTTGACGTGTTTTGGCACGCACTTAACATAATACATCAGCTGAATCGATTCCGGTACCGATTGACAGGTGGTTGATTGGCGAGATTTTGTTTCATAAGCTTTGTGGAATCCTTCTGGGTTGCATTCTCCATGCTCTGATCCGGGCACATTGTGGTAGGTTCAACAAGTGGTCTTTCCCAGTCTTCCTTTACCCACCCACACACTCCGAATTCACTGGTCCTCAGCAGCAGAATTCATCTGTCAAGTTTAGGGAGGAACTCAGTGCGTACTAGACCATTTCTGGCTTCAGTAGAACCTTCAGGCGAACGTACTCGATCAAAACGCCTCACTTAAACGATCACCAGGCGTCTCCACGAAACTTTCCACCAAAAAAAGTAGCTAACAAGCCGATTAAAAAGCTTCACAAATTGGCCTTACCAACTAATGATGAAACCGTTTCCAAGAATTGTATCAAAAAATCTTCTATACTCTCTGCTACACAAGGACGGAATCTGTATAGGGATCAAACCGACGAAGACCGACGACCGAAGACGGTTAACTTCGTACGAGCGCGACGACAGCCCAACTTGATCTGGCCCGATGAAGACGTGTCGGGGATGGAAAGCCGATATTATTCGGCAAAATAAAGTAGAAGAAAAAAATCGTGCTGCTGAGTAGAGGTATGAAAAACAACTCACACCAGTTAACGTATTAACACAGGAGAGAAAACACTCCACTTGACACAACAGCAGCAGAAAACAGCTCAACTTTCGGAGAGCAGCGGAGGTTCTGATGACCAAAACATAAAAAACACAACAAATTTACAACAACTAAGTTGCTAAAATCATACACAGCAGCACAGCAGAACAGCAGAGTGCGTTATCACACTTCGGTTTTCGCGGTCCCGACGACGACGACGACGCCGACGATCAGACGAAAACGAAGGAGAGCCTTTAGCTGAGTGCTTGCCAGCCTGCCACCCCCTCGACGACGGGGGAGCAGAGCCGGATCCCGAGCAACACCCCAGCTGAGCAGACAATTGGGTCGAAGGGGGGTTGGGAGCAACAACAACAATGTTGTTGGATTGGCGGTCTCGTTGTTGTTGGGAGGAGAATGAACAACTTTGTTGCGAGTGCGACTAGGTTGCTACTAAATAGAGTGAGAGCCCCCCGGAAAAAAATGACTGGCTGGGTGCTCTAGTATCAGTGGAGCTGCTGCTGCTGCTGCTGATAGTATACATACTTAAGATGTAGGTACATGTGTATGTTGTAGGTGCTGTGGTTTTGGCACTAGTTCGCTACTAATTTGGGGATGCTCAAGTTGAATGGGCAGCCTCTTCCGACTGACCGTGGCTAGGTTTGATGAACTTTGGTTTTGGTGCGAAGGAATGTTGACAGAGTAAGCTTGATATCATATCTAGGAATTATGGAAAAAATAAAAGCTATTTGCATCTTTAATATAAAAGCGTATTTGGATTTTAAGTGGCTGAGATGAGATCAAAAAATTGTACAGTCGTTTAATTGCAAAACGGTTGTTTAGAATATATGTAGCATTTGGCAGCTGTCATTGCAATCTAAAAATCGTAATGATCTTTTCTTTTATTGATTATCTCCATAAAAAAGACGCCCAGGACCAAAATCTGTTCAAAGCTGACAAACGCGGCATCCATTTATCATACACCTAAAAGACACCAGTCAGCATTTGGTCATGTATTGAGATATCCAGTTGGATGTGATTGATCAGAAAGTGTAGAGCAACGACAAGTTTGAGCTCGTTAAATCCATGTTTGACGCCATAGAAGAAGATGGGTCCCAATCCTTACAGCAAACTACCCATTGTGTAATTTTCATACATAAATCTCCTTGGTATCACATTCTTAAATTTTTTATAGAATTTTAGAAATTTTTCACAGTTTTTTCAAACGAGAAGTATTGATCTAAGTCAGTGGTTTTCAAAGTGGTCTCTACAGACCCCTGGTGGCGTTGAGAACTTTCAGGGGGCGGTGAGCAAAATTTTGAAATTTTGGGGACGTTGGAGTCCCCGTAAATTCACATTTTCATAAATCACTGAACATTGTAGATTTTAAATAACAACGAGTAAGTTCGATGCAAAACAATGAAATTACGTTACAGAGCCAAGTTTAGGACTAAAATATTTAAAATTTCACAGAACTGCAAAAGAGACCCCCCCTCCATGACGATTTTTTCCTAGTTAAATTTTCACCGTAGTATATGAAAATAATCTTAAATAAGTGTTAACAAGCAAGTCAACAATTATGCTCGTCTCCGGCAGAATTTAATCTTAAATCACCCTTGGCATGAGACATTTCATTCTACGACACTTCATGACGTTCACGATTTGAAACTAATTTTTCATTGTAAATTTCGATTTGTAATTCAATTAACCTTTTGTATTGAAAATCTTAACTTGACATACTAAATCAGTCGTTCGAAAGTAAAGGCTTTTGTTTCTTTTTTTTACAAAGTTTTCCATATCAGAGTTCCAAATACGCTTAACCAGACCACGAGCAGTAAGAACAAGATCCATACTATTGTGAGCATAAGGTAGCAAACCGTGTTGAGTCAATTTCAGTGCAGTCGTTGATTTGAAGATTGATTTAAAAAAAATCAACAACCCTTAGAAATTAAGTCTGAATGGTCTTGTTGAATTCAATGCCCGAAAAAAGCGTGCTGTAACAGATTCAGGTTGTGATTTTCCGGCTTTTGAAGATCGTTGTTTGGTATGTTTTGTTCCTGTTTCCATATTTAAACCCTCCTGTTATATTTTCTTAAATCTGAGTTAGATTGAGATAAAAAATTTCGATATTTTCCACCTTGCTGGAGAATGTCGACCAAATTTGTTTATTAAAGCTCGAAAAACTCAAATGATTCCAATAAAATACAAATAAAAATGTGAATCACTATCCGATTCTGCAGCTTTGACACTGTCACAAATTTTCCGCAAATTTTAAAACTTGGAAAAAATCAGAGAAAAAAAAATCGTTTTCAGAGCCTTTGTGAAGCATTTTGAGAAGATGAACTGAGAATAATAAACCGCTAACAAGTCTAATTTTACTAGAGAATTTCAGGGATTAGTTTTGCTTTTGAGTTCTTCATATGGAGTTCACTAAATCTCGTTAGAAGAACTTCAATAATTTCTGAAATACAAAGCTTTTCAAAACAGAATGCTCAATTATACAATAAATCTATGGAACACAAATATTTTTTGTTGTTTCGATTATAGTCGTTTTACCATCTTTGCGGCATTCGCGACTTTATCAACGTTGCAGATGGCGGATAGTTATTGAAAAACTCATCCGGTACAACTGCGTTCGATGTTTACTCTTGGGCTCGAACTCACGGACATAGGCTCAGGAAGCAACTGACTTGCCAACTGAGCTATATCACAAGCCCCTCGAACACAAATGATAATAGGATTTTGCTACACACACAAACAAGAGGTCTGTTGGGCAAACATTAGAGATTTTAATATGTAATAAAAGGAAAATTCAACTAAAATTTCATGTTTTCCTGAAATGGACGCGCCTTTTCTCTAATGAAGCACTATTAAATAAGTATATTTGAGCTTGGCATTCGAATTGCTTCTCAGGCTTCCACGGCCGATGGTTCGTCGAAGGAAGGCATCTAACCTTCAGAGACCTACAAAGGTTGGCAATCCACTCAGCTTGCAATAGTCTCTTCAGATTAACCCCAGATGCTTTCCCTCTGAAATATATAATTATTTATACAATGAAACACATCTTACCTGTCGGCAACTTATGGGATTCGAAGCCAAAAGTTTTTCTTACCGATATCGGGAATCGAACCCAGTACGTCTGGGTTACCAGACTCGCGCCAGCCTATCGACTAGACCACATCAGCGCTCAAACAAGTATATTTTGAATCATCTGCTTAAAACTGTAGATGATAATGTGGATATTTGATTGAATATCAATGAATGAAGAAACCATCAGGCAAAATAAAAAACACACCAACCTTCCTGTAAAGGCACAAACAACGGTTCCTTCGAAACTTTTGCTGACGGATTCTGGTCTATTTCATGTAGTTTTAAACCAAGACGATAGAGGTAAGAGCAAGTTCACTGGTGTTGGGAAAAAGTGGTAGGAATTTTGACACTTGTGGCACATATTGAAAACTTTACCATGCAAAAACATTTTCAAGATTCTTCGGCGTTCCATTTTTTTACAACACGTGTTCTATTTTCGCATGATGTGATGCAAAAATAGCTCGATTTCTATCACATACGGCTGAAATAGAAGCAGTATAAAAAATACAACGCCCAAAGATCTTGAAAACATTTTTGCATGGTAAAATTTTCAAATTTTTTTACAAGTGTCGAAATTTCTAAAACGTTTTTCCAACACCAGTTATTTTGCTCTTAAAGGTGATCATCAGGAAAAATTTAAAAATAATGTTGTAATTTTGTTATAAGTAAATTTTTCCGGCGTTATCAGTCAATTATAACAGATTCAAATGCTGCAAACAATAATTGTATGCATAGTGGGGTGCGTAGAATTACAACTTTTTTCGATACTCAAAACCCCTGTGGCCTGAACTAACAACAGAATTTATGCAGAATTTTATGATGAGATTAAGGTACCGGGGTTTGTTTTGAAAAGATTGTCATTTTTTATGTTTTTTTCTTCATTTTTTTTAAATCTCGGGCCCAGGCGATACGAATGATGTTCCAATATATGCAGCCTACTGAAAAATTCCTAAACAGGGTGTTCATTTATTCATCAAAATAATCTAGAAACACTGCTATACGAATTGACGAAATGGGCTGTAGCCAAAAATTCAGTAGGTATGGAAAAGGTGACTTTTTTGTTCAAAAAATCCTACTGTTGCACTAAAATCAAGTTTTTAAAGCTGCATCTTAGTACTGAAGATTCAAAGAACAACTTTGCCAAAGACTGTGGACCTCTAAGATGCGTAATTCAGAAGTTATGAAAATTGCAAAATTCAATAATTGAATTTCATTTTTTCTCGTCTTTTCAAATGGCACTCCTGCATTGAGCCATTTTACGTTGGAAACTAGCTGGCGTGTTTTACAATATGCAGAAGTGTTTTGGTGTCGTTGGTTGGTTGATTCGATTGTCGTGAAAGTTGGTATAATGAATTTTTGGAGCCGGAAATTGTTTCTGATAAGTTACAAACTCCTCTCACGTAAAAAAGGGGGTCCCATATAAAATCTAAGTAAAATATGACACAAGTCGATCATTTTCCACGTGATTTATTTTGAATTTTCACAGCCTTTTCATGCATTGTATAAAAAGACCCCTTCCGCTACATAAAAGGGACGCTTTCATAGCAAACTGACGCAGAATATGTCACAAATTGCATGTTTATCAACTTTGATATAGATCACGTGAAAAAAAAAATAGATTTTTTTCATATTTTACGTCGATTTTATATGGGACCTCCTTTTCCGAAGTGGGACGGGTTTGTTACTTATCAGGAACAATTTCCGGCTCCAAAAGCCTGTAATACCAACTTCCACGGCAATCGAACCAACCAATGACACATTTTTAATTGGATTGACATCAGGTGACTGAGCCGGCTAATCTCGAATCACGACATTTAGGGTGTGGACACAAAAAAACTGCTTCAATCACGATGCGTACAGGGTTCTCATTTGGAAAAAAGCTGAAAACGTATTGAAAACAGTATTCAGCTGATTCATTTTCACGAAGCATGAAGGGCAATGCTGCCCTCTGTGAGAGAAAAAACACACACTATTAAACAACTGATCACACTGATCCTTTTTTGTCTAATTTTGCCACCTGCCGTCGGTATTACGAACCTTGCTAAATTTGATAAAAAAATTCTCTATAGGAAAAATTTACCTGTTTAGCCCGATTGTATCGTTGAAATTGCCTATTTTTCTTTGAAAATTGGGTGGCACTTTCCAACTGGGATAGCATTTCATCAAAAGCGATCTATGCGCACTCTGATATCGATATTGCATACTGCTGCAAAAATGATCCAACTAACGGAATTGAGTGTTCAGTCTCAGTGATTATACTTTCGCAAGTATTTCTATATTTTATCTTGCTAACAAGCTTGGTAGCAGATTTTGTTAATCAGTTGTAATAACACCTTTATAAAAAAATAATGTCACGGAAAACCAAATGAACTTTACAAATAATATTAGGCCGGAACAAATTTCAAATCCTTCTTTTGTCACTCAGAGTTGGAACATCGCGAGGGGGGGGACAATAAAAAATAATGCGAAAAACAAATAAATTGGAATAAATTGCACAAAATCTCGGATGCAAAAAATTGCATGCTATATCATTGCACAAAACCTATAAAATAATGAAATTTTTTATTGAAAAATTCAATTAAATCAAGAATACACATGGTGAAATTACTTCCATCTTCCAAAATTTCTTTTTTGGTCTTGTAATCTATCGGATACTTGAATTTTTCATCAAAATTTCCACGGAATACTAAAAACTTTATTTATTTCCCCCTTCGGGTTTTTTGGAATTTTCGAAGGGGGGGGGAGACAAAAGAATAAATTGATATTTGTTCCAGCCTTATTGATTATTTTGAATCTGCATAATTTCTAAAGGCCCCTTTTTTATTATAGTTTGGTAGGATCCAGCCAATTTTCGATGTGTTTGTAAAAATGTTTAAAAGATAAAAAAAGGAAGTTATTTTGAAATTCGATTTAAGTATTCACATAATCAATGTTGATCTAGAACAATCTTAGATACAGATGTGTTGACACTTGACAAACTCAAGTCAAGATTTTAGTCAATATCTTGACTTGGCTAGATGTTGTCAACAGCATGCAGAGTATGTTAAGTTTATTGAAAAAAAGGTTTGATTCCAAAAATTGTTATGTAGAAACAAACTTCTTTTTCATTTGAACCAATATAAGCCTTTGAACAAGCTAAATTGTTTCCAATTTGAATGCATACATCTGATTGAAATGATCATTAAAATTTTAAATTTTCGCCTCGAGCAACACCGACGTCATAACTGTATGGACCAGCTCAATTTCTTCAAGCGAGTCCATGGTACCATAACAAGTGATAAGACAAGTTATTTTTAACAGATTCACATACACATTAGATTTTAGTCGCAACAAAATGTTTTCCGGGAAGGCTGTGATTATTCTGAAAAAGTCCTTGAAAAGAAATCAGCTTCAGGGAAAACCCAACGTAAAAAAGATTACGTAAAATCGAAAGGTTAGATGGTATTAAAACTAAATCATAAATTTGCTCATCCGCTAAGTAAGAGCACTGATATGGCAAATAGAAAAAAAAACTTTCAAATCTCCCGACAAGTTCAATGGTCCTTGAAGCTTTAGGCACTAAATTTGCACTAAATGACATTGTGGTTCATCTTTGCCTCTTTACGCTCAAATTTAGAAACTGATAACTAACCGATGCAAGAAAAACAACATTTACGCAAAAACGGACAAAATAAACGAATATTTTGACGAAACGACTTATCTCATTGATGTATTTTTTTTCTTTCTTTTGTTTTTGAAGTTGCCGAATGAGATTTCGGGAATGACTGACTAAACAGCGTGGTCGACCTCGGTAAACATTTGGGCTATAAAACAAATCATTCATTAATTCATTCATACGTTGAAACGGAGTGATTAGAAGGTTGATTAAAGCTGCTTAATGCGGGAAGAGTTTGTAAATTGTTGAGTAAAATAGTTTTTTCAAAGGTGCTGAAGTATTGAAAAGTATATGAACTTATATAGGATAACGGAAAAAACTTTGTTTAGGGTCATCAAATTATTTTTATTATAAAAATATTTGAACTCATTGAAGAGAAGAAATGTTTTCGCCAATCGGTAGTCTCCAAAAGCAGTTTTGCATTGCATAGAATAAATGACAATATTCTGACCTTAATTCAAAAAATGAATAAGTAAGTGGATTTTACTAAGCCTAAAATCGTAGTTTTTTTTTCATTAAACCGCAGAGTAAAAACGGAGAATGCCATAAATTAAGGTTTTTAACTACATTAGACTGATTTGATATGGGGTCATCCTAGAATTTCTCAAACCCTGGGGCCTTAAGAGCTTCGTTTTGGTTCAAAACTCATCCGTGATTTTTTGCAGAATTTTTAAATAACGTTTACATGAGTAAATTTGAACTTTTAGGTTTCCATGGAAAAATATATTGTATTGAAAAATCAACATAATTTTTGTTACTTCTGTGGAACAGAGCCCGGATATTTTTTGTGTCAATTTTCCGCTTCACAACTTTATCAAAGACTGTAAACATGTATCGTATTAGGTCCTTCAGTTCCTTGTTAAGCACAAGCAGTGATTTCGATTGAATTTATTTTGTATCAATGCCAAAAGACATGCCCCCATTCAACTTCTTATAACCTTTTTGCCTAATAAGATACGAAGTCTTGGACAAAGTTGTTCGGCGAAAAATTTCCTTTAAAGCATTTGTTAATTTGCACCGAAATCAAAAGCAGGCTCGGTTCGACAGAAGAAACAATAGTGGTGTTGATTTTTTAGTACAAAATATTAAATTTTTCCATACGAACCTAAAATTTCAAATTTACTCATGTAAACGTTACTTAACAATTCTACAAAAATCATGGATGAGTTTTGAACCAAAACGAAGGTTTTTAGAGCCCAGGATTTGAAAAATTCAAATGACCCAAAATCGTTTCAGCCTTTAACCACATATAATGATTTCAGATCCTTAAAGTTTAAATGATTTAACATGGTTTATGAAGGTTGTTTATGGAAAAGTTGATGTTTATAAGGCATCTATGGTTTGTTCTACTTTTCCCTCATATAAAACCACAGTGACTTAGTTCAGTCTTTTTTGTTTCAAACAGATCAACTCAAAGTAGGTAATTAATCACCTCACGTGTCAGCCGTGCGTGTCAGTCTCTTTGAAGTTGCAATTAGTCCGGACAAAACAGAAAGTAAGCGCCGTTGAATAAATCAGTCGTCATAAATTTTTGATGCGATAATGCGATTTTGAGCATCTCTATCTGGGTAGTAGGTATCGGCACAATCGCTCGAGCCGGTTATTTAGTTACATGGAGGCTTACAATGTGCTACAATGTAAGGAAACGATGTGAATCGAGGCAAAAAAGCTGTGTGTTTTGTGGGCGTTCGGGTGATTCGTGAGTGAGAGCTCTCTTAGTAGTAGGTAGGTATCGTTTGGTACCGATTGAGTACCTCCATCAGTGTATGATTGACTAGACTGCTGCTGCTCCATTTCCGAGAGCAGACCGAAGGGGGTTGATTGCAATTCGCCGGATACCTACTGTTGTAAGAAGGTGACTTCCTTGCGTGCTGATTTTTTTTAACATTTTTTTCGAGATGTTTCGTTTCGCCCAACCGACAGATTACATTGTTGCACATTCGTCATAATAAGAAAAACATTTTTTGACTAAATAATTTCGTCTTCTACGGATTATCTTATTCATAATACATGCATGGTTGTTAGGAAATTATATAATTGGATATGTGTAGGTACAAATAGCTGCAAACCAGGCGTCGTCGTCGCGCGAAAAGTCAACAATAATCACGGCGACCTCGGACAATTTTCCACTCACACGCCGCGTCGCGCCATCTCGGCACTTTCTCTCATTTCCCCGGGATTTCTTCCTCCTATTCTCACTGCATTTTGCTTTGCCCTAAACAGGCAATACCTACTTCTACTATTTCTCTAGCCTTTAGGGGAAAGGTTTCCTAAATGGGCCTATCGGGTTAAATGACCCTACGGCTGTTTGATGAAATGGCTGACTTGACAGCTTATCTGACCAATGCATTTTGAGGGTGATACGCTTAGAACATAAGGCATGAAAGAATTTTATGAATTTACAAACTCAAAAAAATTAAAAAAATCATACAAGGTTTTGATACATTTTGATGTAATATTTCGACTTTTAAAAATTATACGTAAAGAAGCTTTAAACAAAAACTAGGATGGTTTTTGTTTCTTACTCAAATGAACTTAAGAAATTAAACATATTTCAGCTTTTGAGGAGGTTAAATAATGATTATATAGTGGAATAATAGAGTGTTTTTGTATGCCCTCATCATGTTTTTAAAATGCCTCCATCCTAAAATAACAGGTTAAATAGAATAAATAAGTGATTTTTATCATTGAACCTTCAAATCTAAGCTCTGAATAACATCTAAAGAGAGAATTGAAGATCTTAAAACAGATTTGATAAAGTGTTTCTCATGGATGAACTGCCTTCATAGTATGGCAACCCTAACTTTTGTTTTATTCCATAAAATTATAATATACATAGATTTTCATAAAACTTCTACTTTGTCGTACGGAAATTATTACTTTCTTGCAGTTTCAATGAAATTATACGGATATATTGCCCAAAAAACAGAAATTTTATTCAAAACATAAATAGGCGCATTTAGCCCGCACGGTTTGAGGTTCGGCGTTTTAGACAACATTTATAATAAAATCGTTTTCTTGGTAACAGAAGAAAATTTTAACATAAAAATTACTCCAATGTATAGAAAACAGATGCCTTCACACGTGTATATAGTTTTTGTACACAAATTCGATGTAATATTTGATTAAATCAGTGTTCTGCTTAATAGGCGCATATAGCCCGCTCCTCCCCTACATAGCGTGAGAAAACGGATCCTGACAGGGTTTTGAATTTTATAGTGTGCTGCGTTTGTTTTTGGGGCTTTACTTAATTTAATCTTTCCCATAAAATATGTTTAACTCAACTCTTTTTGGTTGAGTTTTTGGGGAAGAGATTATCTGAATTAAAAAAAAAATGCTCTTGTCATATGAACTCTAGAGATCTGATTATTGTTTCAAATCTGTGAAAAATATAGCTTTTAAAACATTTTGCAACATCGATAATCATTTATCTACAAAGCAGGCCTAGGCGAAGGACCCGTTCATAGGCAGGATAGCTAGGTTCATAGGTATACTACTCCGTTGCTTGCATATGTATTAGTAGGCCAACCAAAAAATAGTTCCATAGATATGTATGGCAATTTTTTAAAATATTAGTATTCCAGAAAAACTATTGATTATAAAATTCTACAAAAAATATTAAAATGTTCACCAAAGTATTTACAACGCATTAAGCTCTTGTGCGTATGGAATACGTATTTTTAGCGTAGATTTCTTATGGAGTTAAGAAAATCGATTTTTGCTAAATTTCTCTTAACTGATTTTTTTTACATTTTGTACTATCTTCTATTATATAAAGATGAGTTGGACTACCTTATACAAATCCACACCGCTTAACCGATCAGCTTGAAATTTAGTACAGAGATGTAGCTGGACCAAGGGTAAGGTTTTAGTACTAGTTCTGAGCTCCTCCCACCTAAGAAAAGGGACCCTCCCATACAACTTTCGTTTTTATTACCACGAACCAAAAGTCATGGCATCCATTTTGTTAACCGATTTTCGTTTCCTTTGGCGGGATTGTTTTCACCATCACCATGAGTCGGTCATTAGAAGCAACCATCCAGAGTTCACGTTCACTGGATAGCAAATCAAAGCTTGCTGAGCATTAAAAATATGAAAGTGGTAATTTTGGCGGGTGTTTTTTCCTTCTTTTGTTCAAAGCACGTGGTACCGGTACGAAATTATAATATATTCTAGCCTGTTAGTAATATATTGACTAGAATTTTAGTGGTTTTCAATGCTCAGGGGTGCTTTGAGAGTCTATAAGAATAAACAATGAACTGAAAGTGAACAGTGAATTGACTTCTTCAGATTTATTACTATTTGCACTGAGTGCTGAAAAACTATTGATAAGATTTTCATAAATTCCAGCTTTTAAGAAAAAACTATTTCCATATATTTAGAATCCCTTATAAAGGAAAAAAGAGTAATAAGATTCAGAATTATAAGTTGAAGGCTTCGATTTCAACACTTTGATAGCCGCCGGGGAATTGAAACGAGGAATTAGAAAATTGATAAGATATTTGGATCTGAGATTTTTAGTTTCAACTTCATTGGCCAATTTATAATTTTTTAATTTTTTTTTGGTCATCAATGTGTTCAATTCTACCCTCCAATTTTGAGAAAACTTATTGTAGAACCTTTAAGTACTGCGAATTCAATCAAATTTTATCTAAAAGTTTTAACATTGATCAATCTTCAAAATAATTAATGGGATAATTGTGTCCAAGAATAGAAACATTTAAATAAAACTCAAATAAAACTTTTTTCATAGCATGTAATGGTAACTAATGATTTGTTCGATAACTTCAAAAAACTATCAGTGTTTCAACATTTAATAACAAGTACTCATTAATCAGTGTGAAATTAGAAAGCGAAAAAGCAAACATTCAATTGAAAACATGAAAAGTAAGTTTTACAAATGGTTCAACAAGATCCGGAAGTCTTTTCAGAAATTTCAAAGTAAATAAAACTTGAATATACCATATTGTACACGGCATCTTGAATAGTAAAATGATCTCCGAAGAGATTTTTATAAGATGGGGGATGGGAAAAAAAACAATTTTATCATTTGACGATAAAAAATATAAGACGAAATCTATTCAAGCTTTCTAAAAATGGAGGGTGAAAAAAAATGTTTTTCGCTATACGATGAATAAGCATCCAAAGGAAATTATTTCTTCTTCTTCTTCTTCTTCTTCTTCTTCTTCTTCTTCTTCTTCTTCTTCTTCTTCTTCTTTTTTTTACCAACATAGCCAAAACGTGTAAGCATCCTGGAAAATGAAAAGACTTGCATCCTTCATTTTTCTTTTCAACGTTATCTCTGTTACATAAAACATGCATTGCAGAGATAACTACGGCCAGGCCAACCATGTGGTAATTACCGCAAAAGATTCTGGAGCAAGGGGAGGAATAAAGCGTGGAGTTCCCTACCAAACGCTTCATATGGATTACTTAAATACCTACAGCATAATTTGAAAATAGCTACAATAATCTAATGACAATGTGTATTAGGAAAATAACGTTTAATATAATAGAAAAGGTTTGATCTCACCAAATAAGTCTTGGAAGTTTTCGACTAGTCCTCCTCTAGTCCGGAGAAGCTGACTTTAAATTTCTTCCGAACTCCCCCAACCAGAATTCAGCATGCCGAAACAAAGTACGAATCACTCCGGGAACAACCACCAGTCACTTAATCTATCATTTTCCACTGTTTAACTTTAAAATTTCTAATTTTATTGTAATTTAATTTAAAAAATTTATGGATGAAAACAAAAACACGTGCGATGCCCAAAAATCATGGCTTACTCCTCGCATTCAAATGAGATTATTTTGAAAATCTATTAATTAAAATCTCATAACTATACTTTTTTCGATTTTATGAAAACGATAAACACAATGAATAATCTCAATAAAAACTTTGAAAAGAATAACAAATGTCTTATATACATAGATGAATATAAAGCTTCAAAAATTATGAATAGTCAAACGACTCATTTTGATTTATATTTTATGTGAAAAGGCCGGTTTAAATCAGCTAGTTTAAAATAAAAAAGCATTCATTACAAGTAGTAACAAGTCATATTTTTAAAACTCCTTTCGAAAAAATTCGAATATTTTGCTGAAATACTGCTAAATTGCCAAAGAAAAACTGACCCGTAGTCAAAATATTGAAAGCTTTTGAACATAAATCTTACTAATTGCTACACAAGTAATTTTAAAGAATGACTGATCACTTATTTGAACAATAAGACTCCTTAAATTTTCCATAAATTGAAATTTTGTATCAAATCCAATACATATCGTACGAAATTTTTGACCCTGCGTTTACACTGCTCTGTCGATTGAGGTTAAGCGCAATGTTATACCTATTGATCTACCTATCTTGGTCCATAGGAGGTGGGTTTCGAAATTCAAATTTAGCTAAAAATAATAACAAAACCAAAAAGACACATTAAATAAGGAAATGGATTTCTAATAATATTTTCTAATTCATAATTATGCTTGCTGCTTATGATACATACACAGCCAGATCTTGTCAGCATCCCGGTGAGTAGTAAAAGTACATTTACTACTCATCTTAACTTGGCCGGGCCCACTGTGCAGTATTGGACGCAGAGACAACTGGAACACAGGGAGGAAGAAACGTGGACAACAGTACCATACGTTTCCATGGCTATAACTAGGATTCTAACGTTGGGAGCACATATGCTAAATTTCCTGTGCTCCTTGATGGTGGTCCGAGGAATTCGTCCTTCTGGGGATGGAAATGATTTTTTTCTGCACCGAAATCCAAAACCCTATGTACGAGTAATAAACTGCCAATTGTTTTTATTTTTGTAACTTGAACCATTATGTAAAAATTTTCGATTTCAGTTTATTATTGACGTTAGTTATTGTATATTTTAAAATTTGAGAGTTCCGGATTTCAATGCACTATCATTTCTGGTCTTTGACCTTGGATATAGCGCCTTTGCTCGCTCTTGAAAAGAAATATTAGAAGAACAAAAAACATAGTTAAGTGTCAACACCCTCCTCCCCCCTCCCTCACACCCCACCATAACTTTATGGCACCGTAAACACGAACAAGCATGCAACAACATGACGTATTTTAAGATTGTGTCACAGGAGAAAAAATGTGCCCTCACCTTTCCACTGTGCTAGACATCATCTGTGTCAATGGTTCAGAATGAGAAAAAAAACAACCCCAGCCCGGCCTCTCAATAGTAAAGGTCAATGTAAAAACTCTACAGAATTAAGATATATAAAGAATATACTTAGCTTTTATGTCGTTTCATTATACTTCCCACGGTAAATCTCAGGAAATATAATCGAAGCAATCCGAGTGAAAATATCATCTGGGTTTGTGGCCAACTCGACATCATCAATTAGCACAGCCGAAACAGCAAACGAGTTCTTCCCTCTTCTACACTTTCTTTCTGTTAGCTTAACTGATTTAGTCAATATTTCTTCCTTTTTTCGCATTCCTCAAGCTCTAAGAATTCAACCGTCACCATCATTTTCCTTCCCCTCTCACTTCCACACAGTGCACAGTGCAATCAAAAAACGCCATTTATCTTTTTCTGTCCCCTGCTCACATTCGTCCATTTCACCCATATCATAACGCTCATTTCGAAACTTCTTTACTTTCAAAGCACATCCTAACCGAGTTCGGAACTTCACGCGTCCGTTCGACGATTCAACAGGATAAAGTGTGTGCTTCAGCTTGAACCCGAAACCAAAATTAGCACAAGTGAAGGTTCAAGAAGTGATGAACAGCTTTCCAGTTCAACGAATTGCAGCGGTCATTTTTCTCACATCCCGTTCCAAATTTTCCTTTTTTGAAATTTATCTTATTTGGGATAACTTTTTTGCCAAATTCCACTGCCCCCGAAAAGCACTTCGTTTAACTCGCGGTACCTCGAAAACACTGTATGAAACGCATTTTCTTTCTTGTGTTAACGCACAACAGCAGCCGAAACTAGAAACTGGGCCCGTATTTATTGTAAATGTATCGATGATCTAGAATTCCACACTTCTATTTCGTCACTTCAGACACCACTACTTTTCTATGGATACTCCATTTTAACACATTTGAAATTTATTCAACGAAATACTTCGCCATATTTTCTCTATGATAGGTATTGACAACGGAAAAATCGAACGCGACGACCTAATAATATTTTCTAATTCATAATTATCACACAAACTCAAAAAAATAATAAGTTTCAATTATAAAATAAAACAAACCTTCCGAAACAAAACACAATGAAAATTTCAAATCAATGATATTTTTGGTAAGTCATTGATACTTTTATCAAAATGATGTTTCTTATTCTGGGCTAGAATTTTGCTTCAAAACAACTTCCAAGCAGTCTAGTTTTAAAATTTGAAATACATATTCCAAAACACAGATTTAGAAGAAACAAAAAAATTAATTCTAAAATAAATTTCAGATCGAGTGAGAGAATCACCATGACTAATTGCTTAGGAAAAAAATATTATATATTATTATTAGGAAAAAAATAAGATTTATGTTTTTAGAATACCGGAAATTCTGAATTAAAAAACATAGACAAACTTGTCTATGTCAAAAATTTTAATATTTAGCTTGACTTTAAAATTTGGTAAATTTATTAACAATTTAAAAAAACAATACTCAAAAATTCGGTAAATTCATATGAAAATTAAAATAAAATTTGAAGGTTAAGAAAACAAATTTTTTTACCATTTTAGAAGGATTTTTTTTCTTCAATAAATACGTTATTTATAGAATTTGGTTGGTAGCTCAAGGGAAAAACATTTTATGCTTATGTTTTAATTATCTACCAAATCAGATTTCAGCGTCCTAAGCTCGAATCTTTTGTTAAATTCGGACTATCACATATAGTTTTAATTATATGGAGTTTAAAAATGTGTCAGTTTTTTAAAGTGAAATCAATCATTGATAACTGTTAAACTATCAAACTTACATATAAGAAAAAATCTGATTCTGGTTTTGTTTATTATACTTGATGCATGATCTTAAACGTAAAATTAAACAGTTTTTAAAAGTTGGAAAAATATTATTTTCGACTGTGATTTATGACATTTCTACAAAAAGATAAAAAAAAACTTGATTTCATTTAACAAATTTGTTGAAATCTGCAAAACGATAAAATTAATGCTTAAAAAATTATCTAAAATTAATTTGGTTTAAAACTACTTCAAAAATTCGTTAAATGAGAAAAAGTAAACAAATAGAAAAATTCTATAACCTTTTTCACAGAACTCAAAATTACTTGAAGTCTTGGGGAAAGTTGAGGAACTTGATGAACTTTTATTTAAAAACTAGCTGATCCCATACGAACTCCGTTTCGCTTTCAACTTGGAATATGTCAAGAACAGTTTGCATGAAAGTCAATTGCCAAGCATTTTCCAGATGCACTTTTGAATTCATTGTTAAGTAACAATTGCAAAAATATTAGACGCTCATTTTGTCTGTCGTCTGCTACTAAATTTGAAATCAGGAATCAATTGACCGTGCCAAAAAACCCGTGTATAAATTTCGACTCAATCGTTGCATAACAACGCAATTATTGCCAAAAAGTTTAACTCCTTTCGGTGGCTTCTTATACAATATTTGATATCTGAAATCGATTGCCCTTCCCTCAAAACTCCCGTGTGCCAATTTTCAAGGCAATCCGTTGCATAATAACGTCAATATTGCTAAAAACAGTGAACAATTAATCTATATGGACGACCCCTTTCGTCGACCCCTGGCAAAATATTTGACATTTGAATTCGATTGTCTGTCCCTGAAAACTACCGTGTGCAAATTTTCATCCCAATCCGATGAATAATATCAACAATATAGCAAAAATATTGAAAGGTTAATATGGACGACCCCCTTTGCCGGCCCCGTACACTGAATTTAATACCTGAAATCCATTGCTCGTCTCTCAAAACTCTCGTGTACCAATTTTCATCTGAATCCGTTGTATAATAACGACAATATCGCATCAACAGTGAATAGTTAATATGGACGACCCCTTTGGCTGACCCCTGATTTTAGTTTGGATAAGTGAAATCAGTTGTTTGTCCCTAAAAACTCCTACGTGCAATATTTCAACCCAATCCGATGTATACAAACGTCAATATCACTAAAATATTGAAAATTTAATATGGACGACCCCTTTCGCCGGCCCCTTAAAAGGAATTTGATACCACAAATCGATTGCACGTCACTCAAAACTATCGTGTACCAATTTTCATCTGAATACGATGTATAATTACGTCAATATCGCAAAAACAGCGAACAGTTAATATGGACGACCCCTTTGGCTGACCCCTTACACAAAATTTGACTCCTGAAATCGATTGCTCGTCTTTCAACACACTCATGTGCAAATTTTCAACACAATCCGACGAAAAGTAACGACAATATCGCGAAAACAATATTTGTCTTCTATGGACGACCCCCTTCAGAAGGGGTCATCCGAAAATCTGAAAACATTTTTCATCTTTCCTGGTCCTAATGAGCATCCATGCCAAATTTCAGCTCTCTAGCCCTTAAGACGGCTGAGTCTATAGAGGACAAACAAACAAACAAACAAACATACAGAAATTGCTTTTTATATATATAGATATATAGATAGATGTAATGTATTTGTTTCAAAGTTTTGTCGAAAAATGCAGATTTTCTCTCAAATAATTTCAACCTATTATCAAAAGGGATTTCAATAACAAAAGTTGATAGAAAAAAAAATGCATATTTTGATTCAGGGCACCCAAATTAGTCAAAATTACGTTTTAAATTCATTGTACCTCGGCAAAATGTAAATTTTGTGGCCATAGGTAATTTATCAAAACCCTTTTAAAGGTGGCGATGAGCATTGAGAAGAATAAGGAAAAAACTTTAATTGAGGCTATTCAATTGCTTATAACATTTAAGCCTAATAAAAAAAACAAAGTTACAGTCATCGACAAAGTTCTTATAAATTTTCACAAAACCGTGAGCAGGCTTGGTTCTATTTTTCCATATAAACCTTAAAAGTATAAATTTATTCATGTTATCGTTAATTAAAACTTCTGCCAAAAATCATGGATGAGTTTAGAACCAAAACGAAACTTTTTAAACTCCAGGTTTGAAAAATTCAAAAATGACCCCAAATCGAATCAGTCTAATGATACATTTGTTTCAATTTGTGTAGATTCACCCACTGTATTTTTTTAGCCAAGAAATATCAATTTCGAAATTAATATTTGAAAAAAAAAAACGGATGAACAAAAAAAATATATGGCTTTCATATTTAAGATGGTAAAATAAAAAAATCAAAAATAGAAAATTCTGCATTGTTTAATTTCATAGCGTAGTAAAATTGGTTGTAGAAATAAACAAATAGAAAATTTGGATTAAGCGCCCTCAAATTAGTTAAAATTTTTCTAGATTTATTTTGTCGCCTTGTTTAATTGAACAAAAAAATGAAGAAAAAATAATCAATTATCATGTAATGTAATAATTTTTTTATCAACCAGTTGTTGAATCCTCTTTTTGACATTCAAATACCTACAATAATATTTTCCTGGTATATGTACTTCACTTTGAACACAAATTTATTTTGAGTATGGTACCGTGCAATGTTGAATAATTGTAACAATTTTCAAGTGTCAAAACACACTCTCTTTGAAAAGTTTTTATAAGCTCTTTACAGTGTTGGAAAAAGTCCTATTTCAAGAGTATTTCAAGTAAGTTTTCCATGAAATTTTTTGAAATGTTTTTCAAATTTTTGTCACGGATCAGGAGAAAAATCAGTTTTTCGAAATTTTTGTAAATTTTAATAGAAATCGTTACATATTCAGGCTTTAAAAAGTGAAATTTGAAATTTTCTAGATAAATTATGACCACTAATTTGTATCGATAAAAGTGAAATTTGAAATATCAACTTTAAAAAATAGCTTACGGGTGATATTTTCCCCCATACAGGGCGTTTGATAGGAGGAAACGAATTCCTCAAATTTTGAGAGATGTCGAATTTGTTGTAATTAAGCTACAAAAAAAAAACATCGTGTCGGGCGTCAAGATGATTTGTAGTATATTTATTTTTAATTTCTATCTTGGGTTTCACTCTTGAATTAAACACTATCACTGGAAAATATTATATTAGTCTCTTTTTACATTTCCATGTTTGCAATAAAGAGGTTTTTATTCAAAATTTACTTTTAAATCACTTGTTTATATATGATTCAGAGTTTTATTTAATGACAAATTTTAAGTTACTTTTTAAAATAATCATCTTTCAAAAAAAATTTACATACTTTTGATTTTCACACATTTTTTTAACTGTTGAATTCTGACATAGAAATTTAAATAATAATTTTGAATTTTGTGTTGAATTCCTGATTTCGGATCCAAAACTGAATTTTTATCTCGATTTGTAAATTTTCACAGTTTTGGGTCTGAATTCTGAGTTTATTCCCAGTTTTTCCGGTGCGATTTTCAATTCCCGGTTTTTCCCGGTGATCATATGACTTCTCCGTATCGCAAGAAGGAATTTTCGGCAAATTTTTTATGAGTAATATTGTAGGCCTGCTATTGTGTTTTCAAATTGCTCATCAGCTGTTTTTCCGAGGCACTATCCAGTTTTTTTTTTGTTGAACACCCATTGAAGGGGTTGCAAAAATCCAATGTTTATTTAGCAAATCTCTGTGCTAAAAATGCGCTGAAAAATGTGGCATAAAGACTAGAGCTCTCAAGCAAAACGATGACCACTACATTCAAGCGAAACAAGAAAAACACTTATGGGATTTTTACTCTATTGGATAATTTATCGCAAAAAAAAAAATATAATGAGGGTCGAACTCACTGCAACATTCTCATATCGACTTGCCAGTCCGATATCTTACCCAGTGCACCATCTGATTCGGTTAGCAAATGAAGGTTTATTGCCATGACCTTCTGCCACTTCCGATTACCAAAATACCGCACTGCATTGGCCGTCTGCCGTTTGATCGGTGTTTTTTTATCCTCCTTTGTCTTTGATAGGAAAGGAATGAAAGTGGGATGAGAATGGAGTGGGAATGGGTTAATCGAAAACTAGAAACTGTTTTCTTTTGCCGGCCGTTTTACATTCACACGCATAGCTCATCTTAGCTGGTGGTTTTTTTTCCGTCGGTTGGAAACAAAGAATTTATTGGTTTCTTTCAGACATTTGCAATGCGGTTGCGCTGGTAGGACAATACCAGTTATTAGAAAGCTCGTTAATGCCGGTCCGGCATAGAATCTTATACCGATAATTCCACCTCCAAGGAAGTTCATCATAGGAGAAGAGTCTGATTTGTGGGTGTATGTAGATGAAAAAATTACCAAGTTTTTTTTTCTGTATATTTTCTTCGAAAATCCTAAGAAAATGGAATTTAAAATTTTTTTAGTTCCTAATGGTAAAAGCTCGATTGCAGGCATCTGCTTTTGAAATCCAAAATAGCTGCACCAGCTTTACTCGAAATTCGGATTCTGGTTATCGATATTTTGTTCTTTTTTTCCTTCTGAGAGTTCCCACCATTTGATTCCATTATGCTGTGTCATGTTTGAGCAAGAAAATGATTACTCATCGTACCTATGATAATTCCGTGATAATTTATCATTGTTCACCAACTGGTGGTAGTCGAGTGTGTGTTCGATTGACATTTGTAGTTACTTACAGCGGTGATACATTGTTTGATATGAGAAAGCTGACGTACTCGGTTAACATGTTCAATTCTCGGATATTGATTGTGATTGGAATAAATTATGGTTGTAACTGAAACTTCCAGAAATGTTGATTAAAAAGATCAGCAGAAAATCGCTTTGATTCATTTAAGTTACTGTGTTAAGGCAGAACAACTTGAATTTCGAGGGACTTTTCCGTGTGGTGCATCGCATGCCGAACACAAAAACTTGTATCATTGTTCTGCAACGGTAGTTGTAGCTGGCAATTCACATCGCACGAAATTGTTCATTCCCAGAGCGAGATGTGAATTTCCCGACCAATGCAAATTTTGTTCGCCAATTTTGTACGTAAATGCATGTTATTGTTGATGTTAATTGACTTTTATTCGTTTCAGCAAATTCCCATCTCTAATTCATTCAGATTTGATTATTTCAGGAGCTCGATACCAAACAACCGCAACTGCACCCAGCGTTGACACTTTGATGCAAATTACAGAAAAGGTGAAAATGAAACTAGGAATCAGGGAGAGAATTTCTAATTCAATTCGATATTTTACCGAAACATGTAAACCACAAAGATAACTCTGAATAGGACTAATAATTTATCAATGTTGGAATATCAATCGACAGAAAAATGGTCTGACTATATACATTGTGTTGATTGGCCAAAAAACTAACTTGTGCAAAATTTCAGCTCAATCGGGAATAATTAAAGGGGTGCCTTATAGCACTCGTAGTTTTGCTTTTGGAATCTCAAAAAATGAAATAAAACGGAAACAATCTTTTCATTTTTGTCATTTTTGTAATTTTTGTCATTTTCGTTATTTTTGTCATTTTTGTGATTTTTGTGATTTTTGTAATTTTTGTAATTTTTGTCATTTTTGTCATTTTTGTCATTTTTATCATTTTTGTCATTTTTGCCATTTTTGACATTTTTGTCATTTTTGTCATTTTTGTCATTTTTGTCATTTTTGTCATTTTTGTCATTTTTGTCATTTTTGTCATTTTTGTCATTTTTGTCATTTTTGTCATTTTTGTCATTTTTGTCATTTTTGTCATTTTTGTCATTTTTGTCATTTTTGTCATTTTTGTCATTTTTGTCATTTTTGTCATTTTTGTCATTTTTGTCATTTTTGTCATTTTTGTCATTTTTGTCATTTTTGTCATTTTTGTCATTTTTGTCATTTTTGTCATTTTTGTCATTTTTGTCATTTTTGTCATTTTTGTCATTTTTGTCATTTTTGTCATTTTTGTCATTTTTGTCATTTTTTTCATTTTTGTCATTTTTGTCATTTTTGTCATTTTTATCATTTTTGTCGTTTTTGTCATTTTTGTCATTTTTGTCATTTTTGTCATTTTTGTCATTTTTGTCATTTTTGTCATTTTTGTCATTTTTGTCCTTTTTGTCATTTTCGTCATTTTTGTCATTTTTGTCCTTTTTGTCATTTTCGTCATTTTTGATTTTTTTTCATTTTTGTCATTTTTGTCATTTTTGTCATTTTTGTCATTTTTGTCATTTTTGTCATTTTTGTCATTTTTGTCATTTTTGTCATTTTTGTCCTTTTTGTCATTTTCGTCATTTTTGTCATTTTTGTCATTTTTGTCATTTTCGTCATTTTTGATTTTTTTTTCATTTTTTTTCATTTTTGTCATTTTTGTCATTTTTGTCATTTTTGTCATTTTTGTCATTTTTGTCATTTTTGTCATTTTTGTCATTTTTGTCATTTTTGTCATTTTTGTCATTTTTGTCATTTTTGTCATTTTTGTCATTTTTGTCATTTTTGTCATTTTTGTCATTTTTGTCATTTTTGTCATTTTTGTCATTTTTGATATCGCTGTAATTTTTGCCAATTTTTGTCATTTTGATAATTTTTGTCATTTATGTCAATTTTGTCACCCCAATGATCCCGATATCGGTTAGGCTCAGTTTACTCACTTGAAGGCACCGTTTCCGCTCTCGGTATTTAGAGGATTCCCGTGGCCACTATCGTCTCCTGTTCCGGTTACCGCAGCCGGAAGTGAGACCGTTGCCATGGCTGATGTGTCATGTATCGATGCTACTGGTTGAAAGTTGTCATCGCTTTCGGAATCCTCGTAGCTGCCGGTGGAAATGGTCCTCGGAGGCCTCAGCTGAGGATGCTGTTGCCGGAACACCACCGGAGAGAATTGATTTGCTGTTGATGCTGATGCTGTGGCTGATCCTGCCGCCGAGGCTCTAACAACTTGGCCGGCTCTCGGCAGCTCGACGGGGGGTGATGTTTTGATCGGGTCCGTCATGGCGAGAACCCACTATGGCGATGACATCCGTAGATGCTCGTCGTCTTCACACTCCCACTTCCGCTTCGACTTTCAATTTGATTATGTATTCTTCCCGAGTGCTTGTAGGGGGTATGTTGCGGCTTTGCGGAGGATTTGAATCCGACGACGTGGCCTATTTACGATTTACGATGACGACGAAAGACGACAAACGATAGAAAATCCTGCATGTAGGAGTTGTGAAGCTGCTGCTGTGAAAATTGTTCTGTTTGTTCTACAACAATTTTGTACGCCTTTGCGCCATGATTTTCTGGGCGAGTTAAGCGTGCCTGTAATGAGAATGTGAAAAAAAGGATGTCTCAATTAGGAGTCGAGATTACAATTTATTTATAAACCAGTGGGGCTGAGAATTTCTGATGTAACTTGTAAATGAAACTCAAATTGGTAATTGACTTAAGGAAATGTTGAGATGTATTCGAAAGTATCATCAGTGCCTGTGAATTTAAGGGTTTCGCGGGATTACTCATATGTATTTCCTAATTACAATGACAGGGTTTTCAACGTTTAGAGGAAAGACCGTGAATATGAATCTTCCAAAGCTGGCTGAATTTTTTTGTGAAATATTTCTTTGGAAGACTTCAGGATACTTCGGAAATCTCTATCCGGTTGAGATGATTCTACATTGGAATTTCTGCTAGGCAAGCCTAATTTGGAAACGGAAAATACGAAAGAAAATCCTACAAGAATTTCCTTCCTGAAGATTAACTTTAAGACAATTCTTTAATTCTAATATGATATAATATATTAAAAATGTACTTTGTCACAAATAAACATTAACTCCATTTATAAATTCCTAGCTAAGAACAGGTTTATAAGTAATAAACCTTTTCCAACATTCGATAACTGAAAGATTGAATGTATCAATCGGCAATTTATGTTTTTTTTTCGGATACTAGAATTGGAACCAACTGTCGGAATCTGCCACACACGAAAATGATCAATAATTAACAGTTCCAAAGTTGTGCTTGATTTTTTTTCTAAATTAAATGGGAGAGGATCGTTGTATTTTATTAGGTTTGCTAGATTAACCCCGGCGGCGTTGCTAAGATATCTGCACCTTAAAAATAAAATGATGCACTCTATTGTGTTGTGAGCCTACTTGGTTAAAAGATTCAACTGAATCAAAGCAATCGAAAGAATCTTTCGATTGCTTTGATTCAGTAAAATGACGCATTAGCTGATCTCATTCACTCACTGCTGTAAGACTTAGGTGCTGGACCCTGCGTTTTTAGACTTGATTATGCTTAAAATTTAAAAATGAAGAGAACAACTTAACCAATCCTTATCATTGTTTATATTATTGTTTAAACATCAAAATTTCAAAGACATCCTTGATCATTTTAGATTTATGAAATTAAAGGGAATTGGTTGGCAATGACGCCGCTAGATGCCCTTGCGTAAAAATCAACCGACAAGTGTCCTGTTTGCTTGTCTATATATGCTCATGGTTGGTCGGCTTCTCCCGAACCACAAAGAGCCGGGAGAAATCAACACTGTTTTCAGTTTGGATTCCGAGTGTAATCCTCTTTCGCTGATCGTGCTCCACTCGTTATCCGAGTATACACGAGTTGTAAGCAACCTCGACGCAGCGATGCCACACATAACGATATTTCGGTATTTATACCGATTTTTGACAAAATTTTCGACCAAGAATCGGCATATACTGAATATCGATTTTTGGCAAAACATACCGATTTCATACTGATTTTTGAAAAAATCATTCAGGCAGAAATTTTTATTCTAAAATATATCTTTATTATATTTTGAAGTTGTATGTTTCAAACTTAGGAACCAAGATAAGTGCACGTTCGTGATAAATAGCACTCAATATAAAGAATTTGGTAGCATGATTATAGTGTTGTGAGTGAATAACACAATATAGTCACAATCTTTAACAGAAAATATGATGTATTAAAAGCGATTCAAAGCCACTGTCAAATTGCCAGCCAGTTTTCAAAGTTTCTTATAAGAAAAGGGATTTAAACAAAAATGGTTATTAAGGGGGGAGTAAGGTTTAACGGATAAAAAACACCATTTTCACGAATTTTTTTAAGAGCTATTGTCAAACAAATGTATCCAAATTTTTT
This sequence comes from Uranotaenia lowii, assembly GCF_029784155.1. NCBI lineage: Eukaryota > Metazoa > Arthropoda > Insecta > Diptera > Culicidae > Uranotaenia > Uranotaenia lowii. The sequence goes on from NC_073693.1 coordinate 56,174,582, forward strand.
GCGTTATACAAAGCATTGTTAAAAGAACATTTAGAAAACTATTGAAAAATGAGCCGGTGACGGAGCACTTTCAAGGATGCCTTTTAGAAAACAGGATTTTCGGTGGACACTCTCTCTCAGCACAGAATTATCTGAAGTCAAAAAATCAGAGCAAAATATTTTTAATAGATGTTTTTCTGGACCCCAACGATTTTATTTAACTTAAAACAAATTTTATGAAATTTTCGTGGCTGTTTGAAGTAAAAACTACGATTTTTCACGAAAAAATCCGCCATTTTTTATCTGTAAAATCTCCCCAAAGTAAAAAAAAAGAAAATTGTTGGGGTTTGGTATTTTATATGTAGAAAATATGTTCCAAATTTGAAAATAATCGGTGAAGTAGTTTTCAAATGACGATGTCCACTGACTTTAAAAATGTGCTTTCGAGAAAAACGCGTTTGAAGTTTCTGCTCTATTGTTTCTGCAGTATTAAAGAGGAGATAAAAGCCTATAATTTCTACAGTTTTGGTTCGATTGACTTGAAAATTTGACACAATATTCTTGAAATGTTTTACAATAAGAAAATAAAAAAAATAAAAATCGATTTTTTTGAAATTGTTAGACCCTACTCCCCCCTTAAAACTGTTTTTATTTTGGTGTTGGTGTTGGTGCGTGAAGAAAAAGAAATTTTATTTATTTAAAGAGGAGTTTGACTGAGATTTACAATATGAAAGATCTTCGGGAAAAATCTGTAATTATACCGATTTTTGGAATTTTCATACCGAATACCGTTTTTTCGGGCTTGAAAATACCGATTTTTATGTGGCATCACTGCTCGGATGGCAAGTGTGAGAGCTTTCACATCTGAGTGGAAGAAAATTCTAGCTAAGAGCGCCTTAGTGTTTTACTCATACACCTCGTTGTAAATGAAGAAAAAAATACACAACGTAGAAGCAATAAAAGCAATTTCTTCCCCACTGTCAGCGTTGCCACATTCTAATCTTGACTCTTATAAAAAAAACTTTTTTTAGACCAACAAAAAATCTACACCGAAATGTGCACCAACAACAAAAATGATTATCAATGGAAAATATTAGGAAAATCTGTAGTTTTTTATAAATTTTGTTTGACTGTTGGTATCAGTTCTGTTCTTTTAATTTTTTAAAATAAATAAATTACTTTAAAGGTGTTTTAAAATCCGGAAGCTACTTTCAACCCTGTTATTATTTTTCATAATTGACGAATTTCTAATGAATCTGAATTCTGTCTTTTTGTTAATGAAATATTTAATCGATATGGTTTCGTTTGTCTATTTCAAAACGCTTTTTATGGTTTATTATTTGAAAAGGTGAAATCTGTACTAATTTTAACCAAATCTCTAAATTCAGTCTTCTGTGCGGACAGAATCTGTACCAAAAAAATAATGAAAAAAATTGTACTTAAAAGATAATTCTGTATTTGTGGCAACCGTGTCCACTGCTGTTTGCTGTTTTGGATTTTTTTCTTGTAAAAATAACAGTCAAAGGTGGCGTTCGGGGCAGAGGTGCCAGGTGGTTCCGTCAAAAACCGGGACACCGTGAAGAAAAAAAGGCAGGATTTTTCAGGACACCAGTAGATTGGTGGAAATAAAATGCAGCTCTTTTTCGATTGCATAAATGAAGGTGAAATAATGATGCTGTAGGCGCCCTAATTTATGCAACAGAAGAGATCAACTTCTTAGCTGGTTTGCAGTTTATAACGAAAAACACCGTTTAAATATCATCTAAACCAAAGATTACCAACGGTTTAAGAGGTTAAACATTTTAATTGTAGATTCATTTGATGATCTCATTATTTAACAACAAATTAAATTAAAATTAAGATTATTCTTTCAAATATCAGAACAATTTGAGAGTTTTTGTAAAATCAGGACAAATCCTGAAAAATCGGTACACCTCTGATCAGAGATTCTAATGTGCCTAATTTTTCAGGATTTCCCTGATTTTTCGAGGCTCAGTCTGACAACCTGATAAGCCATTGAATTTCTCAGATTTTTGAAAATATGCCTGATTTTTGTGAATGTGATGAAAAATGGGTAGTAACGAACTGAATAATGTATCATTTCGGTAGTGAAAATGTGAAGCGACGACCAAAAAATAGGTCATCACTTTGAGGTAAATCTCCGTTACTTTGACGTAGCCTGATTTTTATTTCACCAGTTTCCTGATTTTTGAAAAAAAAAATGTTGGCAACCCTGCCTTTGACACCTCTGGTTTGGAGAGCAGCACCTTTTCTAGTAACGTACATAAGATAAAACTGTGTTAGCTCTCAGATTTCTCCTCAACACAATGCGCTATAGATTTTTCCGGAGAAGAATTCTCTTCATCAGGGATGTGAATGCTCTCGTTCACTCTTATGAGTTGACAACCTCGCTCTTGACTGCAGTGTGATTGAACTGTCTCTGAACAGCATGGGGGCAGCAGACGATAAAAATTGCACTCTTTTTCACTGGACGAGCCGATCCGAAAGTTTTGCCATCTATTTCTGTGCTTATTTCCCATTTCCCATTATTTCCAAACACTATCTTGATACGACCCTGGTCGTTCTAGATGACGTTTAAACAGCTGATTTTTGCTGTGTGTTGTTGTTTATAGTTCTACTTATAACTCTCTGTATCGTAATAGCGCAAAAATATCGCGAACAAATTGTGTACATTCCCCAAAATTTTGCTGAGTCAGTTGGCGAAAATGAAACAAGTGCGCATTGGAGTGGGTCTAAATTCGATTCGGAAGAATGAAAAAGAAAACAGTTTCGTGGACAAAAAAATCTGGGCGGAAACCGAGTCCGGTGGACAAAATTTTGGACCGAAAATCATGCGTGCTTACGCCAATGGCCATAAAAGTGGGATTCTCTCTCCGTACCGTCCATCGTGTCAAAGTAAGAAAACTTATAAATTGGCCCATAAACCATAAGTAGACTCAGTTCCACAGAAGAAACAAAAATGATGTTGATTTTTCAGTACAAAATATACAATTTTTCCATACGAACTTAAAAGTTCAAATTTACCCATGTAAGTTATTTTAAAATTTTGCAAACGATCATGGATGACTTTTAAACAAAAACACAGCTTTTTAGACCCCAGGGTTTGAGACATTCAAAAATGACCCAAATCCTAATAAGTCCAGATCGTACAGAATGAGATGAATCTGCAAAATTATATCTAAGCGAGACCGATTGAAACTTTTTAGGCCCTAGCAATTCGTTTTAGAGAAAACATGTAAAACCTGCAGATTCTATCGAAAACTTTGCAAAAGACTGCAAAAGTGGTCAAAGTAATCGTAAATCAGTCTGTGCTGAAGCGAATTAGCAGTCTTCAATCTAAAATTCGATCACTGGCCTACAATTTACTGGAATCTAATTGTTTCTTTATTCACTGTAAAAGAATACTATAGAGAACGTAAAATTGAGATAAAATTGTGATTAACACTTTAATTGTGTATATTTAATTTATTAATTTTCAATCGTGCTTAGACATAATGTGACACCCGATATTTAAGAGAGCATAGTATATGCAGATTCATGGCTTCTACGCACTCCAAAATAAAGTTATGAAATTACCAATCGAATTTACAAAATCAAATTTGCATTTTAGAATACGGAATTCGACCTCCCATATTATCCAACCGCGAACACTCCACCATCAACTTGATTTATAAACTTCCCCTGTAATATTTTACGGGACAAGGTATCTAATTAGCACTCAATTATGATCATTATCAGTTCATCATCATCAACAATCATCATCATCATCAAAAAACCAGTCGATAGTGATTTGCTCCCTGAAATGGCGTATTATTTATCTAAGTAGCAGGTAGCTAGTGTGTGGGGATACAAAACCAATTTGCAAACTTGAATGAATACATAACGTAATGTTCTAAGCTAGCAGCAGCAGCAATCCTGAGCCGTTGGAAAAAAAACAGGTGGTAGCGGAGATTTACTCGATTGAATAAAAATTCAACAAATCATCCGGTCTGACTCCATTCTGTCATGGATGTAAATAAAATAATCTTTTAGAATGCATTTTTAAATATTTAATTGAATAGAGTTCTTCTGGTGTGATTTGTCAGTTGTATCCTTACATTTGGAGTTGTTTTTTTGATACCATCCTGGAGTAATAAAAACAAAATATTGTTTTGTACCCAAAAAATTCAAAGCGTAGTGTCTAGGTCGGTACGATTTACATATTCGGTCAGATCTGGTTTTAAGCAAAAAGGAATGACAGATCGAAAAAAAAAAATCCGAAAAACGACACGACACCAATCTAGACAGAACAGGAAATGTGAGTTTTTTTTTCTGTCCTTTCCGAATGTGGGAAGGCAAATTTTTAAAACCATGCTCACAATCATCAAGTGTTTATCATGGCTTTTGTTGGGCTGGGTTAAGATGTGGGTCGAAATAAGACATGATTGCCCAATTCAATTATTACGCTCTCGGAAGACGAAGGAATTCCCAAGAACACATCGACGGGAAAACGCAGATTTATCGCCACCCTCCTCCAATTCACCATCATAGTCATCAAAGCAGGGGGGCTTCCCTAAAGTCGGGAGCCTCTAGGGCACGTGTCCTAGGAGTCACTCTCTGATCTACCACTTCGCGTCATTCCCCTTTGGATGACTCTTCTCTACCAATTGACGATGAATGAAAGTTGATTGACAAATATCCTGGAGATACCTATCTAATTGTGATCGCATGGGTTAAATCTGAGAATAAAAAAAAGAAACAGTGAAGTGAGAAAGCTAACCTAAAACGGTCGGCGGTGAAGACATTTCGAAACCACATGATGTGGCTTAGTTTGTTTGGATTGGATTGGTTGAGATGAAAAATCTCTGACTAGGGATGCTTAGGCAGTTAAAATTTTTGAAGAATATTGAAGACGTTTGTTTAGAAAATAAAATCGATTCGAATATTCTTTAAAATATTGTTAGGATATATATAGGCATTTATTCAAGATTCTAAATATGGTGAAAATTTTGTTCGTTTAGTAAAAGCGGGTCAAGATAAACGGTTAGAAGGTTTAAAAAATGAAATGGTTTTTTTGCTCAAACAATGCATGAAAAAAATATTAAAAATATTTTTTTAATACTATACACGATTACTTATCTTTAAGATCTTTTACATAAACAGTTCATAGGGTAAAAAAGAAACTTTTCGAAATACATCCTTAAATCTTTCAAATGATGATTAGGATTTATAGAAAGAATCCTTTGGTAACAAAATAGGAAACTTACTTTCATCGATGGTTAAAATCTCAAAATTTGCATCAAAATCTCATGAACTTAGCTTAAGATTGCCAAAAATTTTCCGGCACGTATCCGGGCTTTTTTAACCTTGCAAAATTCGGGCATTCTAAATATTTCCAAATTTTTAAACCTAAATCCTAGAAATATTCGGGTAAATTAGAAAAAAACAGGAACTATTCAACAAAAATCAAGAAAAAAACATTTGAATCATTATTTTTTCATAAAAAACATAATCAGATTTTGAATCGTATTTTTAAGATCTCAAATTTATAATAATAAAGATGGTTAAGAGTTTTTTGTTGGATTTTCCATAAAAAATGTGAATGAATCTGGACAAAATCAATAAATTGTTCAACAAAATTTTGGCTACTGGGCCAGGCCAAACGATTCTTTTTTTTTAAATAAATATCCGGGCAAGTCCGGGTATAACTGGGTAATCTGGCCAGCTTAATTTTGCTTAATCGATTTGAACTTGCAATAAGTTTTTTTTTAGAAAGCCTTCAATTTCGAGAAATTGCAATATAATTAAAATTGTAATTTTTGACATTTTAAGCTAAATTGTGCAAACGAACTGACTTTAGTTAAATTTTATAATCGAACTCTAAATCAGATCAGCCTGCCATCTCATCCGATTTAAATTCCTTACCAAAATATCTTGATAATTTTATTTTGATTGTGCAACTCATTAACGAGCTGAATCTGAATCTGAGTTTTAAACCTGAATTTCACATTTGAATTTTCAATTATCTTCGGAATTTCAATACGTTTTCTGAAATATACATGAAAACGTTTTCTGAATTTAGAAATATGATCCAAGTTTTGAAATCGGTTTTAGAGCCTTCTCTGACTATCTGAAATGAGATAAATCTTATTCAAAATTTAGCCAACAGAAATGAATAACTGTCAATAAGTGAGAAAATTTTGAAAAACTATGGTTGAATTCTGAAATTGGAATTAGTGGTTTTCCTATTTCAAGTTAGGATCTACAAGCGAATGAGTAAAGTTTTAGTTTGAATTTTAAAACATTGCTCTTAAAGCTTAAATTCTTTGGTCAGTTAAAGCAGTAGGGTGATTTTCTGCACCATTTTGACCTATTTTCAATCGTTTTTTAATTATTCAAAGAATGACCTGAAGTGGTATGAAGGCAAAAAAGTCACTTTAACATGAATTCTCCAAAAGTTCGGAAACTAAGTATCCTTAAAAAGCACTGCGCTATTTTAAAGCAGGCATTCCGTGAGATTAATTTTGACGGAAAAATGACGAAAAAGTGGGTTTTTGGATAGAAGAAGCTGCTTTCAGATGTTACGCAAAACCTTCTGAGTATAGATTTGGGCCAAATCTACGATATGTTTCATTGAGCTGAAATAATAAAGTAAATATAGAGGAAAGTCGAATACACTTTTTCGGAAAAATTGCTGTAAACGTATATATTTTTGTGAGTTAAGTATTTGAGAACGATTTAAACCAAAATGAAACAGACTGCGAAGCGAAACAGAGTATGGTTTATGAATTCCGTATTTTACAAGCACTTTTTTCTCCGGGGATCCAAGATTTTACAGTTTTTATGGCCTGTTTGAGATGGTGAGTGCTTTGTGACAGACAATTGCTCTTGCCAAGATCTTTTGAAGGCATATGGAGAATCAACCCGATGAAAAATTTGAAATACCTGGAAAAAGTTATGTGTCCGACCTGACCTTTCGGTGTTCGTCTTACCCGCCTAAGCAAATTTTTTTTCTCAACGTTTGTTGCTCAAGCCAAAAGGCCAAAAGACCGGAATTCGCTGATTTTCATCCAGATGGTTAAAAAGAAGCCTCACAAGCACTCCACAAACGGATGAAGTTTTTGAAAATGTTGCGTGTTATGAACTATTTTTTGAGTAGAGAATATTACATAAAATAATGCATCTCCAAAGTTTTTGTTTTTGTTTACTACTATGAGACCTTGGTTGATTTTAATAAACAAAGGGTCTCTAAAGTGTTGATACACTTAGGCAAACATATTCCCTTCATTAGATTTCTGTGAAACATTGTTATTTTCGAAATATTTAAAGCGTCTGTCCCAAAAGATCACAAACGGATTATGCATGAGAGTTTGAAAAGAATCGGCCTGTAATGACTTTTTGCTCCCATATGTTTTCTCGAGGTCTTGTGAGTCACCAAGAATCAGTGTAAAATTTGAGATGATTTGGTTGATTCCTGATTTAGCGCAACACGATTCAATTTTGTATGGGAATGTGTTTGGAAGAAGTATTTTTTGCGTATTAAATCATCCAGAAAACTCAAATAGCCTTGAAATGTAGTTTGTCTTTTATTACTGGTTTTGTCTATTCTTTAGTTTCATTTTTTGGTAACATGAGAAGAAGTTAAGTCTTTCACGAAAAATTATAAAAATAACTTATTAACTCAATGAGAACTATTCAAAAAATGCCAGATTTTGCTGGCTAGAGCTTTCAACAATTTCAAGAAAAGTTTTTGTCAAGGTTATTTGAATCAATTAGTTCATAAGCTATGCAAAGCAGTTTTTTGTGATTTTTTATATTGATCCTACGGGAAAACAGCTGTGAAAGGAGTAGTCAAAACGCATAAATAAAAAAAATATATTTTGAAAAAAAAAAAAATCAAAGATATATTTTTAAGAACTTTCAGTAAATCTTTGGCGGTTTTTGAATGAAAATGTTTGTTATTGCCATGCAAATTTCCAATTGCAATTGAAAATTAAAAATGCTTGACTTCTCTGATGACCTTTAACCGTAGTTGCCGATCATGTGCTTCACACCAATATTTGATTTGAACTATGTGGACATTTTTGACAGTGTTTGCATACTTTTCTGACCCTTACCCTTTTTTTTCTTTTTCTCTTGCATCGTAAATATCTCAAAGACGCGTAAATTTTAAATTTTGAAAAAAAATAGGTCGGTTAGTGCTTTTCACAGCCAACAAAAAACTGTCCAAATTTAGAATGTCCGATTAGTAGTAAACAAGCAATTAGCATAAAAAAGTGTCCCATTTCTAAAAGAACTAAGCTTTAGTTGTTTTTTCCAATTTATTCGTCGGTTCAAAGTTGTGATATTTAGAAAAGTACGTAAGTTAGATAACGAAAGGGAACAGCATTTTAAATGCAAATATTCTAATAACTGGTTTTGGAAGATTTTTGCGTTCCGAATTCAAACCATTCGTCAGGTTTTGTCTATCACCTCTTGTTTTGGCCAGCGTGTGGAAATTTTAAAATTGATCAATTTACATGCAAAAAAACTTATTTTGAATCTTTACATCATCTTTTATTCAAACAAGAGCTCAGATCTCATTCTACAATTGTCAGAAACTCGAATAGATAACATTACAAATATTTCTGTCATTTCAAATCATTTGGTTGAAGAGTGGAAATCGATTTTACTTAAATGCATAATCCAAAGTTTCCATTTGATTAGAGTCTCGTCATCTGTCAACATTACAGTATTTTGCAGAATGAAAAAGAAAATACAAAAAGAAAACTGCAAAAACTTCTTCCTCATATGTTGAAATTTTTCACGGGGCTCGGAAAAGTTGATCACTGAGTTAAAACCAATATTTAAAAATTATTTATAACGTTCTACAGTTTTGCTAAAAAAGTTTACACATTTATTGATTTTTTTTCCTTTTTTCAAGAGTTATCTCGAAAACAAGGGTTTATTTCATATTTACAATCATCATCAAATCATTCATCAATATTGTCCGGTTTGCCCGAATATTTAAAAAAAATTGGAAAAAGGCCGATCCCGCTTGGTTGCCCAGACATCATTGTAAAAATACAAATTTATCCTCCGTATTTGCCAAATCGAAAAAAAAACAAACTGTGTTGTTTTTTTTTATTTATAAATACGTCCAAAACGGAATGATTGAGCAAGTTTTATAAAAAAAAATCATGAAAGGTTTTATGAAAGCCTAAAATACAATTTAAAATCTTCTGATAAGTTTTGATGGAAACAATGTTTTTAAATTTTTTTTCTTGATTTATGTTGAGTAATTCCTGAGTTTTAACCGAATTTGATCAGATATTGCACAGATCCAGGCTAAAAATTAGCACTGATTTCATATTGTTGATATATGAAACCATTTTAGAAAATTTCTAATGAAAAAAAATTACAAGTTGGAATGCCATCCCTATAGCACCCAGGCCCATATTATAGGCACATGTGCGAAATTTGCTGCACCAAGAAGTCGTGTCGAGTCGAGCCACAAACGCTCACGCAAACCAGGAGAATAATAATGTCACCGGAAAACAAGTTCATTCATGCCAGATAGCTCGCTACCTATGTATGTAGGTACATCAGCCAGCATCCAATCCACCCGGCTCTGGCTGACTGCAGAATGAATTAACATAAAATTGAGGTTTGTATTTTTCCGGCACGTGAATCTCTATAGGGCCGGAAAATGGGATGCCATAATCAGGATCCCGCTGCTGCTGCTAGAGCTCCCGCGTGAGTTGGCGAGGATATTTTTGCATTTGCTATTTTAGTTTAGTTGATTGCGCACAACCCCCTGGCAACTTGACAGTTCTGGCGAGTTTCGTGTGCCTGATTCAAAATCGCAGATGTCGCATGTGTACCGCTTGTTTACATACTTTTCGAGCCATGCGTATGAAAAGGGCACATCATCAAATGTGGTGCGAATCAGGCAAATTCATCACTTTCGAATGAATGAAAAAAAGATTCAACAGAAGTTATTATACACATTTAATAATCTACCTATTTATTTATTGTATAGGAACAGTTTTTCCATAAAACAGGAAATGTTCTGTTATAATGTGAACGTTTTGCCATTCTAAAATTTTTATATGTATCGCAGTTTATGAAAATCACTTGATGATTGTTCTGGTAATGTTTTGTTTTACATTTATTGTGTACGATTGTCCACAATAGTTTCGGTGGAAGGGATACTTGTTCCTAAAAACTGCCGTATATCAGTGGATTATTTTGATCAGTCCAGAAGTTTTAGACCGAATAAATCACACACAGATTTACGTCTGTGAGTCGTTTGCATCGACTAAACTTTTGAAAACAGGTCGGAGCTAAAAATTTTAAATTCGAATCATTTTTTCATTTGTTGAATCAATTGAAAGAGAATATATTTCAATATGCGTCCTTCCGACATGTTAAGTCGCTTGATTTTCGATTTGACAGAACCAGAGAACCAGAAAAAACCGGCACACGCGATTTGTATGGGAAACGTCAAGTTGGCAGGCACGCTCATTTTCTTATAACCATTTATGGTTCTTAAATAACCATTTTATGATGTTTACTTCAAAATCGCCAATATGGTTATTTTTCAATAATTTTTCTAGAAAGAATATTAACCATTTTGGTAGTTTTCGAGTATAAACCATAAAATGATTGAATAATTTGATATCGCCATTTTGAAAGCGATTTAAACTGCAGCCGGACGCCCAAGCAAATTTTTTCTTCCGCGGAACAGCATCCAGTTTCCTGAAAAATCGGTTCTGGAAATCGTCCAAACTTCGGATTTGTAGAAGATGGAGAAAGGTGAGTGATTTATTCCAATTATTTGTCGATCCCAACATCATGAACAAAGTAAAATTTCAGAGTTCCGATTGGATGATGCCGGTTCAATTCCGTTTGATAAACCAACAACATTCAATAGGACGAGGACTCACTTACCGGTCCATCGTTACCAGCCACCAGCCAAAAGGAATTGTTTTTCACACCGCCCGGAAGGAGCTGGAGCACCACCCGGAGGGAGGCCAAAATGTTCGAAAAACATCAAAGATTATTCGCCAGACCCGCCTCCTCCACCCTCACCCCGTTAAGGATAGCAAACTAGGGATAATGGTATCGGCCATCCCGCGAGAGCTCGTTTTTTATCAGGTTTCGGTAGCGATCGTGGGGGAATTTTACTCCTGCTACCAGATTATTCGGCTGCTGTTGGCGTTTGCTTGAAGCTAGATGGCAGTCATAATATATAAAAAGGCTCAAATTACGATAATGGGGTATAGTTTATAAGTATTAAGTACAAAAACAATAAAATTAATGTTATGATAACTCTTATTGTTTCAATTCCTTCAACAATTGCAATCAAATCGCACAAAACAGCCCTTACGGTTGAAAAATAACCACTTTTGAATTTCTACGGTAATCTTCCATGCGGTTAAAAAACAACCATATTTCTACTTCTCCCCGAAAAGTCATTTTATGGGTTCTCATCGAGAACTCATAAAATGGCATTTCCCGGGAAAAGGTCAAAAATGGTTATTTTTGAATAATAAATGGTTTAATAGTTTCTAGCGTGGGGGGTTGATTGCGCATCACCGAGGAAGGGAGTTGTTGATGCGTCGTAATCGTAATACCGAAATAAATCATGCGTTTACGACGCACATCCATACGTAATGGGGACAGAATTTTAAGCTGCTCAAAGAAAGAAAAAACTTTGTCAAGCTGGCAGAAGCCGCTTCAAAGACGAAACATTTGTAAGTTATTTCCATAAGTCATATCAACTAAGCTGAAGAGCACCTGTGCTACCAAAATGCTCTACAGAAGCTATCTACCGAATGGAATCTTTTGACTAGGTTCAACAATTAAGTAGATGGGCGCCACTAAGCTTCGAAGTTGGAATCTTCTGCCCAGCTAGGCCAGTTTGTTGTCGGTATTCCGTCACTAAGCGTCCCTTTGTTTTTCTTACACATATCTAGGGATCCACTTTTCGGTCAAAATTGAAACAACTAAAAGACCTCGAAAATGGGATATAAAATTTAAAGCCGCCTTACATATTCGATTCATCTAGCTAGAGCGAGCCTTTGTATGCGGTCAATTTTGGTCGGTTCCAAAATAGCTCCAAACTGGAAGCGCCTATCATTGAGCTGGAATCTAGTCTTGTTTTTTTCTTCTCTCGGCTGCTTCATACGAAATATGTATAACAGGTAGAGACCCATCATAATATGTCCTTGGTGATGGAAATCAAGTTCTTCAACCGTAGATATTTTTGGGGTAGGTATACATAAAAGTTGATGTTTTTGTTGTTTTTATTTCCGTTAAAATTAGTAGAGCGAAACCGATTACCAAAAAACTTTACGGCACACTCAAGGATTCGCGTTCTAGAAATAGTAGAAATAGAACCGCAAACAGTCTTCTTATCTGAAAATCGATACCTGCGCATAAACTAAAAAAAACATGTGCGAATGAATGTGCATCCATGGACAACTGTTAATCGGTTGAGAATGAGCAAATGATTATTGAGACGAATACTAAAAATAAAACATGTTTTTTTGGTTTCTCACGTTGCCTAGCTCAAGCCACTAATTCAAATGGTCTGACCTTCAAGTAATGAAAGTAAATTCCTCACATAAAAATCACGTTATAATCTGACACAATGAAGATATCTCGATCATTGGGCTTTAAATTTTTTTCACCTACCACCTCCTTTTGCTAAATTCTTGCGAGAGAAAAAGAGAAAAAATACTATCGAATCCAAGTGTCGAAAATTGTCAGTTTTCTAGACATATTATATATTTTTCGATTAGAATTTTTTTTCAAGATAAATCTGATAAACCTTTCTTTAGATTCTTTTTTTGAAAAACCAAGGAAATTTGATCAGACAATATTAGAAAATTTCTTATATCATCAGCATATCTGAAGGAAAATCTTTTCTTTCGAAGAAAAAAACTTTGGTTTTTGAAAATCAAAAAAATTTTTATAAGGAAAATATTATCTAAAATACAAATTACTGCTATTTCAAGATACAATTTTTCAACCAACTTTAATTAATGAATATCACAATAGGTTGATATTCCAGAGTTTTTAAGTGATGTATAAGTGAAAATGTTTTACTTTGCTCTTAAATTTATTATGACGAAACTAAGCAATTACCATCTAATTAAAATTTTCATAAATTTGCTATTTTACTGGGCAAAATCTATAGTTTAAAAATATTTACAAACGGATTCTGATCATTTTGTTATATTCAACCAATTAACCAATGTTTAAAACACGACATTTTCAGACTAAACTTTGTTCTTAATAACAGTATCAATATTTGGAAAATACACAAATTAGAAATAAAATTAAGGATTGAATTGATTGAATTGAATAAATTCGCCAACTGTCTACGTGTCTTTTACATGACAAACCACAAATTGTGTTGGAAGGCTCTGGTGAATTTAGCCCTGTTATTGAAATTCATAATCTATTATTTAAAGTTTATAATTCAAAATAAGAAAGAAATAAAGAAAGGATTTATGGTGTAACAATACACAACAATTTAATTCTGGGACAAACTTGATTCAATACACTGTGAAATTATGTTTCTGTAAAATTATGTTTCATTATTGGGATATTAGTCTAATAATGCATACATATTTTTAATGGGCTTATGATATAGAGCTTGCAAGTTAGTAGCATTCTAAGCCGATGGAGTTCGAGCCTAACAGCAAACATCGAACACAGTTGTACCGGATAAGTTTTTCAATAATTGTCCGCCAACTGCAACGTTATATAAAGTCGTGAATGCCATAAAACATGGTAAAACGACTATAATCGAAACAAAAAAAATACAAAGATATATTTAACACATCATAATTAGGCCGGAACAAATTCCAAATCCTTCTTTTGTCACTCGGAGTTGGAACATCGCGAGCGAGGAGACAATAAAAAATAATGCGAAAAACAAATAAATTGGAATAAATTGCATGAAAGCTTGAATGAAACCAAATTGCATACTATATTATTGCATAAAAGCTATAAATCAAGTATTTTTTTATCGAAAAATAAAATAAAATCAAAAATACAAAATGTGATTTAACTTCCACCTTCCAAAATTTGGTTCTTGGTCTTGTAATCTTTCGGATATTTGAATTTTTATTTGAAATTTACTTAAAATACTTCAAACTTTATTTATTCCCCCCCTTCAGGATTTTTGAAATTTCGAAAGGGGGGGGGGGGGGAAGAAGAAATTGATATTTGTTCCAGCCTTAGTTAGAATGACTAAAAAGCCACGCTAAGTTCTTCCAACGCCCTCCAAAATTCAAAAGTGCCTTCACCGCCCTCTTGGAAGCTCTGAACGCCCTCCAGAGGCGGTATGGATTACTTTGAAGACCACTGATCTAGATGGTTTAGCTAAAGTGTATGTTTAAACTATCTGAGTATGAAAATAGAAAATTGGTTTGATTTATCTCACTCAATCAACATATTATGATCCTTAAATTAAGGTTCTCATTCAAAAATCAATGCACAACAATTATTCATTCATTTGTAAGAATTGTGATGTAAGATTTTTAGGTTTAACGTTTTTAGGATTTAGGATTTTTTTTTAGGAATTAACATCGTAGTTCATCTAATTTTTTTTTTTAAATCAGCAATTAATCGTTTCGATTTTTTCTGCATTGAATAAAGCAAAACTAAAAAATTGAAATATTTTTAAACAAAGTTACAGAGTGTTCTTCTTTAAATCAAGCAAAATAGTTTTCATGAAATTAATGTACAGCATTTTAATCAGCCGTTGGAACTATTTCAAATTATTCATATATTTTGGTTTGAAACGCCTTATGTTAAAAAAAATGTTTAGCCCATTTCTGTGCTTCGAAATTTGACATTAAATTTAATATTTCAATATATTTCAATTGCATAATAAAAACAGTTTAAATATATTTTAAAATTTTTAGAAATTTCAGAAAATAAGATTTTAACTAATCATGGTTGGTCATGATAAAATAAATCAAAATGTTCAAAACAGATCACAATGTAAGTTTCAAATCAATGCTATTTACGGTAGGTCATTGATAAACTTTTAAAAAATCATGTTCCTTATTCTGAACTAGAAATTTTCTTTAAAATAATTTCCAAGCAACTTGCTAAAAATTTGGCGTAACTATTTCCAATACACAGATTTAAAAAAATCTGAATTCTCAAATAAATGTCTAATCAGTTTAAAAATAAACCATGATTGATTTTTCAGAAAATGATAACAATTGTTATTTAGTATTTATCTAAATTTACATTTCTATTCTTCATTTTCAACTGAAGGACCTTCGGAAAATTGATTCAATAGTTGATGAATTAATGCAATTCGGTAAAATGAAGAATATATTTAATATTTTATATTTCAAGAGTGTCAGTGATCCAAGTCAGAGATAATACCTTTTTTTTAGGTAAATTCCATTAGGTTCTTCCAGTTATCAACATAAATTTAAAAAAAAAACTGAGATAAGCATCTAGAATAAGATTCCCAGATTTTTTTCATCACGTATCCGGGACGGATACGTTTAAATCCCGGCAATTTTATTTAAAAACCTGGCAAAATCCGGGCATTTGGTTTCAAAATTGACGACCAAAAATCCAGGCAATATCCGGGCAAATTGAATCAAAACCCAAAAGCTACTCAACAAAAATCAAGAAAAAAAATATTTAAAAATATTTTTTCATCAAAACTTTTCGACAGAATTGTATTTTAGGCTTCAGAAAACTTTTCATGGTCATTTTTAAAGAACATCCTAAAAAAAAAAATCGTATTGGAGGCATAAATTTAGTAATTTTTACAACTAATTTTTTTGGTTTGGTTTGCCAAAAAAATCAATAAATCTGGGCGAAATCTGGGCGTGGCCGGACTGTTCCCTAATTTAATATTAAATATCCGGGCGAAGCCGAATACAACCGGGCAATCTGGCAACCTCAATCCAAAACAACCTTGACCGTCAAACATCATATGTTTATTAAATCATAATTTTATTTAACTTTTTTCTTACGTAAGTCCTTCTAAGTGATGTATTTATACCCCTTTCCAACCAACCCTAAAATGATTTCCAGAAAATGTATTTTTTCTATCGGGATCAGAAAATAAAATAAAAGTGTCATTTACTATTCTTTTGAATGGTTGATGATGTTTAAAGATTTATCATTAACTGTGATTTATCTGACTACATTTAGTGATAATTCTAGTTGACAAAATATTATTGATTTTTTTTTCTTTTTTAACCACTAATTCCTGATATCTGGATGTATGGAGTGTTTCACAGATAAAAGGCTTATACAAATTTACTTAATTTACTGTTAAAAACCAACTCACAGTGACTGCAAGGCCTTTACCAGTGCCCAATTGATCAGACAAAGGCACACAAACCATGCAGTGACAAAATTTAGAAGAAAAATACCTTACACGAATAATTATAAAATTTATCCTGATGAAAAATCGTTGTTTGAAGAGATTGACCGGAAGTTGACAAGACCAGGTCGATCTTCAGACATTTACTGTACCGGAGTATATTTTCCATAATAACAGCAAAAAAATAAAATTATACAAAAATTATTTGACTCTTGTAGAAATGAATATTTATGTTGTCTTACCCATATCAACAAGATCAAAACACCTGAATGTAAAAATTTGTTGGTGGAAAAAGGGTATAAGTGAATTTATTTGGTGGCAAAAAGTTATAGGTGCCAAAATCAAAAAAAAATATGTGTCGCCTCATTTAACGCCAAATAAACGTTGGTTTTGGGAACATTTTGTAAAATGCTTTGTTTTCATTTAAGAAGATCGGTTTCATAAAAAAAAAGTTCATAAAAGTATATGTGAAATTTAGTGGAACACAACGAAGTTCCAGTTCTTTTTTAATCGAAATCAGCTTTTATGCACTTAAACCCTTTTGACTCCAAGGGCCTCGAGAATTTCTGGCATTACTGCAGAAGCTTAAAAAACTCGATTTCCTTTGATAAAATTTTTGAAAACTGCAAAACGATTAGATTTATGCTTTAATATTATTTAAAATTCAGTTTGGTTTAAAATTTCTTTATAAGTTCATCAAATGGGGAAAACTAAACTAGTAGAAATTCCCTATAACTATTTTCGCAGAACTCAATTACTTGAAGTGTTGAGCAAAGTTGATAATTGATTTTAAACTTTCATTTTTAAATGTTATGTTTTGGTTTTAAAGTAAAAAAAAACTGCAGAAACTTCTTGAATGGTTTTAACCATTTTCAAAAGTTATTTCAACAACAAATGCTGAAAGAAAAATTGCAAATTTAGACTCAGGACACCGAAATTAGTCAGATTTAGTTTATAATGTAAATTGTGTGGCCTTGTGTAATCAAAGCCCTTTTTGAATGTGATGTTGAGCATCTAGAAGAACATGAAAAACAAAAAAAAATTGAGTCTGATATTGTTTTTTTCAAGAATAGTTCATATCAGCATAATATGTGTAATGACATAAACGATCTTTTGTGAATTAACTTTCTGTTTAAAAATAGAGGATGCTGGGCTTCAGATATTTTTTTTTCGTAATTCTGATGATCATCTTCATTGGTAAACACCTGTTACATGAAGAAATGGTTACAAGATTAAGATTTGAAACCCACATATTGGGAAAATCGAAATTGAAATTTTATCACAAACAAATTCAAAAACAAAAATTACTTTTTTACGTTCAGAGCAGATGATTTCGATTCCAAATGTCACCGAAAATTCTAAGGATTGAGATGTTTCTCCAGTCTTGAATGTCCGAACAAAAAAGTCAAAGTAAGAAATTTACAAAGATTTAGAATTCTAGATTTTGAAAAAAATAATTTTGATTTTTGGGTTAATATTTAAATTTCTTTAAAGAATCAAAAAGTTCATTTTCAATTTGAGCAAAAAGGAAAGTACAAAAAATCGAAATTCTCAATTAGGAATACGATATTCTAAAAAAAAAATTTAAAATAAAAATGTTTTATATTTTAGTTTTAAATTTTGATTTTTATGACAATCAGAACAAAATAAAACACTATAGCACAAATTATCCAGAAAATTCCAGATCCATTATCCATTACATATTCCATTACCCAGAAAACTTTTGACTACATAACTTACCGTTGGGAATTCTGATTCCAAATCCGAGAATGAACGAATTAAAATTAAGGGAATTAAAGGGTACATCAAGCATCCAAGGTTAAAATGAGCACCCATTTAAATTTTTTACTAAAATGGACAATCCCGAATATATTTTTTAATGTCAAACACTTCACATTCAAAGTGTATTCATCCCAAGGTTGCCAGAACTTTTTCAGCACGTATTCAAGCCGGACAAATCTGGGCAATTTTATATAAATACCTGTCAAAATCCGGGGATTGATTTTCAAAATTATAGTTATTAACATCCGGATAAATTTTACTCAACAAAACCCAAGAAATTGAAATTGATTTTTTTTATCAAAGCTCATTGACAGATCAAAAATCGTATTCTAGGCTTCCAAATAACCTTTCATGATTATTTTTATAAACAAAATTCACATCACATAATGTTTTTTTTTGTTTGATTTGTCCTAAAAGTGAATGAATCCGGTCGAAATCTCGGCATTTTTCAATAAAATCCGAGCAACCTGGCCGAGCCGGACTGTTCCAACATTAAATAAAACCGAGCAGTCTGGCAACCTTATTCTAAATCTATACATGGACAGTAATAAAAAGGTAAAATTTACCGAGATGAAAGGGTGAATGTTGGTGAAATTCAAAAAGGTAACTTTTACCTCATCTTTACAACGAGGTCAAGTTTACCTGAATCGAGTTAGAATTTACTTAGAAAAAAAGTTAATCCAAAATAGGTAAGTTTACCTGAATTGAGCAAAACAAAAAGGTACAATTTACCTAGAAAAAAGATAAATCTAAAAAATATAGCGAGGTGAAGTTGACCTGGATTGTGCTGAAGAAAACGGTACAATCCACCTCGAAAAAAGGTAACTATTCGTCGGAACGAAGAACATTATTGAAACATAGATTCTCAAAACATCAATCAATCAAGGTAATGAAAACGTCTTTCTTAAATGAAAATCAAATCTTGAATGAATTTGTGTCTTAATTTGGTGACATAACCAGAACAACTTTAAAAAGTTGAAGAGAAAAAAAAAAAACATTTTTAGACAGTGAATGGGAAACCGATAGAATGTACATTTTCGTTCAGTGAAACCCAAATAGGTAAATTTACTTTTTTTGCTTGTCACCTAGAAATTGACTTTTTGCTAGATGAGTGAAAAAATGGTAAAATTTACCTTAAAAAAACTACTTCAGTTACTCGGTAAAAATCCTCTTCTCTTCATATTCACCCAAATGTATACAATAAACCAACTTTTTTTTTCAATGTGATGGAAATATTATAACATAAAGATTAAAAGCTTATGTTTCAAGGGAAGCTCATTCTGCCCAAGGGGGATTTCAATTTGCCGTACACAGTGACCGATTTTCCGCTTTTAGCACACGTTTGTAATGTACAGTTCTCAACGTTGCTATCAAATTTTCAAATTTCTAACCGGATACGAAGTGAACTTCTTCAGTGCCTGAACACGATTCAGTGATACAACTCACTTACTATAAATGAGCATGTCTAATAATTGTTTTCCTTGAGGTGCTCATTATGTCCTTCGCCCCTATATTTCTAATTTAAAATTTTAAGAATAAGTGAAGTGTTGAAGCCATTAGGATTTTGGTAATTATTTGTTCTAAGAGTCAGCCAAACATTCTAAGAAGTGAATCGTTAAATATGTTTGAAATTTTTCGTTTTCATTCAATTTTCTTGTCCAATCGAACGACATCAAAGTAATTTTTTTGTGCTATTTTATGTCACATTTTTTGTCAAATTTCAGAGTCGCAGCTCAATTTTATTTATAAATCCAGTTGACACCCAAGGGGGGTTTGTTTAATCGCTGTTGCAAAAATATTTAAGAATAGAAAAAAAACTGTTCACGGTGACTGCCTGGCTGGTGGTGTCAGTTGGCAATAAATTTGTTTCAACCATTCAGCAAATTGTTGTTCCCAATAGTTCGAGTCCTACCCGACCGTCGATATGGTTGCCATCGGTCAACCAATCAATGCTTGGCTAGTAAATAGCTTGTTTAACTACTTACTTGGGGTAAGGTTTCATTTTACCATTTCGAGTTTGACCTTTATTGAGGTTTCTGAGCTAACCCAGAACAACTGAATTCGCTGTCAAACTGCTTACCTTATCGTAATCGGTAAATGATTGGCGTGCCAAATTCGAACCTTAAATGTTGCAATTTTTTTAGCTGGAAGTGACGTGTTAGTTTATGAGTTTTATTTTAATTTTGCAGCATGATATATGGATATCAGATTGAAATCAATAACTTCAGGGCTCGATTGAGCAGACATTGTAATCTGATAGGTGATACTATCGATTCAGCAATTCAAGTCAGCCAATGTTTTTTTTTAACTTGTGGCGAAACTCCAAGAATTCAATTAAATCTATGAAGCAATACAATAATTAAATCTTCACATTAGCTGGGTGAAAGTTAAACATGATTAGCCACGCGCCGTCAGAGCTTTAAAGTTTTGCGTCGTCGCGTCGTTTTTAAGTCTGACACCTTCAAGTAAGGTACACTTGTACCTGCCCCAATATGGGGTACAGATAGAAATTATTAGCTTTCTGATAGTGGGACTTACTGTGGCCAAGGCACTTATTCCTTTCGTCGAGGAGGACCGGGCGTAAACTTTCGTTATTGGCACACAGGCAGGACAAAGTTGCAATCTCGTTTTGCCTGGCTGGGTTTATCAGTAGGCAGACCCTTTTCCAAATAATAACAAAACAACTAAGCCTTTTAATTGGAAATTATCGGCATCACGTTTCGCGACATCTGTGTGACTAGTAACTATGGTTAGTTGTCGATCGATAAGTGTTTGTTTTCGGGACAATCAGTTTTAGTTCTCGGAATTGAACCTTTGATTCTGGAGCTGGAAACTATAGTTTCAAGGCCGTTCCTCCGCTCAACTTTAATATTCAATTAGGTGCATTCGCTTTATTTTTTGCTTGCTTATAGCTACGTTAACGAAAAATGTGACCCAGTCAAGAACGTTGTTGAAAAGTTTTAAAATCTAGGATGCCATGGATACTATTGCCGTTACTTAGTTTTCCATTTCCGATTTGTTGGTTTGTTAAATAAGGCTGGAACAAATATCAATTTCTCCTTTTGTCACCCCTCCTTCGAAATTTCCAAATAAATCGAAGGAGGAAATAAAAAAAGTTTGAAGTATTTTATGAAAATTTCGGAAAAATCATCCATAAAATAACAATCTTTGGGATAACAGGCACATGGGTCAATTGCTGGAATACCTTCGCAGGTTCTCTACGCACTAAAATTCACAAATGACCTTCATAAGGCTATGATCATTTAGTATCCGGGCACTTCATTTCGGTGATAGCTAGGTTACTAGAGCTCGGATATGCAAAACTTTAGCAGCGTTGTGTTGGTTATGAAAAGGACTATCTTGCCTATTTTTTTCACATTTTTACGTTAACGTGTGTTTGAGATATTTACGGTGCAAAAAGCCATAGTAAAAATAATTTTGCACAAATTTGCTCCTTTTACGCCCTTTGCACCTCGGAAATTCATTATTTTTTACTTGAAAACTCATGAACTGTTTATTTTTTCTGAATTTTTTTTGGTCCAGATGGTTGAGAAGTATAAGGAACCACTCTAGGTTTCTACGAAATTCAAACCAAGCATCGAAGTGGAACCCTTGATCTCAACTATAGGAACAAATTTATGGTTATTGGGGACAACTGAATGCAGACCTCTTAACTATGCAGTAAATCCGTTTCCGACAGGCAAAAGGTGTTGTCTGTCAAGTGGACACCCGGGAATTAACTAAAAATTAGCAGTTCCATGGATCGCAATCTGTGCAACCGGGTTTTACGCAATGTGACAGATGTGTTCTGATGGACCAAGAAATTTATGTTAAACCCGAATTTAAGAGGTCATATTCTTCGAGATGCACTCATGAAAAGGTTCCAACCAGATTCCAATTGATTTTTACAGATGAATTTGTGTAAATATCATGATTTTGAAAAGGTTTAGCTTCTGTGGTAAAAATAATAGATCAATACATGGCTGAAAAAAGTGTGCAAAGATAAAAATTATATTTTATCATAACGTAAAAGTATTTCTTGTCATCAACGATAAATTATTTTTTTAATATTTTTACATTAAATATCATAATAACACCTTCATTTCCTCCATAGAAAGTTTTTCGATCAAATCAATTTTTTTTTTTTTTTTTTTTTTTTTTAATATGTCTTTATTTGTATCAATTCATCATTACATTTATATTACATTTTTTCATTAAATTAGGTGTTCAGCTCAATAATGAACTGTTCAGAGCCCTGTAGTTAACTAGATATTAAAAATTTATTTGTAAGAATTAAATTTGCTTAGCGCAATTAAGTATTTAATGTAGGAGAACATCCTGTAATGGCAAAAATATTTCAAACTTAAAACTAAACACTATCCTAAAATTAAACTAGTTATAAAGAGAACGAATCTCTGCGATGGAAGACTGCATCGATTTGCCTCTGAAGTTGGAGATGATTTTGTTGGCCATCTCTTCGATCGATTCAATGCCCGCAATCCGATGAAGATCTTCGGTGCTGTGCCAAGGTGGAAGCCGCAAAATCATTTTCAGAACCTTGTTCTGAATCCTCTGGATGGCTTTCTTCCTCGTCGCGCAGCAGCTAGACCAAATCGGAACTGCATACATTATCGCTGGTCGGAATACCTGTTTGTAGATTAACATCTTATTTCGCAGACACAACCTGGATTTCCTGTTGATGAGAGAATAAAGAGATTTAGTATATTTATTACACTTAGATTGAATATCTTCAATGTGATTTTTAAAAGTAAGATTCCGATCAAGTGTAAGTCCCAAGTACTTCACGTGATCAGACCATTCTAATGAAACCCCATTAAAAGTTATGGAATGATTTTCATTAGGTTTTAAAAATTGAGCTCTTGGCTTATGGGGAAATAAAATAAGTTGAGTTTTGGAAGCGTTAGGAGAAATTTTCCACATTTTCAAGTAATTCAAAAAGGAATTTAAATTTTGTTGCAATCTACTGCGTACCACCCGTAAATTTCGACCTTTGGCTGAAAGCAAAGTATCATCAGCAAATAATCTTCTACCTTTTCCTTCTGGTACATCAGGAAGATCAGAAGTAAAAATATTGTATAAGATTGGCCCAAGTATACTACCCTGAGGGACACCAGCTCTAATGGGTGTCCTTTCAGAGCATGAATTTTGATAGCTTACTTGTAAGGTTCGGCTATTCAAATAATTTTGTATAATTTTGGTGAGATATACAGGAAAATCAAATCGAGCTAATTTAGCTACTAAACCTTTGTGCCAAACACTGTCAAAAGCTTTTTCAATATCAAGAAGAGCAACACCAGTTGAATAACCTTCAGATTTGCTAGCGTTAATCATATTAGTTACACTCAAAAGTTGATGTGTAGTAGAATGTCCATGACGAAAACCAAATTGTTCATCAGGGAAAATAGAATTCTGATTAATGTGAATCATCATTCTATTCAAAATAACTCTCTCAAATAGTTTACTTAAAGATGGAAGCAAACTAATTGGTCGATAACTTGAAGGCTCTGAAGCACTTTTTCCAGGTTTCAAAATTGGAGTTACTTTGGCATTTTTCCATTTATTGGGAAAATAAGCCAAGTGAAAACATTTATTGAAGATTTTACATAAAAAATTTAAAGTGCTTTCAGGCAACTTTTTAATAAGAATATAGAAAATCCCATCTTCCCCCGGGGCTTTCATATTTTTAAATTTTTTGCAAATCAATTTAAGTTCATCAATATTTGTCTCACAAGAACTTTCAAATTCATTTTGCTTAGAAAGAATATCATCAAATTCAAGGGAAATTTGAGCATCAATTGGACTTACAACGTTTAAATTAAAATCATGAGCAGACTCAAATTGTTGGGCCAATTTTTGAGCTTTTTCTGCGTTCGTTAAAAGAAGTTTATCCCCGTCTTTCAAAGTAGGAACTGGCTTCTGGGGCTTTTTCAGAATTTTAGTTAATTTCCAAAATGGCTTTGAGTAGGGTTTTATGTCCTCTACTGCTTTGGCAAAATTTTCATTGCGAATGAAATTTAAACGACGTTTGATCTCTTTTTGAAGGTCGCAATAAATAAATTTCAAATAAGGATCCCTAGTACGTTGATATTGGCGTCGACGAATGTTTTTCAGTCGTATCAAAAACTGAAGATCATCATCAATTAAAGGTTGATTAAATTTATGTTTAACTTTGGGTATTGAAGCGGCTTTAGCATTGACTATTGAAGTTGTCAAATTTTCTACAGCCAAATCAATATCTTCAATTGAATTCAGTGGAACGTTTACATCTAAATTACGTTCAATAAAATTCCTATATCGCTCCCAGTCAGCTTTTTGAAAGTTAAAAGTTGATTTTAAAGGGTTTTCAATGGGACTTTGGGATAAAGAAAAAGTTACTGGAAGGTGGTCTGAATCGAGGTCCGCATGAGTAACTAATTGACTGCAATGCTCGCCTAAATCCGTTAGAACCAAATCAATTGTGGAGGGATTTCTAATCGAAGAGAAACAAGTATGCCCATTAGGATATTCAACAGTATAATAACCTGCAGAGCAGTCATTAAATAAAATATTCCCATTTGAATTTGATGAAATATTATTCCAAGATCGGTGTTTTGCATTAAAGTCACCAATAACAAAAAATTTAGATTTATTTCTGGTGAGTTTTTGTAAATCTCCTTTCAAAAAATTTTTCTGTTCACCGCTGCATTGATAAGGCAAATATGCGGCAATAATTATAATTTTCCCCATAGAAGTTTCTAATTCAATTCCAATTGTTTCTAAGACTTTTGTATTGAAAGAAGGAAGAAGTCTAAATTTGAGACGACTATTGATGACAATAGCTACACCCCCACCTTGTCGATCAAGTCGATCATTTCGCAAAATTTTAAAGAAAGCATTGCTTTTCAAGTTAATGTCTGGCTTTAAAAAAGTTTCAGTGATGGCAGCAATATGTATGTTTTGAGTTTTCAAAAATAAAAAGAATTCATCTTGGTTAGCCAGCAAAGATCTAGCATTCCAATTCATAATATTTAAACATCTATTTGGATCCATGAGGGAATCGTAAAGTCATAATAATTTTGTTAGCATAATTGAAAGAAGTTTGGAAAGCTTCAAACATTGAATTTGCTTTCAACATAAGTTGCATCATTTCCATTAAATTTTGATGCAAAAATTTTAATTTTTCCTCAGTAATCTCCCCCAAATCATCAAAATTGTTAGGATCAGAAAATGAAGGAGAAGAACAAGTATTTGAATTTCGGGGATTTTCCCAAGCCTTCGCATGAACGTTGAGACTTGGTTTTTTCCCATTTTTATTAGTTATGCCTGGAGAGGGCAACCCATTTTCAACCACCTCTGAGAACGATAAACAACGAGTCTGTGGCGCAGATTCAGCACAGGTAACATTAAAATCACTTCGGGTATTACCCAGCCGTGATTCCAATGTAGGCCGAGGCTGACTGCGAACAGGCAGGTTGTTTGCCGGCCCGACGTGTGAAGACGAAAAAGAGGAAGGAGGAGAAGAAACTTTTCTGGAAACTTTGGGATTTTTCCTAGAAGCAATAATTTTTGCCCTGATGGGACAGTCTAGCGAATTCGAGGAATGATTACCTGCGCAATTTGCACACTTGAAAAATTCTGTTTTTGGTTTATCACCACCATAAAGGCATTTAGATTTTTCATGATCGAATGAGCCGCAAAGCATGCATCTGGCATTCATTCTACAATTTTTAGTGCCGTGACAAAAAGCTTGACAACGACGACATTGCGTAATATTTTGAAGGAAATTGGTTGAAGATTTACGAAAAGGTTCGAATTTGACTCGACAATGAAACATAAGACGAGCCTTTTCAAGAATTTGCAAATTATTAACTTGATCCTTTTTAAAATGGATCAAATAAAGCTCAGGAGCAAAACCAACACTACTGATATTATTCGTGTTGGTTCTTTTCCTCATTTGAATTACTTGAATTGGAGAAAAACCTAACAAAGAATTTAATTCAGATGTGATCTCATCCGGTGTCTGATCGCCGGTGAGACCACGGAGTACAACTTTAAATGGACGATCACTTCTAGTGTCGTACGTAAAAAATTGATGTTTTTTATTATTCAAATAATTTAAAATTTTTTGAAAATCATTAAAAGATTCCGCCAAAATACGAGCAGTTCCCCTTCGACCGATCTGAAAAGAAATCTTCACATCCTTGACGGAAGTGACGATTTCTTTCCGAAAGGCATTGAAGTCAGGAATCGTGACCGTAATTGGTGGAACCTTTTCGTTTTTAAGAGTATAAGAAGAAGAAGGTTTCTTAGTACTCTTATCAGAATTAAATATGAATATTTCCTCATCACCGATGTTATGAAGGACATCGAATGAATTGGAAATTTCAACTTTTTTGGCAGATGGCCCTGGATTAGGTTCAGCAATCCGTTTTCTTCCGGCCCTTGAGCCGGCCGAAGACTTCCCCATGCTGGAAAGAAAAGAGAAAAATATGAATAAAAGTAAATAGAAATAATTTTAGCACTGAAAAGTGCTGATGGAAAAACAGGTAAGGAAAAATAAATAATGTAAAAATGTTCCTGCAGGTACACAGCAACGATACGATGCTCCGGCGTACGTGTTGACGGCTCAACGGTACAGATGGAAGTGAGGATTCAATCAAATCAATAGTTTTTAAAATACAGAGGTTTGAAACTGCCCGGATACTAAATGATCATAGCCTTACTACCAACATCCAAAGAAGAGGTTGAAAACTTTCATCTTGTTCATCCGACAGTTATACCAGTTTACCACCTGAGGCAGATGGGGAATAATGGTTACCCAGCAAACATGAAATCATATGAGAAATGATAACTTCAGTCGTTCACAATGGTGTTGGGAATTGCAATTCCAACTGCATTGTGAAAAGAACGTATAAAATGTCGTCTGAAGTCAGTTTAAATCGGATAATTTTACAATGATTTTGCTCCCGCGCAAGCTTAAAATCAGATAATCATCGTCATGTTCCCTCTGCAACCAGCAGTGGCTAAAGATCAGATGGGAATTGAGTAATATTGATCTCAACTCGAATCTCAACTAGAAAATATTGTCGCTGGCAACGATTCGAAGGCTATGAGAGCAAAATCTTTCGCTCTCTTGCATTCTTCCGATAAGTACGAATAAACCCTGCATGAAGCATAAAAACGATTAGGACTATCGACTTATAAGAAGGCAGTGACTGCTAATCGAAATGAAAAGCAAAACCTTACGGCAAAACAAGCTCTCGGAAGCTGTTTACGATATTGTTGACAAAGTATGATTACGTGGTAATGGACGACGAAACCTACGCCTAGGCAGACTTCAGACAGCTTCCGGGACAAGAGTATTTTACAGCAACCGGAAGGAGAAGGTTGCATTCATTTCCAAGTATATTAAACTGTCAAAGTTTGCTAAGAAATATCTCGTTTGGCAAGCTATCTGTACATTTTTGTCGCAACCGGGACCTTTAACCAGGAAATTTACGTGAAAGAGTGTCTTCAAAAGCGTTTGCTGCCTTTCCTGAAGACACATGACTTGTCTGTGCAGTTTTGGTCGGATTATACATCCTGTCATTATGAAAAAAAGACCTTGGAGTGGTATGCCGCTAACAACATTCAGGTTGTGCCCAAGGATGAGAACTCTCCCAACACACCAAAACTTCGCCCAATCGGAAAATATTGGGCGATAGTTAAGCAGAACCTTAAGAAGACCCAAAAAACTATTAACAGTGAGAAGAAGCTCAAAGCAAAGGCTTACTAATATGGACTGGGTCAACCAGGTCTTAATTGAGCATTTTTTCCGTCTTCTATACATACTGATCTTCAAAATTAAAGGTACTTTGATTTTTTAGTAAACAAATACCTACTCGATTTACACGCAATTTAGTCTGACCACTTTTTGATCCGAACACCCTTAGCATTTCAACTTAACTTTTTGGGATCCAATGTAAATTGTGTTAGAGACTCAAAGCTAACGTTTAGATGGAGTAAACATTCTCATACATCCTCTGCGCAACATTACAGACTATCGTGCCTGGTGCGCAAACCAGCAGATCTTTAATAGTTCAACATCACGTGCTTGAAATTCGCACCATGTACAAGTCCGCAACACTCTGTTTTCTCTTCATTCCCGAAGTTAAGGGTGAGGCGATGAGGTTATGGGAGGCCATGCATGACCTCCCAAGCGTATTTGAGCATCTCTCTCACCATGGAACCTGAGTGTGTGTGACAAAGTCGATCGCTAGGAGGACAAAGTCGTTCACGAATTGCAAATAGTTGACTATCGTTAAGTGGCTTACTTTCCACAACTAGCCAGGCGTCGCTCTGGTCGAAATGTGTAGTCTTCCATAGAAGTTCGATTATCCTAGTCTCTTTTCTATTAGTTCGCATACACCAGCCCACACAGACACAAGTTCCTCTCTGTGGGTGTTCAAGTAGTGTAGACATCCACCAAGTCCACATTTGTCCCATGAAGGTTTGTAAGAGAAATACTCCACTTATGCATCATGGCGCTAGATTTCTCCAGAGACAACATTGAAGGGACATAGCAGTTACAGTGACAGAAAACACCTCTTTTTTTATCAGACAATACTATTTTTTTAACACCATGTATCGGTCAATTTAATACTGCAATGATCTGCCGCATTGCGTTTTAGAAGGCGGAACCTCTAGGGTTTCCAGTAACGTGTTCAAAAAAGCTAAGGCGATCATTCAGCTCAATTCGATCGTACATAAACAGATTATAGGCTGATCGATTTGCGTCGGTTGTAGTAACCCAAGCCTCACCTTTTCTGGTGCATTTGTGACTTGACAATCCTCTGCCGTTGTGACCTTATCTTGGTTTTTGACCGGATAGTGCAAGCTGAGTTTAACTCCAATTCACCGAGCTACGACGATCAAGGATGCAAATCGAGTAGAACTGATAATGATAATTGGTTAATCACTTGTTTAACACTCACCGATAAATATGAGAACGCGAAGACTTGCCATCCGTTCCCAATGACGATCAATATAACTCGCTCGAAATTATTTTCTCACAATCGGTTCTAAATCTGAGCAGGGTTGCCAGCATTTTTTTTTATTCAGAGACATGAGAAATAAAAATACATGGTTTAACAAAAAATTTCGGTCGAAGTGTCTCTTTTTTGGTCATCATTCCACATTATGACCACCACTAATGTCTTTAATGCTGTTCCGTACTACTCGTTTTCCATCATATTAACAAAAATCAGAAAATCCGGCTTATTTCTAAAAATCATGGAAAACGGAGGCTTACAAAATTGTGAGGTCGGGCCTTCGATAATCAGGCAAATCCTGATTTATCAGGTACATTGGCAACCCTGGTTCTAAGAATATTCTTCAACAAAACTGGAATCAAGCAAGAGAACAAACGCATAGAGAGTGCTTTTTCCAGCTATTTGCATCGATTGTGACTCCCTGCGCCCTAAGCTTCATGCAAAATAGTAAGAAATTTGTTATTGTCCGTGAGAAGAGAAGAGAAAATAAATTTGAATCTGAATGCACAACTTATCGAGAGTAAAATGGAAATTGATTAGTGCTCGTAAAGTGTATTTACGGATCAAAATCTCTCTCACCGGTGTTTTGATCGGCAATTTCTATTGGAGTATAACGATTTTTGGATTCCCTGGCTACAATTCAACTGGAGGATCATTTACCTAAATTTAGGATCAATGACTTACGTCTTCAGAGAGATTTACACCCAGAAGGTTAACTTTTTATGGCGATATTAACCATTATGAAGAGCGTCATCACTTTCAATTGCCTGTTTTTAAGCTCAGTTTGAAAGTTCAATAATAATGCCAGAATCACCTTTTTCTTCATTACGACCATGACGTCGGCCAATGGTGTGAAACTAGTACTTTTTGCAGCTATTGAGAGCTCAAGAGTTCTTTGATTTGGGATTGCTAAGATGAGGTCTGTAGAGGTCGCTAGTGGCATAGTTCTATTCCACCAAACGGATTTGGGATCGCTTCATACTCCAGCGACGAAGCTTCCCGAAGAGACTTGCCAAGATTCATCGGGAAGATTGACGGCCATCGTTTGACCAACCCAACGGCCGTTTATGGTAGATTTCATTCGCTATTGGTAAAACGTCCGATCGCATCCTAAATACAACATGGGTCGGTGTTTTTGTAAGTTAGTTTACTTGAGGCCCTACCCTAGTCCAAAGCAGTAATTTAAAGTCTATATTCTAGTTGCTCCTGAAAACCACAGTTGTTTTCTAAAAATTCCTTGAAGTTTGAATTCTCTAAAAATCTTATAAATAAAGACTTTAGTGAACTTTTCCTCATTATTTACTATGTATCTGCATTCGGGTGGCAGCGAAAAGTATCATGTCGAAAATCGATCATATACATTTTCTAGATTAGCTCAAAAACGTGGCCTGTGCATTTTCGATTTTTAAACTCTCAAAAATAACTTTAACGGAAACCAAATAAAATTTATGTATTGGAGAAAAAGCTGGAGTTTCAATAATCACTTTACAAATCTTGGAAATAAAATTAGCAAAAGATTCCTACGAGCTCTTCTTTCGTCACTGTTTTATGTGGAACGAAAATCCAACTCAATATCCAGCCTGGTAGGGTACCAAATGTAGTTAGAAATATTATTATGGAATTTTCCCGATTGTTTAAGAACCGCGAAGGTCAAACCAGTTTTTAAGTCAGGAGATACTACCAACGTTAATATCCACCTACATATCTACTCTGAGTGTTTAAACAAATAAATTTACACACAGAGTCCAACACTTCAATTGCAATATGCGAATAAGTTAACTCAATTATCGAAAATATTGATTCCAAAAATATCATTGATGGTCTGTTTCTGGACATAAAAAAGGGCGTTTGACACTTTAGATCATGAAATTCTCCTCACTAAACTAGAGTACACTGAGGTTTTTTTACGCGGTATTTTGTCCCGCGTAAAAAAAACCGCGTTAATTCGAAAATCCGCGTAAAAAACCGCGTTAATTCGAAAATCCGCGTAAAAAAAACCTCGTTAATTCGAAAATCCACGTAAAAAAAACCCGAAATTCGAAAATCCACGTGAAAAATCCATTTTAATTAAAAAATTCGCGCAAAAAAGCACGTTACTAAAAAAACGCGTAAGAACCATGATTATTTAAAAATTTGCGTACAATGATAGTTTATTTTTAAGATAAAAAACAAAATCAATTAGATTAATAGAATAGTAGAATATAGTGAGGCTTATTTGACAGTGTGGAATTCAGATCGTCTCATGTCTCATGTCTCAGGTCTCATGTTTCATGTCTCAGGTCTTAGGTCTCATGTCTCAGGTCTCATGTTCCATGTCTCAGGTCTCAGGTCTCATGTCTCAGGTCTCATGTCTCATGTCTCAGGTTTCAGGTCTCAGGTCTCAGGTCTCAGGTCTCATGTCTCAGGTCTCATGTCTCAGGTCTCATGTCTCATGTCTCATGTCTCAGGTCTTATGTCTCATGTCTCATGTCTCATGTCTCATGTCTCATGGCTCATGTCTCATGGCTCATGTCTTAGATCTCGTGTCTCAGGTCTCATGTCTCAGGTCTCATGTCTTAGGTCTTATGTCTCATGTCTCATGTCTCAGGTCTCATGTCTCATGTCTCATGTCTCAGGTCTTATGTCTCATGTCTCATATCTCATGTCTCATGTCTCATGGCTCATGTCTTAGATCTCGTGTCTCAGGTCTCATGTCTCAGGTCTCATGTCTTAGGTCTTATGTCTCATGTCTCAT
Source organism: Uranotaenia lowii (assembly GCF_029784155.1). Taxonomy (NCBI): domain Eukaryota; kingdom Metazoa; phylum Arthropoda; class Insecta; order Diptera; family Culicidae; genus Uranotaenia; species Uranotaenia lowii. Next base: position 56,206,467 of record NC_073693.1, read on the forward strand.
GTCTCAGGTCTCATGTTCCATGTCTCAGGTCTCAGGTCTCATGTCTCAGGTCTCATGTCTCATGTCTCAGGTTTCAGGTCTCAGGTCTCATGTCTCATGTCTCAGGTCTCAGGTCTCATGTCTCAGGTCTCATGTCTCATGTCTCATGTCTCATGTCTCAGGTCTCATGTCTTAGATATCGTGTCTCAGGTCTCATGTCTCAGGTCTCATGTCTTAGGTCTTGTGTCTCATGTCTCATGTCTCAGGTCTCATGTCTCATGTCTCATGTTTCAGGTCTCATGTCTCATGTCTCGTGTCTCAGATCTCGAGTCTCATATTTCAGGTCTCAAATCTCAGGTCTCATGTCTCAGGTCTCAGGTCTCAAGTCTCAGGTCTCAGGTCACAGATCTCAAGTATCACGTTCGTAAAGATTCTAAGTGTTTTCCTTTGAAAAAGTCTTAGAATATTTTCTCTGAAAAACCGCGTTAATTCGAAAATCCGCGTAAAAAAAACCGCGTTAATTCAAAAATCCGCGTAAAAAAAAAACCGCGTTAATTCGAAAATCCACGTAAAAAAAGCCGCGTAAAAAAACCGTGTAAAAAAAAACCGCGTAAAAAAAAACCTCAGTGTACTATGGTATATGATGATTTAATTCGTAGCTACATATCAAATAGAAAGCAATTCGTGTCCATTGACACCACCAGGAGTGCACTTGAAAAAGGGGTTCCACAGGGAAGTAATATTGGACCATTACTGTTCCTGATATAAGGCTATGATCATTTAGTATCCGGGCACTTTATTTCGGTGATTGCTACGTTAATAGAGCTCGAATATGCAAAACTTCAGTAGCGTTGTGTTGATTATGAGAAGGACTATCTTGCCTATTTTTGATAGGTTTTTAAGTTAACGTGTGTTTGAGATATTTATGATGCAAAAAGACATGGTAAAAATAATTTTGCACAAATTTGCTCCTTTTACGTATTTTGCGCCTCGAAAATTCTTCATTGTTGACTTGGAAGCTCATGTACTGTTGATTTTTTCTGATTTTTTTTCGGACCAAATGATTAAGAAGTATAAGCAGCCACTCTAGGATCCACACGAAGTTCAAACCAACCATCGGAGTGGAACCCTTGATTTTAAATATGATAAAAAGTCTATGCTTATTGGGGATAACTGAATGCAGACTCCTTAAATAATGCAAAAAATGCAAAAAGTGTTGCCTGACTAGTAGACACCAAGTAAATAACTAAGAATGATCAGTTCCAAAGATCGCAATCTGTGCATCCGGTTTTTACGCAATATGACAGATGTGTTCAGATGGACAAAAAAATTATGTTAAAACCGGATTTAGAAGATCAAATTTTTCGAGATGCCTACTCATAAAAAGGTTCAAACCAGATTCCAATTGCTATTTCCAGGTGAGTTTGTGTAAAATATCCTGATTTTGCGAAGGTTTTGCTCTGTGGTAAAAAAAATAAATCAACACATGACTGAAAAAAGTGTGCAAAGATAGAAAAGAGATTTTATGAAAAAGCTAGAGTATTTCTTGAAATCATCGATAAATATATTTTTTTATATTTTTATATTAAATGTTATATTTACACCGTTATTTCCTCCATAGAAAGTTTTTCGATCAAATGAACAGTTTTTAAAATACACACGTTTGTAACTGCCCGGATTCTAAATGATCATAGCATTATATTAACGACTTAAGCAAGCTTCCTTTATATGGTACCTTCCGTTTATTTGCCGACGATACTGCACTCTTTAACCCTGAGAAAAATCCAAATAAAATATACATAATAATACCGGACTCACTAAATATAATTATTGGCCGCAGGAAATGAAAGACCCTCAAAACCGTAAAATATCTTAAACGATACTAATACAACATCTTAAGGAAACGTGGAAACCTTTAATAACCAATCATCATGCTAGTAGTTTTTAATTTGTAATATTTTTAATGTGTATTTTTTTAATTAAAATTTGTAATTGTTTGAACGTTAATAATCAAGCAATAGTGTAATGTTCTTAAATATTTTTTTATTTGTTTGTTTGTTGTGTTTGTTATTTTTATTAAGTGAGCAAGAAGAATGGAAAGAAACTTATTTCCAATGAGATCCCTTCTTTAGAATAATACTTTAATCTTACTATACATACATTTCTTCGCATTTGCATTCGCAACACAATTTTGTGTTCTCAACATGCTTAAATTATTTTGGCTCGCGTTAAATTGTAAAAATGAGGGAGTGGCTTTATATGTAAAATGTCTTAAAATAAATAAAATGAAAAATTAAATCGGAAAAATCTAAATTAAAATTTTGATGCCAAATGACTTAAAATGCATAAAAAGTCGAGATCTGGTGTTATCTCAAAATTACTGGCTAGAAATACACTTTCTGAGATTTCCCAGGCCGTTTTCCGAAAAAGTAGATATTCGCCAAAAAAATTTTTTTTAACGAGATAAAACCAGAGTTAGGTGTTTTATGCATTTCTAAGTCATTTGGCATCAAAATTAAAATTTAGATTTTTCCGATTTCCTTTGGTGTTTTTTGAGGGTCGAAATATTGAAACTTTGAGTGCATTGAGGCACCCGTTAAGTCAAGTTCGGTTAAGCTGAAATTTTGCACAGGGCAGCTTTTTTGGCCAATCTACTAAATTTATATTGACGGTTTTCAAAAATAGATCATGTAATTTTTCCCGTACATCAATTGCCACCTTAATCTACACCCATTGCAAGCTTCAAAGTTGAGGAAAAAGTGAATGGTAAACTTTGTATTTGTTTAAATATGTAGCAGCTTTATTATTTTTTTGTTGGACCGTCAAACCGCAAATGCATTGTTTGAAGAAAAAAAAGTTACATCATAGAAATGCATCGTATAGTAAAGTGTTCAATTTAAATGTTTATTACAGCATCGACGCTCATTTGCATTACAATAGTTTAGAAGGCTTAATGCCTTCTAAAACTGATTGAGAATATATTTGTTAGCTCGTTGTTTAGTGGATAATGAGTTTATTACATAAGCCATCTGAGATGACATGAATCAAACATTCCAGAGTGGAATTTTTTTAAACTTAGAGCTGTACTGACAAATTTAAGGGAAATGAACAAAAAAAAATTTTTTTCAACTCTTTAACCGGAGTTTGATTCATAAGATCACTCGATAGATGTCCAAAGCAGTCCCGATTTTGTTGCCGTCCATTACTTACAAACTAACTGCGTTATCAATCCAGCTAATCTCTAGTGGAACAACCATCAGTCAATTGCCTGTATTATCAGCAAACTTCGCAAACCAATTTTCTCCCATTTCGTAATCCGAAACCGGGTCCTGTCTCGCCTGTCGTCCCAAGTCATCGAGACGGTGCTCATCGTCGTTGTCGTCGTCGTCGTCGTTTAGAGTTAACCTGACAAACTAATCGAACGAACGAGTGAACAGTACTTGAACTTGGCGTCAGATGTAAACAACGTTTGTAGAAAAAAAAAACTGTGTACTATTGGAAATCATTAGTTCCGGCAACAATGTTGCACCTGAGTCGAGGACTTTGTGTACTTTGTGATAACACTTTAGGTACTACGATGGTTTGTTTGATACTGACTAATCAGCAGTAGGAGCTCACGGTTGGAAGATTTTTTTTTGTTTTTCACAATGTGTAGTAAAGAATTAAATGAAGAGTGCATTACTGTAAATGTGCACAGTTTTTGTATCAGAACAGATAAACATCGGTTGTCGCAGGAAAGATTTAGTCTTTTTGTAGTATGTTCGATTAGCCGATCTTGGTGCCAATAAGCGGTTCTGAACATAAGTTTACATGGCGACCGTTAAAAATTTGTTACAAAAGCTGCAATTATGTTTTTGATGAAAAAACTTCAACATGTTAGGGGTTAACGTTAACAAGCATTCATGATGTCAAATTGCTTTAATTTTTTCTTATGAACAAATGCCTGAAGCTATATTTTTAAACGTTACCAGGCAAAACTCTTCGAATTCCTGCTGTGTGCAAGATTTCCGATTCGATTGTGACCTTTCCCAACCCACCGTGCGTCGAGTGTGGCCGAATCGAAATGGTCCCCGGTCACGTTCCACTATTGGCAAAGTGAGTTCCGATAAGGCAAAGTTTAGGGGTATGGTGGTGAGGTGGGTGGAGTTTGAAGCAATGCAACTTAAATGGTTCCCGCTAGCTGTTTTTGCCTGCAGCGATGTGGCCACAGCGGGAAACAATGTTGCACACCTTGCTCCAGAGATTGATGACATATGGATACGTACCGACTGTGAATGATTATGGTGGTGATGGCCGCTTCGTCTAACGTGTTATTTTCCCTAATGCACCCAACGGCTGATGGCTCATCAGCTAAATTACCGTTTGGCTTTAATATTTATTCGTTAGCTTTGAACGGTAATTGAGATTCGATTTGTTTTGGTGAAATTACATAGTACATTGAATACAATCATAAAACTTTAAAGCGGACATTGTTTCAAGATTTCAAACCGTTTCAAAATCTATTCCCGACTACTTCATAAATATTTTATACATACATAAGGATGATTAAAAAAGTAAAGTTTTCCAAAATATTCCTTTTTGGTCTTCCAAATTTCATTTGATTAAATTCAATAATTTTTACAAACCAACATTGTAGAATAATTCAGTAATAAGACACATAATTGAAAACCATAAACAGGATTTTTGAACTTTCGTTTGAGCAAAATATGCTAAAATGCTAAACAAACTATAGCGTCGCTTAGCAACCCGCTACTTTCTATAAAATGAACTGAAATTTGGGAATTCAACAATTGAAGGCGCCAATGTTTTGATTGAGGAACAAATCAGTTTGTTTGGACCAACCTTATGTACAGTATGATCCCATATTCTCCTCCAGCCAGGTTTCGATCCATTTCGAGCTATGGTGTTATAGGTACCACCTTGTTGGATACTACATTCTCGGGTTCACGAAGGCACCTGATTCTTCAAATTGTCCATGTGAACTTCAGTATGAACTTTTACTCCAGCTATTATAAAAAAAGGAAGCAACTACAATCCATTCGAACCAACCGCTCCAAATACCATGAATGTGGCAAGAGGCTTGATAGTAAACTTTAATTTAAGATTCACCGGAACGTCCTTAGCCTTTAGGGTTGAGATACACTGGTTTTTTTTTAAAAGCTTGTTTTACACGGTTTTATTTTAAAGGATTTTTTGAGTGGTAAATTGATTCAAACGTGCTCCCCAACTGAAACATCGGACGGAATGGCCACCTAGAGACTCTCCGGAAGCTCCGGGACAACCCTGGCTTAAAACCCAAAACAAATCAATCCAAAACAAATCTTAGAGCTTCTCGATTTCACTCAAATCACCTCAGAATGATCTACCTGGCTGGAAATGATCGATTTTCAGTCCAAGTTGGCCACTTTACTCGAAATGAGCGATGAATTTTGCCCGGTTGTTTTGATTTTTTTTAAAGCTATTTCTTTTTTTTGCACGCGCACAACAATCGTTTAAAAAAGAATCCAGTGTATACCGTGGATTTGACACCGGATCAATTGAAAAATGTTTCTCGTTTGAGAACACAACGATCAGCTACTTATTCTTCGACTTAGAAAGCCATCGCTTCGAACGTTCAAGTCTCAGTGCTTCAATTTGTTCTGGTCATAGTGGTCATGAGTACATCTCGCGGTTTTAGCGCATACTGTACTTCTGCATTGTTTACGTCAATTGACATAAGAAGGTCAGATGTAATACTGTAATCAGATGTAATCAGATGTTGACTGCATAAAATTTACGAATTATTTTATGGGTCCTACTGTACATCGCTTCACTTGAAAAAATCAGTGGTTTCGGAGAAGAAATCTAGAAATTAATACCATTATCACATTATTACTATATTCATCAATTCCTAAGCCTTGTTAAAAAATTTAATGAAAAAAATCTGTAGGCATTAGCATTTAATTTTTAGTAGGAGAGATAAGGGCATAACGAGCACCCAGGGTTATTAAAACAGGGTGCTTATTTTCTACGGAAGTACGTGACTCCTAAATAAATTTTAAGGAGCAACAGTTTTGTAGTTCTTATAGAAATAATTTTTCAGAAAAAAAGCAATGATCTGTTAAGCCCGGTTTTACAACTCTTGTGAACGCGAACTAAAACGAGCGCGTGAACTCACCACAATGAAAAAATATTTCGCAGTGAAATGCAAATCGGTCAAATCTCCGAAATTGGCAAAAGGTTTGTTCAATGACATATAGAAATTGGTTTCGATCGGTTTTGATCCGTAAATGACAGGTCATTCAACTAATGTTTTGATCGAAACTGGTCGTATAGATGTTCAAATTTAAACTCAAACTCATTTAAAAAATACATAAAGAAACAAAAATAATTATTGTTCTTCTTAGAATGTGTACTCCAACTTGGTTCTCGTTTACATTTAAACGCTTTTTACAGGTGCAATGAAATGATGCCCAAACGGGTTTTACAATTGAAAAAAAAACTAACGTTTGCGATTCATTGCAAACATGGAAGTTTGTTGTATGTAAGCTTTTAATAGCCTTGAAATCTGCTTGCAATTAAAAAAAAAACCCTATTTTTAAAGAGCAAAAAATGTTCCATCATCGGACGTGACCTTTGCCATTCGGACGTGAAAATGAACGTGGAATTCGTTTTCCGTTTTCACGTTCACTCGGTGCGTTTACACTCCGAGCGGAATGACAGTGATCGCGGAAAATATATTCCGTGGTGAAAATCGGGGGAATTAAAAAAAACCATTTTTGAAAGGATTTGAACAAGGAAATCAGTTCTAAAATATAATCTATCAACCATTTGCGATCTATTACATCTAGTTTCATAACCAGTATAGACGAGTTTTTGACAGATATAAAAAGTTCCACGTTTCACGATCACAAGAACCGTAAATTACACTATATAGAAATACTTAAGAAAAACTAACTTGTTTCTGAAGTGACATAAAAATTATAGTTTTCAAGCCCCGCAAAATAAGCTCAAAAGATCGATAAATCGTCTTGATCTAAAATGTACACTCAAACTCGAGTCCTCTGAGTTGCTTCTTTAACATCTTACCACTAGGCCAAATCGTCAGATGAAAATAGTCGAGCTGTAGCACTATTAATGAGTTGACTTCATCGAGTTGAGTTCGCTGCTAGATTCCCGACAGAAATGCTTATCGTGTCCCGATTAATGGTGCTTATATTGCCCCAGGAGGGTTCTCATTATGCCTCTGCAGCAAGGTTGCCGAAGTCACAGAAAAATCTGTATTATCATTGAATTTTGAGCAAAATTTCGTTACAGAATCTGTGTCACTGATCACAGAATTTTTCAAATTTTCACAGAATTCACAGATTTCTTAAATTTCCAAAATGATGTCACTTTCGACTTTTTATTTCGACTTTAATTCATGAAAATATGAAATCAAGGTAGGTAATGCTAATTGATTTTTTTTTGTATCAAAAGTGTAAAAAGTTTCCAATTTGTTGGAGCTCCACATGATTTCCCAATGAACTTCATAAAAATAGCGACACAGAAAACCGTCACAGAATTGGAGATTTTTTATTTGTAAAAACACATTTTTTTTTCGGCAACCTTGCCCTACAGTGAGTAATTTTTGGGTCTCACCAAAAACTTTGAAATGGATTTTTTTTAACATTTTGATCTTCTTCTTCAAGTTTCAGGCAGATAAGAAGTAGACTTCTTTAATGTCTGAACTCGAAACAGTGAGGTAACTCACATATTATAACTGATTTCTATGGTTAAAAAGCGTCCTCCTTAAGGAGGGGGGGGGGGGAGGGTAGGGTCTAACACTTTCAAAAATTCGATTTTTTGATTTTTTTATTTTCTTATTGTAAAACATTTCAAGAATGTTGTGTCAAATTTTCAAGTCAATTGAAGCAAAACTGTAGAGATGATAGGCCTTTATCTCCTCCTATCTAATACTGCACGAAAGCAAGAGCAGAAACTTCAAACGCGTTTTTCTCGGAAGCACATTTTTAAAGTCCGTGGACATCGTCATTTGAAAACTACTTATCCGATTCTTTTCAAATTTGGAACATATTTTCTACATAGAAAATACCAGACCCCAACGTTTTTCTTTTTTTTTTTCTTTGGGGAGATTTTACAGATAAAGAATGGCGGATTTTGTCGTGAAAAATCGTAGTTTTTACTTCAAACAGCCACAAAAATTTCATAAAAATTTTTTTAAGTCAAATAAAAACGTTGGGATCCAGAAAAACATGTATTAAAAATATTTTGCTCTGATTTTTAGATTTCAGATGATTCTGTGCTGAGATACAGTGTTCTCCGCAAATCCTGTTTTCTAAAAGGCATCCTCGAAAGTGCTCCGTCACCGGCTCATTTTTCAATATTTTTCTACGAAAAAATTACTAAATGTTCTTTTAACAATGCTTTGTATAATGCACTACTTTTTTCTACTTTTTTGGTTGTAGATTTAACACATTTCTACCATTTTTTCTGAAATATAAATCTTATTAAGACTGCTTGATAGCTATAGTTAAGAAACATTTATCGAATTTGTTCCAGAAATAACTTCAACCCAGCAAGAAAAAAAATCATTACCGTTCATTATTCGCTTCGCTGCGAAATAAATCCGAAGCGTCCCGCCTTCAAAATCCATTTATTCAGCAACATTTAAGATAATTAAAATGCGCATCTTTAGTTGAAAACGCATTACCAAAATTTGTTTTTGTTTTGAAGTTATGGGGCAATATGAGATGAAAAATGACTCTTTTAGAGCTTCAATAAAATTTAACCGTTGATTGCATTTGAAAGTTCATGTTAAAATCTTCATAATATAAAAAAAAACTGGAGATCTGTTTTTTGACTAATGCGTGTAATCGTTGAATGAAATTTACTACTCCATGAAAATAGAGAGAATTCGTACATTTGATCTTCAAGAACTCAGAAACTATTGGACCGATTGATGTAAAATTCGGCATGGATTAGTTTTTTGAGTAGAGAATGGTATCTGTGGAGTTTTGAGTCCGTGGCACTCAAGGGAGGGAGAGCTCCCATACTAAATAATCGTACAATACGATAAAAAGCGGTAAATGAATTTAATCAAATGTTGTAAAAATGCTTACATTTGCATGTTCAGATAATTTTAAGTACACTAAGGCCTTTCCCTTCAATGAAAAAAGGGTCCAAATCCAATATAAAGAAAATAGAACTGTATGCATTAGAATTTTTCAGTGCGATTTTAGTTGTAGCACAGACTGTGGTTGTAGTTTAAACTAGGATTTGTCGATCTTGGATCGATCCTTGGTAGATCGATCTTTTCAACTCCGATTTTCGATTTTTTGGATCGATTCTTCGGCCAGGAAAAAGTCGATTAGATCGGTTTATTTTCGATTCGATCTTTCGATCTTTTTTTTCTTATTTAGGGTAAATAAGAGCATAATGGCCACCTAAAGGATGACGCTTATTTAACCATAGAAAACAGCTATAACATGTGAGTTACATCATTTTTGTTCAAACACTAAAAAAGTCAATTTGCTAACTGGATGAAACTTGAAAGTAGTAGATATAAACGTTTAAAATTGCATTTTGATTTTTTGTGCAGAAATCTGAAAATCAGTCTCTGTACGGGCAGTATAAGCACCATCAATCGGGGCACGATGTGCGTTTTCTGCCGTAGAACCTAGCATGAATTTAATATGATGAAGTCAACTGAATCATAGAGCTGCAGTTTGACTAGTTTACATCTGAGGGTTTACCCATTGGTAAGGTGTCGGAGATAATCAGAAAACTCGAGTTTGATTCCTGGTCGAGCCGATTTTTTTTTCAGTGAGTATTCATGATCAGTTTAAAAAAAAAGAAATTTTTAATTCATTTCATTACAATTTAGAAACTTATTTCCAAATCTAGTGAATAAGGTGCAGCATGGTGTTTGTGATTGATTAGAATTAAAAAAAAATGCTAGATTTATCTAATCTTAAGAAATAAAAGCGATTTTCCAAAAATTACTTTTTTCAAAAATGTAAATAAATGTGATTCTTGTTTTTTTCCGCATATTTTGTTCGATACCTCACATTAACATTAAAAAATCTCAATAAAAATTCCTTGAAATAATTTCTATTAAACTCTAAAATATTTATTGCCATTACATTACTTAGAAATATCAAAGCGTTTCCGAGATATTCGGATTTTTACTAGTGGTGTTTTAAAACACTAACTCCGGTTCGCCTTACATAAAAGCGCTTGAAATTTTTACTTTCCATATGTAGAAAAATTATACGAGTTTTGCGCCATTTTGGCATATTTTTAATAAAAAGCAGTTCCCTCTTGTTACAAATGGAAAAGATCGATTAATCGGAGATCGATCTTCAAGCTCCGATTTTTTAGATGGATCGATCCCAGGACCGTTCATCTGAATCGATCTTGGAGATCGATCTTTTCCCGAAGATCGAACAATCCTAGTTTAAACAAATTTCAAATTTTGAATCATATTAAGACTGCTTGATAGCTGTTTCGTAGAAAGACTTAAAGAAAAAAAATACAGTAACGCCAATTTTTTTATGGACAGAAATTAAAGCTTTTTCTGGTTCATTTAAACCAGATATTAAAATATTTGGTCAGTGACCCCCCATACCATTTTTTTTTTTCAAATTTCTATTAGCTATTAAAACAAAGAAAATTGCTTAAAAATATCATCTAGTCCAAAAAACTAATGAATGGCCGGCAAATCCTTTTAGCAATCTGAGTAATTATTTGAAATTATTTGATTTATCTGGAATAATATGATCCATTATCTTAAAATTTTCGATTGTGTAAACACTTAGGGGAATTTCGTTAGAAAAGCTCAATGATTAAGAAAATCAGTTAATATTACGCAATAAACTTTTTTGTGATAACGATTATCGTGATGCGATCTGGAGTAGAAAGGTTTGTATAAATTCTAGCTTAGAAAAGCCAAATACAAGCCCAATTTTAGTAACTCTGCTGTACAATGTGGTTCTTCAATTTTACTCAAAGAGCTAGCATTACTGTTAAGGTTAAATAATCTTAGCTTCTACAGTTTTCAACCTCATTGCCTCATTACCTCTTAATTTTTTTTTGTTTTTAACTTTTTTAAAAGTTTCTGGGAAATAATTTCTTTAATGGATGAATTTATTCTAAAACTGTAATTTATTTGAAATTATTAAAAAAATGCATTTTTATCTTTTTGTCGACCAAAAATTGACAAAAATCAACAGAAGGTTGACAGACGTTAATCGTAAATAATCGATAGCAAACTAGCCTGAAGCGCGTTAAATTCATCATGTTTTGTTCTTCCCATATTAATTATATTTAGTTATTTCACTGTACACTGTACACGGAAGTTAATTTATTGTTTTAATTTAATGAAAGTATCAATATTAAGTTATTAAAGTAAAATTGTTGCCAGATGTTATCGCCAGTTATTTCCAGGTAACCATATTGTTTGCAATAAAGAGACTGCACACAAAAAAAAAGCATAGTAAAATTACTAGATCCGTGGTTTAAATGAACAACACGCTACCATATTTTTGAGTCAATAATGTTTTGTTCTTGAAATTACTACGCGCATTGTAATTTTACTATGTGTTAATTTTTGCTGCGCATAGTAGTTTCGACTGCATTCGTAGTAAAACTGTCAATGATTGAATGAATTCTTTTTCTTCGTGCATTGTAAAAGTACAATTTTCCATTATAAAAATAACATATTAAAATAAGTATCGTAGCATGGTATACAATACAAAATTACCATGATGCATGATATAAAGGCCTCAAAATAAAATTCATTTGTTACCAATACAAAATTTCATTTCCCCAATTTTTATTTTTCAACTTATTTTATACGACCACGGTCGGGGTCGGAGGAAATTGAGTTCACATCGATGACTACACCTAGAGCCTGAAATGAAAAAAGGAAAACAAGAAAAACATTAATTTTAGGAAATAGGAAAACTGTTCAGGTTGCTTATTCAATAAGCAGTAGATTGACTTATCAAAAAACACAATTTCACTCACCTGAAAGACTGCATCCAACGGCCCGGCAGACGTAAGAATCCTTCGTCCCAGTGTTCCCCAACGTTGGCCAATTGACGAAATCTTTACTGGTTACACCATCCAGGGACGTTCCCACGGTTGGGGAACTCGAGAACAGCATTCGCCGACACTTGAACAAATTGAGAAAAAAAAAAACAGTAAATCTATCTTGCACACATAGGTATGGAAAAATGGGAAAAAATAACACAATCTCACTTACCTGAAAACATACATTTTCCGACCATGTTGTCCGGCTCCGGGTGCGTATCGGTTTAAAGGCTCGTTGAGGCCATGCCCGGCTGTCGTTGATCAATCTGGACTTCACGCGCGAAAGACGATGACCATGCGCATAGTAATTGCAAGAACACGAATAGTGCAATATCTAAATATCATGCGCATGGTAATTTAGACACGAGGAAATTACTATGAGCTGTCAAAGTTCACATAGTAAAAATACTATGTCGTAGTACTTTAGCCCAGATTTCTGGTAGAAAATACTAAATCGTGGTTGAAAATACTAGATCGTGGACATAGTAAAATTATCATGATCCTGTATTTGAAAAACCCATGCAATTTTTTTCCGTGTGCATAGGCTTGTTAGAGCAAGTTCACTGGTGTTGGGAAAAGTGGTAAAAATTTTGTCACTTTTTGCACATTTTGAAAATTTTGCCATGCAAAAACATTTTCAAGATCTGTGGCCTTCAAGTTTTTCTACAACACGTGTTGTATTTTCGCATGCTGTGATGCAAAAATAGCAATATTTCTATCACATACGGCTGAAATAGAAACAGTGCTGTAAAAAAAATACAACGCCCAAAGATCTTAAAAACATTTTTGCATGGTAAAATTTTCAAAATGTCAAAATTTCTACCACTTTTTCCCAACACCAGTGAACTGGCTCTTAGTTTGCAACTGGAGATTGTTAGGATCGCAGCAACTTGTGCGTTTCAAGTTACCGAAAATGTGGGTCACCACTTCTAGGATCTCTGGTAGTTGTTTTTTTTTAAGATTACCGAGAACATCACCTTCAAAACAAACAATTGCGGGCCGCATAGAATTACACGCATGAAGCGTCTAGCCGTTATAGGAGAACGTGAACTTAATCCTGTAGCAGCTTTTTTTGTGGAGTTCCTAGACTAAGAAATGCAGCAACGCATTTGGCTTGAGGCGCAAAGCGAAGAGGTTTGTTTTCTTCCGTGCGCGTTTCAAAAATCCATCGTCAGCGAGAGTGCATCACGTCCGGAAAAACTTCGTGATCACTCCGAGATCATTAGCTTCCCGGTCCAGACACCATTCAGTCAAAACATATTCTGCTTCCCCAAACAACGTGCTTGTAAAAGATCCCAAACGTTTGATTGGAAGCATGAAATCGCGAAACCCCCGGCGCATGTTGCCTGTGGTTAGTAGTTAGTTTAGTAGTACCTACTAGTGGTTGAAAACTAAACCGCGCTCAACCGCAAAAACTGCTGGGTTTCGACTTACCGAATAGAAACTTTGTTCGTTGTCGATTCTTGGATATGAATTTAAAAATTTGTTTTAAAATGTTGCAATTGCTATGACTCTTTTTTTAAATGCAAAGATTTTTAGCACAAACTGTACTAAAAATTGTTTCGGTTCGTCACAGTCATTCAGTCTGCTAGTGTCATCCATTTTGTCCTTCACGAAAGCTTTTCAGTTGAAAAAAAAAACTGTTTTCAAACATTTGCATCAATAAACACTTCGGAAAGTTTACACAAGGCTGATGTTTTGGGTCAGAGCTGTACGTATCTCAAGTAATAATAAAATTTAACGCTGTGCTAGCTTCCGGGTTGTATATTTTTCCCTCGAAACAAATTATGTAATAACAAAATCATCACACGAAAATAAATCATGACAACGATGACATTCTTGCGCGAAGCGCTTGTGACCCGCTTACGTCTGTCATCAAATAATAATTTGCGAATCTTTCCAGTCCTGTCATTTGAGAAGCGTAGAGTAGCTCTTTTCCAGGGAGCTAACCCTTAACATCAACGATCAGCAACAAGCACCCTCCTCAACCGTCATCCAATGGAGAATTGGCGAAACGCAAAGTGGGTGGAGTATCGCGATAATTATTATTATTGTTTCGGACAGACACGCTAGCTAGCTAACTCACTTGAAACTTGGAAGCTATCCCAAGGCAGACATTGTTTGGCCCCGACTGTTGACTTGAGTCGACCAGTTTGTGAGAGAATGTGAGTTTTGCGCATTTTCATCCATTTTTTTTCGTGTGGTTTGGAGCAAACATTTCCAACGTTGCGCAGATGTTGTGTGGACAAGGATTAAGCTGTCTGTCGTTATCTGAGTCTGGTCCAGCGCAACTTGCCAGATTGTCTTTGAAAAAGGTTTGCACTGCGTCAGCTTCTGGAGCTTTTTTTTCGCGAATTTCTGACGAAATCATTCGTTCGAGAATCAAAAAGTTGAAACTAGTTCTAAATGGTTAAACCTCTTTTTAAGTATCATGGTGTCCTCGGAAAAAATTCCGTTTTATTAATATTGATCCTAAAACAAAACCAGAATCTCGAAGCACAGGTGTTTAAAAACCGGAATTTTAATTTGGCATCATATTCCCATAGCTTAATTTCGCGCAAAAAAAAAACTTTTATGTCGAATGCAAAAATTCCGAACCGAACCATTACGGAAGTTGCAAATTCTCGACTAAGATCAGGGATGAAAACCTGTTTTGAAAAAAAATCAGTTGTGAAATTGAATCCAGAACTTTTCGAGCTACGATCGAAAATCTCAAAAGCGCTATATAATTTAGAACCTTGGGTGCTCATCTTAGATAGCATATCAAATTCGTAGATGAGGAAAGAAAAATGAATTATTTAATTTTTTCGGAAATGGTTTGAGACTCCTCCCCCTTTACTGGAAGGGAAGGATGGGTCTTCCAAACAAAAGAAACATGTTTGTATAACTCGAGAACTTATCTAGTAAATGCAACCAAATTTAGCATAAGAGGGTATTAAGATACAAGAAATGATTGTAAAGTTATTTGGGACCCCTCCCTCTTTTCATTCCCCTCCCATCATTTTTGTCATTTTTGTGATTTTTTGTCATTCTTGTCGTTCTTGTAATTTTTGTCAATTTTGCCATTTTTGTCAATTTTGCCATTTTTGTCGTTTTTGTCATTTTTGTCATTTTTATCATTTTTTTCAATTCAATGACAAAAATGAAAAAAAAATGACAAAAATGACAAAAATGACAAAAAATGACAAAAATGACAAAAACGACAAAAATGGCAAAATTGACAAAAACGGCAAAATTGACAAAAATGACAAAAATGACAAAAATGACAAAAATGACAAAAATGACAAAAATGACAAAAATGACAAAAATGACAAAAATGACAAAAATGACAAAAATGACAAAAATGACAAAAATGACAAAAATAGCATAAACGACAAAAATGACAAAAATGACAAAAATGACAAAAATGACAAAAATGACAAAAATGACAAAAATGACAAAAATGACAAAAATGACAAAAATGACAAAAATGACAAAAATGACAAAAATGACAAAAATGACAAAAATGACAAAAATGACAAAAATAACAAAAATGACAAAAATGACAAAAATGACAAAAATGACAAAAATGACAAAAATGACAAAAATGACAAAAATGACAAAAATGACAAAAATGACAAAAATGACAAAAATGACAAAAATGACAAAAATGACAAAAATGACAAAAATGACAAAAATGACAAAAATGACAAAAATGACAAAAATGACAAAAATGACAAAAATGACAAAAATGACAAAAATGACAAAAATGACAAAAATGACAAAAATGGCAAAAATGGCAAAAATTTCAAAAAAATGACAAAAATGACAAAAATGACAAAAATGACAAAAATGACAAAAATGACAAAAATGACAAAAATGACAAAAATGACAAAAAATGACAAAAATGACAAAAAATGACAAAAATGACAAAAACGACAAAAATGGCAAAATTGACAAAAACGGCAAAATTGACAAAAATGACAAAAATGACAAAAATGACAAAAATGACAAAAATGACAAAAATGACAAAAATGACAAAAATGACAAAAATGACAAAAATGACAAAAATGACAAAAATGACAAAAATGACAAAAATGACAAAAATGACAAAAATGACAAAAATGACAAAAATAGCATAAAGGACAAAAATGACAAAAATGACAAAAATGACAAAAATGACAAAAATGACAAAAATGACAAAAATGACAAAAATGACAAAAATGACAAAAATGACAAAAATGACAAAAATGACAAAAATGACAAAAATGACAAAAATGACAAAAATGACAAAAATGACAAAAATAACAAAAATGACAAAAATGACAAAAATGACAAAAATGACAAAAATGACAAAAATGACAAAAATGACAAAAATGACAAAAATGACAAAAATGACAAAAATGAAAAAAATGACAAAAATGACAAAAATGGCAAAAATGGCAAAAATTTCAAAAAAATGACAAAAATGACAAAAATGACAAAAATGACAAAAATGACAAAAATGACAAAAATGAAAAAAATGACAAAAATGACAAAAATGGCAAAAATGGCAAAAATTTCAAAAAAATGACAAAAATGACAAAAATGACAAAAATGACAAAAATGACAAAAATGACAAAAATGACAAAAATGACAAAAATGACAAAAATGACATAAATGACAAAAATGACAAAACTGACAAAAATGACAAAAATGACAAAAAATGACAAGAATGACAAAAAAGATAAAAATAACAAACATGACAAAAATGACAAAAATGACAAAAATGACAAAAATGACAAAAATGACAAAAATGACAAAAATGACAAAAATGACAAAAATGACAAAAATGACAAAAATGACAAAAATGACAAAAATGACAAAAATGACAAAAATGACAAAAATGACAAAAATGACAAAAATGACAAAAATGACAAAAATGACAAAAATGACAAAAATGACAAAAATGACAAAAATGACAAAAATGACAAAAATGACAAAAATGACAAAAATGACAAAAATGACAAAAATGACAAAAATGACAAAAAGACAAAAATGACATAAATAATGAAAATGACAAAAATGGGAAAAAGGCCAAAAATGACAAAAATTGGAAAAAAGGCCAAAAATGACAAAAATGACAAAAATGACCAAAAAGACAAAAATGACAAAAATGACAGAAATTACAAAAATGAAAAAAATAAAAAAAAAGAAAGAAAGAAAAAATGAGGAAATGCAAAAATGACAAGAATGACAAGAATGACAAAAATGTCATTTCTGTCATCTTTGTCATTTTTGTCAATTTTGTCATTTTTGTCATTTTTGTCATTTTTGTCATTTTTGTCATTTTTGTCATTTTTGTCATTTTTGTCATTTTTTGTCATTTTGTCATTTTTGTCATTTTTGTCATTTTTGTCATTTTTTGAAATTTTTGTCGTTTTTGTAATTTTTGTCATTATTGTCATTTTTATAATTTTTTTTAATATTTTCGTCATTTTTTTCATCTTTTTTTCATTTTAGTCATCTATATCATTTTTGCCAATTTTGTCATTTTTGTAATTTATGTAATTTTTTTATTTTTGCCATTTTGTCATTTTTGTCATTTTCGTCATTTTCGTCATTTTTGTCATATTTGTCATTTTTGTCATTTTTGTCATTTTTGTCATTTTTGTCATTTTTGTCATTTTGTCATTTTTTGTCATTTTTTGTCATTTTTTGTCATTTTTTGTCATTTTTTGTCATTTTTTGTCATTTTTTGTCATTTTTTGTCATTTTTTGTCATTTTTTGTCATTTTTTGTCATTTTTTGTCATTTTTTGTCATTTTTTGTCATTTTTTGTCATTTTTTGTCATTTTTTGTCATTTTTTGTCATTTTTTGTCATTTTTTGTCATTTTTTGTCATTTTTTGTCATTTTTGTCATTTTTTGTCATTTTTTGTCATTTTTTGTCATTTTTTGTCATTTTTTGTCCTTTTTTGTCATTTTTGTCATTTTTGTCATATTTGTCATTTTTGTCATTTATGTCATTTTTGTCATTTTTGTCATTTTTGTCATTTTTGTCATTTTTGTCATTTTTGTCATTTTTGTCATTTTTGTCATTTTTGTCATTTTTGTCATTTTTGTCATTTTTGTCATTTTTGTCATTTTTGTCATTTTTGTCATTTTTGTCATTTTTGTCATTTTTGTCATTTTTGTCATTTTTGTCATTTTTGTCATTTTTGTCATTTTTGTCATTTTTGTCATTTTTGTCATTTTTGTCATTTTTGTCATTTTTGTCATTTTTGTCATTTTTGTCATTTTTGTCATTTTTGTCATTTTTGTCATTTTTGTCATTTTTGTCATTTTTGTCATTTTTGTCATTTTTGTCATTTTTGTCATTTTTGTCATTTTTGTCATTTTTGTCATTTTTGTCATTTTTGTCATTTTTGTCATTTTTGTCATTTTTGTCTTTTTTGTCTTTTTTGTCATTTTTGTATTTTTGAAAATTTTGCCATTTTTGTCATTTTTGAATTTTTTGTAATTTCTGTATTTTTTGTTATTTTTTTTAATTTTTGTAATTTTTATCATTTTTGTAATTTTTGTAATTTTTGTCATGTTTGTAATTTTTGTCAATTTTAAATTTTTGTAATTTTTGCATTTTTGTCATTTTTGTAATTTTTGTAATTTTCGTTATTTTTGTCATTTTTGTTAACTTTGTTAGTCAGACATTCAGTAGTCAGACATTTTTTTAAACTTCTAGAAAACGCTTAAATTTATTCTGGGGCTTGTGATATAGCTCAGTTGGCAAGTCTGTTGCCTCCTGAGCCGATGTCCGCGAGTTCAAGCCCAAGAGTAAACATCGAACGCAGTTGTACCGGATAGTTTTTCAATAACGATCCGCCAACTGCAACGTTGATAAAGTCGCGAATGCCATAATGATGGTAAAACGACTATAATCGAAACAAAAAAAAAAAAAAATTAAATTTATTCTAAGGTGTTTATTCGATTTTTTCGCTTTTTACGATGATTCTTTTCCAAAAAAAAATCATGCAAAATGGATTACGTTTATTGCCTTTTCAAAGGCAACTTTATTCAGGTTATTCCAGAATATTCTATATTGTTGGTTTATTGTCCAAATCTTCTCTTACTTTCCGGATTTTCTTTTGATTAGTAAATTGAATACTACTGCTCAATTCAAGCCACATAATTAAGCCATCCAACGATTTTAATTAGGATAATCTCTTGATTTATTTAATAACATGTTCGCTTAATGCGTTCTTCCAAATGAGTTGTTAAACTAAAATAACAATAAATCGTATGGTTGAGATAAAAATTCGAGCTTTTGCGTGAAAAAATTCGAACCCTTTCGCTTTTGTTTTCGTGCCGAGTTCCCCTTTGCTCGACTCTATTTGCTCGAACACTTTTCTCACGTGTAAGAAAAGCTGCTTCCGAGTCAATGGAAAAAAATGGTGAAACTCAAACCTCAAGCAATTGATTGCGTCGCAATAAAAATGCTACCCCTAGTAAAAAGCAATATTTTAATTAGTCTATGTGTGTACTACCGTTGAGTGGCCGTTCCTCTTACTTTTTTTTCCGTCGTCGTCGTTGTCTTTGCTTTAGTAGAATCATCGTCGACCGTTGTAAGTGCATGTAAGTTGAAATAAATTCTCAAGCCCAAGTGCACCCAGGCCCAGCCGGAGTAAGTATATTTGTTTGCTCACGTAGACATAGTCTGGGGCCTGGGCTAAACTCTTTTTGCGCAGCAAGAGTGCAGCAAACACTCAAACCCGGCAGATTACTACAAACTTGCATCCGGCAAATACCGGCAACTAAACTATAATACCTCTACCGGTTTACCCGACATGTACCTACAACTGTTGATATTGATATAGCGCGCGCCCTCCCGAAGAAAAAGGGGGAGATGTGACGATGTGGAACATTGTTTCGTTTTAGTGTGTGCGACAAGCAGGCGATGAGTTTTCGGGAAATCGACCTACACCGTATAGAAAAACTATCAACCTATCTATCTACATACATATGTACACAAAGAGAAAACGAAACAAATCAAAGAGCACCCAAACACGAAATGAAAAAAAAAAGAAATTAAACTTACACTCACAGAATGTAGTGTAGGTATGAGGAAACCTGTATCCACTCATTCGATCGGCTTCGCGAATGTTTATTCAATTCTGTCAACCTCGGACGGCGTGATTTGCTTACAAACTGACCTATGGCTCCAAGTGTTATCTTATCAAGACTGGTGGTCCGGTTTTTCGTGAACCCAGACAGTTCTATTGATAGAGCGTTCTGCTAATATATGGTGTATGCTTGCTAATTTCAAGTCTTCGCATTCGTTGCAGGGAGCGAGAGAAAGAGAGCTTACGGTAGCTGCAGGAAAACTGATGTATAGCGAAACCAAGACGACAAACGAACGAAAAATCGCCTAGGTGAAGGACGAAGCCGAAACAGAAATTGAAAGGGAGTAGCACAGATAAGGCTAAATTTGGCTTTTGCTCACGTTATCGGAAATGTACACACAATGATGTTGATGATGATGGCTATAAATTTGGAACCGTCATTTTAGAGATAAGCGGGCTGACTAGAGAGCGAGTGAGAGTGAGTGCCCCTCCTCTGCCGCCGGACCGGACCGAAGTTGGCCTTGAGAAATGAACGTCGACGAATGTCCAGAGTTTTCCACTGTGGGAGAGCGTGAACTTACTAACACAAACAAAAAAAAAACCGAAATGAATCTCTGATAAGAGATTGCGAGTCAAAGCGTAATTGTTTGATTGATAGAACAGCTATTATATTTCATAACTTGTATTTATTTTCAAAATTATTGATTTAAAATTTTAACATTCGATTCCTTTTTCAAGAATCACCAAGTTACCCACTCGTAAAAACATCATTCCGTCATCGATAGCTCGAATTAAAAATAAATGCTTTATGATGGGGTCGGACAGAGTCCATTTTTGCCTATACCGACTAAAGCTAGTACATTTCGTGCTAACTGATAAAGTATTAACAGCTTGTCCCGTGGTAGTTGGGCGATGTTATGAATTAATCCGTTCACCACGTTCGTAGTATAGGGACAGCAGTGCCTTCATAGAATTTAGCGTGAATGTTAAAAATAGCCCAGTAATTGCTATAATTTGATAACACTTCACAACTCAATTCTTTGGTTCTAGTCTGTTGGACAAATCTGTTGGGATTATTTTGTTGTGCGTTTTTCCAAGGCGTAATTGAATAGAAAGGTGGGCTTAGATTGGCAAAAAGTAGACGAGCGTTGGATGCGGTGGAGGGGGCGAGACAAAAGCCCAAATTTTGACAGCTGGCTGTTGGATGGCTACCTGGGATGCAAGGTGCCCTGATATGTTTGTAAAACATATTCTTTTGACCAATCGCCAAGATATGGCTTAGATTTTGTTCTTATTTTTGCATTGAGTACACGGATTTTTCAAATTTTACAACATTAAATTTATAGCAGAGGCAACCTAGTTATCCACGAGTTTTGCCCTAACTGCTGTCATTGTGTTCGTGTTGTGTGTTCAACTTTGTTTAGTTTTCAACTTTAAAAGGAAGACAAGTTTGCGTGCAAATAGTTAATTTTCGCGACAATATTGCATAACAAATTCAACAATTTGTTAAGACGACTTTTCCTTGCCCTTCAACTTAAAGTTCAAAATAAGGGATTGATTGGACTTCTTATACACCATCTGTAACAGATTTCAGCCTCGATTGGTTGCCAAATCACGATTTCATTGCAGAAACATTGATAAAATGCCAATACAATAGGGTAAAATAGCGTCACTATCGTAAAAACAGTGAACAGTTGATATGGACGTCCCCTTTTGCTGGTTCCTTACATAAATTTTGATACCTGAAATCGATTGTCCGTCCCTGAAAGCTTCCGTGTCCAATTTCAATCCTGTGTATAATAACGTCAATATTGAAAAAAAAGTGAACAGTTAATATGGACGACCTCTTTCGACACCCCATTATCCAAAATTTGACACATCAAAAATCGATCGCCTGGTTTAGAAAGCCCCCTGGTGCCAATTTTCATCTCAAATCGTCATATAATAACATCAATATCGCAAAAACAATGAATAATTAATATGGACGACATCTTTTGCTGGTCCCTCACATAAAATTTCATACTTGAAATCGATTGTCCGTGTCTGAAAACTTCTGTGTGCTGATTTTCATCTCAATCCTTTGTATAATAGCGTCAATGGACGACCCCCTTCAAAAGGGGTCATTCGAAAATCTGAAAACATTTTTCATCATTCCTGGTGATTTTGAGTACTCATGCCAAATTTCAGCTTTCTACACAAAATTAATTTTGACTATTACGTGTCACTGAAAACTGCAACCTTTAAAATAAATCACCTGTAATTAACAAAACCTGTAATTTTAAATTGTTTTCCTTGAAAGTTAACGAAGATTCATTTATTATCACAGCAAATGTCCTGTACAAAATTTGTACACTAAAAATTAAATGTGACGTAATCATGTTTTCGACCTGTAAAATTACGGTAAATGTCCTGCTCCCTTTTTGTTACAGGACATTTGCGTAATTTTACAGGAAATAATTTTTGCTGTGTAGGTCTTAAGACGGCTGAGTTAATCGTGTGCAAACAAACAAACAAACAAACAAACAGAAATCGCTTTTTATATAGTGTGAGTGCTCCTACTTTGGACCTAGAGCCTACTTTGGTCCTAAAATGCCGACTATGATGTTTCATTTTTAGATCTGACTTAAATTTTTTAAATACTAACCAATCAATTAAGGTGCAAATTTTCATAAGGGCCTAATAAGGAACCTATATTAACCTGTGCCAACATTTTTTGTCAGCTTTAGGTGAATAAGCTACAAGTAAACATAGAAACATATTATGCTGCTAACAAATGTGCTGAAGAGGGAAAATCAGTTGAAATCTTTTTTAAAATCCAAATATTAGTGCATGGTTCTTTTATTCTATTTAAAATGAAATATTCACTTAAGTGTTTGATTTTTTTGTCGAGAAATCTAACTTTTTACTGGCATTTTAGATCTAGGTCCAATGAAGAGTACTAATCCAGTACCAAAAAAGGAACAGTAGGTTCAAAATAAGAAATTTTGATCATTCATATCGTTGTAAATCTATCAAAAACGGTAAAACTAACGATAAAAAATCTTATTGATACTTGCAGACAAGACCTTTAACTACGAATGGGATTTATAAAAAAAAACTCGAAATACCCGTCCATGTATGAGAAAAACATGGGTTTATATAAATTACCCGTATAAGGGTCCAAAGTAGGGCAACTAGGCGTTACCATATCTCGCGACACCAAAAAGAGAACATTGAGATAATTTATCCAAAAGTCAGGAGAAACGAGAAACGTTAAACAGTAGAACCCCGCTCATCAGAATTCCAGTTTTCTGGGCCCCCGCGTTATGCCAGCCATCAGGAAGACCTAAGATTCTTATATATATCGAATTTTCCGCCCGGATGGTATGCAAAAGGATGTACAACAAAACCCCGCTTACCCGAGGTAATCGGAGGAGGGACCACCTCGGTTAAGTGAAACCTCTTACTTACTTACTTAATGATCCCGCGCCGATCCTCCGGTGCATAGGGCCGTGGTAAAAGACCTCCACTGTTGACGATCCGGAGCCAGCGTCTTCACCTGGTCCCAGTCAAGATTCTCGTCAACAGTTCGGATTTCAGCGGCTAGGCTTCGCCGCCACGAATTTCTGGGTCTGCCTCTTCTTCGATGACCTTCTGGATTCCAATCTAGCGCCTCTCTGCAAATCTCGTTTTCATCTCTTCGCAGCGTGTGCCCAATCCATCTTCACTTACGTTCCCGAATCTCGATTTCTAGCGCCTTTTGATGACACCGGCGATGTAGTTCCTCATTCGAGATCCAGTTGCCAGGCCACCAAGCGCGGATGATATTCCGCAGGCAGCGGTTTACAAATACTTGCAGTTTTCGCGTCGTTACCGCATATGTGCACCAAGTTTCGCACCCGTACAGCAATACGGATTTGACGTTTGAATTGAAGATTCGGATTTTTGTTCGTAGAGAGATCTGGCGTGACCGCCAGATGTTTCGGAGACTCGCAAACGCAAATCGGGCCTTTCTGATCCGTGTTTCGATGTCTTTTCTGGTACCACCATCAGGCGTAATCTGGCTACCAAGATACTGGAAGCACTCCACTTTCTCAACTTGTTGCCCAGCTACCATGAAACTGGAGGGATTTGCTATGTTGATCTCCATCGACTTGGTCTTTCCGACATTGACTTTGAGACCTGCTGCCTTGGAACTTTCGGTGAGGTCGTCGAGTTTGCTCTGCATATCTGGTTGTGTTTGGGCGAGCAAAACAATATCGTCAGCCAGGTCAAGGTCGTTCAGTTGCTCCATTGTTGAAGGATTCCACGGCAATCCTCGGTTCGGTGCACAGTCAATCGATCCAATCAGAATCTCATCCATTACGATTAGAAAAAGTAGCGGTGATAGAATACATCCTTGTCTCACTCCAGCAGTTACCGGGATTGGTTCGGACAAGACACCGCCGTGCAAGACCTTGCACGAAAATGCCTCATACTGTGCTTCGATGAGATGGACTAGTTTCTCTGGGACCCCTCGTCGCCTTAGAGCCGCCCAGATGTTTTCATGGTTAAGTCGGTCGAATGCTTTTTCGAAATCAACGAACACCAGCAGCGTAGCGTTGTGATGTGGTCCACACATGATCGTCGAGATCGGAATCCAGCTTGTTGCCGTCGGAGTGTAGCGTCTATTTTCTCCTGGATCCTGTTCAGAATCACATTGCAGAGTACTTTGAGGGTTGTACAGATCAACGTTATGCCTCGCCAGTTACCGCACTCTGTCAGGTCTCCTTTCTTTGGGACCTTTACGAGGATACCCTGCATCCAGTCGGCCGGGAATGTTGCAGTATCCCAGATGTCAGCGAAAAGACGGTGCAACATTTGTGCTGATAGGGCAGGGTCGGCTTTCAGCATTTCAGCAGGGATGCAATCGATCCCAGGTGCTTTGTTGGATTTCATGTTTTTGATTGCCGCTTCTATTTCAGCCAGCGATGGCGCTTCCGAGTTGACGCCATTTATGCGACTTAAGGTGGGAGCACAATAGCCCGTCGTGCGTCGCGTCGCGTCAGCGTCGCGTTGACATTTCATTTTGAGGATATAGTTTTCCGTTTGAGCCACCACAATGATGCGTCGCGTCAGTGAAGACCTTGTACTAAAATGCAAAACTTGTTCTAAACAGCAGCGTCCTCCAACGTCGACGCTCTGTTTTTGAAAAATTTGGAAATGGCAGCGCGTCAATGATAATTTTTAGGCAGTGTTTGTTTGAATTTCAGCCAGACATCAATTTAATATCTCTACAATATTATAAAAAGTGTATTGGTAAATCAAAACTTAATAGAAATAAATTCAATGCATTTAAAATAAATTAATTCGTTATTTACGGGAAGCACAAAAATCACGAATTGTATTTTATTTACATTTTTATATTTCTATAAATTTATTCTGAAACATAATTAACATTTATAATCCACAAACAATCACTATCACTATTGACACTGTGGGAATTTTCGGTCCACTACCGGAGGAAGAATTGAGTTGGTGGGTGATCATCCTCCATTGAAGGCTCCTACGCTGGAAGCTGTCCATTCTGCAGGCGTAGCTACCGTCTTCTTCTCTGGGAGGCAATCAAGCTTATTTCTTCTCTACCATACGAATGTTGAAATTACTCTGGAGTGATTGTAGGCATTGTGCAGCCTGGCGATCCACTTCCGGCTGGAGGATTGGTAATTGTTGACTGGATCCTGGGCTGGGAGATGCCCATTCCGCAGAGGTGAAGTTGTGATTCCATCGCACAAAAATGCCGCCAACGGTATTGACTGGAATGATTTGACTTCTAATTCGCTAGGAGACGAACAAACGATTCTTCCAGAAACAAACTTTACACTGCTTATCGGAAGCAACAAATCAAAACAAACGTTTCCGTTGCTATGTCTTCGACGCTGCATTGTAACGCAAAAATCGTAGGGTGCGTCGCGTTAGCGTTTTAGTACTGGACGACGGCGTTGACAGCTGACGCGACGCGACGATCGACGCTGTATTGTGTTTCAGCCTTTAGTGTTGGCGCTTCGAGCTGCGGGTTCTGTTGGCCATCGCTATTCGTGACTCGGAAGAGTTCTTCGAAGTGCTCAGTCCAACGCTTGAGCTGATCTGTTCGATCTGTCAACAGCTGACCTGCTCGGTCTTTCAGCGGCATTCTCGCATTAGTTCTTGTACCACTAGGGCGGCGAGAAATGTCATAAATTAATCGGATATCTCCATTGGCGATGACTCTGTCTCCCTTTTCGGCTAGGGAGTTTGTCCAGGCTCTCTTGTCCCGTCTACAAGCTGGTTCAACTGCCTTTTCCAGCTCCGCATATCGTAAGCGGGCGGCTGCTTTGGCTGACCCGGTACATGCCTGCTCAATTCCGACTTTCGCCTTTCTCCGATCATCGACCATCCTCCAAGTTTCATCCGACATCCATTCACTCCTTCTTCCACAAACTTTACCGAGAGTACCATGGCTCGTCGTGATAAAGGCATTCTTGATTCCACACCACTGTTCTTCGACTGTTCCGTCTGTCGGCAGCTCCGAGGCTCGGGATTCTAGCTGTTCAACGTATGCCCTTTTCACCTCTGGATTCTCCAACCGGCGGACGTCGTATCGACACCCGACTTTCTCCTCGCGCCGTTGGACACGTGCAACTCTCAGTCGTATCTCGCCAAGGACGAGGTGATGGTCAGATGCAATGGCTGTGCTTCGCTTGTTGCGGACATCAAGAAGGCTCCTTCTCCATTTTCGGCTGATGCAGATGTGGTCAATTTGATTTTCTGTTCGGCCATCTCGGGATACCCAAGTGACCTTATGTGCTGGTCGATGGGGGAAGAGCGATCCACCGATCACCATGTTGTTATTGCCACAAAATTCTACAAACAGCTCTCCGTTTTCGCTCATCTGTCCTAGGCCATGGCGCCCCATGATGCGCTCAAGGTCCTGATTGTCGGAGCCAATCTTTGCGTTGAAGTCGCCCAAATGGATTTGAATGTCACCCTTCGGAATTCTCTCAACCACGCTGTTCAGTTGACTGCAAAACTGCTCTTTCTCCTGCAAGTCGGCAACGTCAGTTGGCGCATAACACTGGACCATTGTAAGGTTTATAACCCGTGTTCTAATTCTGGCTACGATTATTCTTTCGTTTATCGGTTCCCATCTAATGAGGGCCGCGTAGGCCTGCGGGCTTAACAGGAAACCAACTCCTCGTTCCCGAGTAGCATGTTCTCCTCGTATGCCAGAGTAAAGCAGGACTTGCCCGGGTTGTGTCTTGTGTTCTCCAGTATTAGGCCAACGGACTTCGCTCAGTCCCAGAATTTCAAGCTTGAGGCGGCTAGCCTCTCTAGCAAGTTGTTCCAGTTTGCCTTGTTGGGCAAGGGTTAAAACATTCCAAGTTCCAATTCGTGTCCGTGTTTTCATGCTAAAAGTCAAGTGCATGCAAGTTATGAATCGGGAGCAGTAGGTTGTTAGCCTAAAGTCCCTATCCCGCGATGGGGCTGTCATCTTGGACTTAGCTGGCGGGAGCCGCATTTCATAAATTCAGCCGCTTGCTGCAAGACAGACGCTGTTTGAGCCGCCCCTGACCTGGAGAACAGACGCTCGGTTGTTGTTGCACGCCGCCCCTGACCTGGGGAACAGACGCGTGCGGCCACCTTCTCAGTCTGCATGCGACCAAAGCATCCACCGGGGTTGGGTACCCGATCTCCGCTTAGGTTACTCGCACCCCAGCCGGCACCGCGGGGAGGTAGAGATAGGGGTTGTGAATAAGAGGTGATATGACCACTATGGGGTCTCGTGTTGCACATTATCCACCGTTTACCAGCCAAAGTGAAACCTCGGATTAAACGAAATACATTGACAAACCCTCTCCTTTTGCTCTGGTATTGCATATCATTCAGGCGCATAGCTCGGTTCTTGAATACATGGATTTTATTGTTCTATTTAACCGAACGTTAGTAAACATGCCAAAAACGCCAATCTAATACCATTTTTTTGGAATTCAACCCATTAAGGTCACTCTTACTTAAGATTTAATACCTTAATAAAATATCGCGATATGATAACACATTTTTTCATATTTCAATTTCAACAATTCGAGATATTTCAATCTAATCAAAACTGTTAATTATAAATTTTCTTTTCAAATATTCTTGTACTAAAATACCTAAATTTTGTACATATTGATTGATGCTTGCACTGTTTATAACGACTTAAAATGTATATGATTATTAAAACAAAATGTTAAAGTAATTTTTTGTAAGCTGTATTCCTTTCGTAATTTTTGCATAATATTTGAAACAACTTCATAAAATACGTTGGTTTTTCTGATCAAATGTCTTTCAACAAAAAAAGAGTACATGTGGTAATATTTCACAAGAAGAAGAGTACGCCCATTTCTCGATCGAAAAAGAGTTCATGTACTCTTAAAAGAGTACGTATGGTAGCCCTTAACTAGACTAGCTCAATCCTTGTATTTAAGCATTACAATGAACGCTTCTATTTGAGAAAAGTATTCTTCAAATCTTACAGAAAATATTCTGTAATCAATTTCTTTTTCTTTTTTTCATTTTTATGGATTGTTAAAAACATATTCCTGATGTCTCCTGATGTTATAACTGTAACACGAGTGTCATACGAATTATTCAAATGTGTGTTCAGTTAACAGTGAAGATGATTCTTGTATTTATTCATTTATCGTCCCTAAAGTAAATTTCTGAACAGGATGACTTTAATTTTATCCGGAATCCTAGTAAAACGAATTGTTCAATTATTTTTGCTCCTAGATTAATGCAACTTCGTTTGATATCTTTTCGCTTATCTAACAGCATGGGTGACTCGTGCCTTCTTTTCCACGTGGAGTTATATTAAACAGGTGCCCATGTTGCAAACAGTTCTTTTTTAGAAATCAATTTGCCTGGCCTGGAGAAAAAAAAACCCGAGAATATATAAGACGCTTTCGATTTGAGGTCATTTTTAAATTTCTCAAACCCTGGGGTCTTCATTTATGCGCTAAACTCATCCATCATTTTTGCAGAATTTTTAAGCTACGTTTACATAGGTTAATTTGAACTGTTAATAATTTTTTTTTCTTCTGTGGTAATGGGTTTTGGTATGAGCCCATTTTCAAATTTTTCAAAGGAAATTTTTCGCTGAACAACCTTGTCGAAGATCGTAACTTCGTATTTTGTTATGCAAAAAAGTTATAAGCATTTGAATATGGGTATGTCTTTCGGCATTGAAAAACAATTGACATTACTTCCACTCGGCAAAATTACACTTTACAGTTAAAATACCTTAATAAATAAACCTCTGTCTAAAAAAAAAATTGACATCACTGTTGTTCAGCGGAATTGTGAATTAGCACAAAATCCATAACTAGGCTTGGTTTTTTATTTTTCAGAACATAATATTCAATTTTGCCATACAAAAATACAAGTTCATATTTACTCATGAAAACGTTACTTAAATATTCTGCAAAAATCGTGGATGAGTTTGAACCTAAAAGAAAATTCTTAGATTACAGGGTTTTAGAAATTCAAAAATGACCTGAAATCGACTCAGTCCAATAAGGTATGTACATCAGCACTTTTTGGTCCGTGATTTTGACAGATTTTCACTGATTATGCTCCTGAAATGAATGAAGGCGAATAACTTTATTCAGCAATATGTTTCCCCGATCCACAAGAAACATGTACTTACATGCAATTTTTTTTGAATTTTTTCCACGAATTACTGGAGTTTTTCTAAATTTTTCTTTTAAATTTGTATGGTGGTCCCCTTTCTAGGGGTTTAAATCTTCGTAGGAACAATTCTCGGCCTCAAAAATTTCTCCATGTCGACTTTCACGCCCGCCTGTTCAGTAATTTTCGCGTCCATTGAGGACGTACATATGTAGAGTAAGGTGGGGTAAAAGTACGAGTCGGGTAAAAGTACGTTTTGGGATAATCACAAACCGAGTACAGGAAAATTCAAAACTCTGGCGTGGATTGATAGTGATTTAGACTGCCAACAACCAACCATATTTTTTTTCGTAGAAATTGAAAATACTCCGAAAAATGAGGTAAAGTTGCTTTTTTGCTTGAATGATGTAATATTTCAAAAAACGGCAATCATGTTTGTGCAATCAAAAGTCTGGCTTTCAATGAAAGTTTTAATGTGTCTTTTTAGTTGTTTTTAATCACTATCAAATGTCGAAGAAAGAATTAAATTACTATGTCTCTGTTCTGCACAATAAACTGTGAATCATAAGAAACCTTGAAGGGGCAAAAGTACGAACTGCAAATGGGGTAAAAGTACGAAGGGTCTACTGAAATAAATCTGAACGGAAAATTTTAACTTCTTTTTTAAATGCTCTGGAAACATCAGCGCATATTTTTGTTTCTACAAGACTTACTCGCGTAACAAATTGCTCAAATACGATGAGAACTGGATTTCGAAATCCTGCTGAATATGGACAGTTAGTGAGAGCTCCAAATTCGCGCAGGTTTTTTGCCCATGTATAGGATATGTATCAGAAGCGAACAAAGAAGCTGCTGCTGTAAGCAGAGATTAATACAAAATAATTTTCGTGTTGACTTCATGCAGAATTGTGAAATTTTGATTGGTCGTACTTTTACCCCACATCATTCGAACTTTTGCCCCAGAGGTGGGGTAAGAGTACGTTTCGATAGCAGTTAGGCATTTTCACTACTGCTATCAAATGCGTCAATCGATTTATCTTCGTAATTTTGTAGAAGAGAGATAAAAGTCTAAAGAATCAAAGTTCTTGTTTTTTTTTGGAAAATTTTCTAAAAATAGAATAGCACTAAAGTCGTACTTTTACCCCACCATACTCTACATACCAAACCTTTTATATAAGACAAATGAGCACCATTTTGAAAATAAGACTTTGTAGAGTTTCAAACCAGCTGGAATTATCATCGTATTTCCATTTACCAAAAAAATTGCAAAGGGTTTTCCAAGACAATGAATTATCTAAAAATAATCAAATGAAATAAAGAGACCAACCCTGTTTGAAAGTGGGAGGAATCTTACACTTAATCAGAAGAAAATTTCTCAGCTCGATGAATCCAAAGGAAGTGGACCTGATGGTATTTCAAATTCATTTCTTAAAAAGTGCGTGGGAGCTATTGAAAAGTCACTACAATTGCTCTTCTCAGCTTCCATTCGTGATGGTTTGTTTAGCAAACTATGGAAGATCTCACACATTTTGCCGATTCACAAGAATGGTTCAAAAATGCCCGCTGAAAACTATCGAGGGGTAGCAATTCTTTCTGCTATACCAAAAATGTTCGAGAGCATAATTTACGACCAGATGTACCCATGACTAGAAAGAAAGATGGCAGATGTTCAGCATGGATTTTTAAAAAAGCGATCTACTGTGACGAATTTAGCAGAATTTTTTTTCCGCACTTCTCAATGGATGACGCAGGGTTCGCAAGTTGACGTCATATATACAGACATGTCTAAAGCTTTTGACGTTATAAATATTAAAGCTCTTCTGTCAGTGCTGCGCAAAAATGGGATGGTTACCAGGATTTGTCACGAGTTGGGCAATCCTTATACTATCGTCTCGATTTATGTTGGACTTATCCGAACCACTATCGAATATGCAAGTATTGTGTGGCAGCCATACTACAATGTTCATAAGAATAGAATCGAAAGAGTTCAAAAACGATTTCTAAGGTACGCCTTGAGAAACCTTGGCTGGCAAGAAGATATGCCAGAATATCGAGCTTTGTGTATGCTGGTTGGCTTGGAATCACTAGAAAATCGCAGAAAATCAATCGACATGTTGTTTTTAAAGGATTTGACCTGTGGAAAATATTTTTTACCGTATTTGATGTCACAGATTTCTCCTAACGAAGGACGTAGCAGTCTACCCAAGTAACCATAATCACTAAAACATAGCCCTTAATCAACACTATATTCCCATATATAACTCTGTAATAATGCTTGTTTTTCACTATATGCGTATATAATGCAGGTTTAATGCTAAAAAGGCGAAATAGCGAGCTGATTAAATGCTATCACAACATAGCCTTTAATAAGCATTACAAATGCTGAATTAGTGCACCATCAAAACGTCATTTTTCGCAAGCCGTATAAAAGCATTAACAATGCATACTTAGAACACCTTTTGTTTATTTAATTATTATTCTTTAAATAATTAAAATGAACAAAAATTTAAAAAAAATAATTATTATCTACAACATCAATCAACCTGCTGAATGAAGTATTATGCCTGCCTAATGAATTCTTCTATGAAATAAGAAGTGATTATAATTGAATTATAGATTACATTTGATGAGTCTCGAACCGAGGATCCCGCAGCAGTCTTTATCTTTCCTTGCGCCTTTACCATTTCGACCACTCTTGATGCTGATAAGGTGGGTGAAAAAAACCCGTACTTCAAGTACTGTTCGGGTCACACCACTCTTAATGCTTGATAACTTTATATAGTAGCTCTATATGTGCATATAGTGCTACCATTAGTGCTAATTTTCTTTATTGCTTCTATGCATTAATAATGCTTATGTAAAACTAAAAAGCATCATGAATGTTGATATAATGCCAACTTGCATTAGAAATGTTGATTTCCTGCTAACTTGCATTAGAAATGTTGATGTAATGCTGATTAAGGGTTTTGGCTTAATGCTTATGGTTACTTGGGTACACAGCTTACGACCGTTCCAGCTCCCTAACCGAATTCAAAACTACGTCTGCGTCTACGTTGTTTGTCTCGGTGGTCGAGTGGTTAGCGTGCTAAGACGGTAATCGCTGGTCCACTGATGACATGGGTTCGATTCCCATCTCGGTACTGGGTGTTTAATGTTAATCTTAAGTTGTCCATGTCATCTGTCCATTCAATCTGTAAAGCCTAAAATCGGCTAAGACGGTGTATGTCTTTTTAAAAACTACGCTTGCAATGAACCAATATACAGAATGATGGCGCTCTACAATGAACATGCTTACGCTATAAAACTGAATATGTCCAGAGAACAAATCAAAAATAGATTTAAGTTAGTTTGTAAACACCATTAAAGGTGAAAGGCTGAAGCCTAGGATCTATCAATAAATAAACAATAAACAACAATAAAATAATTATGTTCACGTCACTTAGAACCACTATGTAAAAAATTTCTTCAAAAAATAAAAAAAAATCACTATTTTTGGAATAAGAAATAATTTAAGGATTTTTTTGAATACATTATTTTGATTTTATTTTTGTTTCTTGTTCAAAATCTGATTTTTGGATAAAGTTCTTGGAATAACGGGGAATAGAGTTGCATTTTTCAATCTAAAATAAGATATTTCTAGCATTTTCGCAAAAAGGCGCTTTATCCCAAATACTAAATGTTTTTTAATATGGACGGAATTTTTATTCATCCCAGAATCAATGGAAATTTTTCTTTTTTTCCACCACTTATACAAGAACAACTCATGATAAATTATTTTCAAACTTTAAGGTTCTTTAAACGATTTTTATTTTACTTCAGAATCTGAAGGAAGGACATTCTTACGCTTTTAAGGAATTTATAAATCCTCACAAAATTTATAAAACTTAGTGTTGATTCGAAACTAAGTTTATTATCTCTTTTTTAGTGTCTGGAAGAACTGAAATGTGTACTTGGGAAACTCTATTTGATGGTTCGTTTACATTTTAATGTTTAGTAGTTCGCTAGCTAACTAGATACAGATGAGTAAAATTTAAAAGTTTTTCGATTGAATAGACGGTATTAGAATTTTTCGTTTCAAATCGGTCCAATAATTTTTAATTTTTCCACCAGAAGCCTTTTGAATCTAAAAATTTGATAACTGATATCGCACTTGTCGATTATTAGAACACCTGTTTCGGTTAAGGAAACACATTTATCTTTTCAAAAATTATTTCAACCCATCGATAACTGGAGCCAGCCAGATTGATCTGAATTTACAAACTGAATTTCCGTAACCAGGCTGATTAAACAGGGACATCCAAAAATAATGTCTAGTTCATTGTTTGCTTCGAAATAAGACTTCACAAACTCAGATTTTGGAAAGCAGGCAAACAAATATTTATCCGTACAAGAAACATGTTGCTATCTGAGCTAGCAAAAAATGTTCAAATAACAGCAATAAATTTTATGAAGAATTTACTCACCGTTAGTCTAACTTTCGATCCGTCTATAAAATTTTTATAGTCTTGTAATGTTCTTACTAAAAAGGACATCACTTTTCACCGATAAGGTCGATAAACAGCAATAAACTTTAGGAAAATGTTTGTTTTTAATGTTGATTGATAATAACGAAATCATTGTTTTAATAGAAATACGAGAAACTGCCTCACACTTGTGACCTTCCCATACCATTTGTTAGAGTTTATAACAAAGTAGAAACTAACGGAGCAAACTAATGAGAATAAGTTATTCAGAAAAATAACTCTTCCAATCAGTTTCAGTTAAAATTAGATAAGTTTGACCCAAATAAAGTTTAAGTCCTAACTGTGCCTTTTTTTCGAATGCATTGATTATCATGGATTGTTTTACTTGATGTCAAACTGTGAGTATTAAATTTAAAAAAAATCCTACCAAATCCATAAATCCGTCCTCGCGTGATTCTCTTACGTATGTACAGCGCTCATGTTTGTCTAGTCAGGTCTAGAGTTTTCCTCTCCACTCACGCCCTCTTCCGATGATTTCGCTTGGTTTGGTGTCCATCAGAGATAAAGGGAAACATTGCTATAAATGGTCAACGCTTATCTTTGAATGTTTATCTTCATTGCGGCAATTCAATCGCACGGATTATCAAAATTATGAAACTTGTTGTTGGGGAGCAAAAATCGAACGATTTTGAAAGGGAGGCTATTTTTGCCCTTAATATCAACAAAACGTTCAAAACGACAACCACTTCCAATCAATTTCCAAGCAACAAAGTATTAGTTTTCCACCCGAAGGCGAGGACAACAAAGTATTGGTTTAGTTTACACTAGCTGGGGCTCGCCATTTCGCTATAGTGTCTGGATATTTTCCAATTGCGGCGCACGGCTTCGGTTTGGACCAACCCCAACATCCCGACCCCGGTCGAATTTTTCAAGAGCAATCGCCATGGCCGGCCTCTGCCGGGTTTGACCATGAGAGCAGCAGCCGGCCAGCCAGAAGGGAGCACGAAATCTCCGGGTAAATAGAAATGTACATATTTGTGAACTGCTCTGAATCGAGTTTGCACACTACTGATGCCGGCCTTCCGTCCGGGTCCATGCAAATTGCAAATGCAAATGCTTTGATTGTTGCAATCGGACATTTGTATTGAACAGCAAGTGGCAGCGAGAGAGATAGAGAGCGAGGCAAAGATAGAAACAGACCAAGCCCCGATCAACCGTTCACTTGTTGGTGACAATTAATTCGCAAGAATTAAGCCCTCCATGGTGCAGTCCGGCACGTTCTAAGGACTTTTCCGAATGCCCCGGAAGAATTTCAAGGTTTTCAAAATTGATGGAATCGTTCGGGGACGTGGTGTGATGTGGTCTCTATACGTTGACCTACATATGCATATAACCAGCTCAGGTATTCTGGTTGTGATTAGAGCAGTGATAATGAGCACTCAAGGTAGGTCATTTTTTGGGTCAATTATAGCGAAAGACCGGAATTGAGTGAATCTCAACTGTTATCGTTTGCCAATTGAATGGCATAATGTTTGAATTCAGCCGGTTACGGAGAATGAGTGGGTATCGGGGTTTAACAACTGTTGTAAATTTGGGTATCTGGTTAACGGTGATAATCTTAATTAAGTATACGGAATAAGACTCAGTCGATTTGGGGGTAATTTTTGAATTTCTCAAACCCTGGAGTTTGAAAAGCTTCCTATTGGTTCAAAACTTACCCATGATTTTTTGCAGAATTTTTAAGTAACGTTTCCATGAGTAAATTTGAACTTTAAGGATTGTATGGGAAAATTGAATATTTTGTACTGAAAAATCAACATCATTTTTTTTCTTTTGTGGAACCGCAGGCTTATGGTTTTCTGCCAATTTAAAAATTTCCCCAAAGGCAATCTTCCGCTGAAAACTTTGTGAAAGACCTTAACTTTGTATCTTTTTAGCGAGGTATTGCATGACTACTTTTCATGCAATGCTTTGCGAGGCACAAGCAGTTATGTCAATTGAATTTATTGTTTTTCAACGCCAAAAGACATATCCCTGTTGAACAGCTAATAACTTTTTTGGCTAATAAGATACTAAGTTAATGTCTTTCACAAAGTTGTTCAGCGGAAAATTTCCTTTAGAGAATTTATAAAGTGCTACAAAAACCATCAGCAGGCTCGACTCCACAGAAGAACAAAACTTATGTTGATTTTTCATACAAACCTAAAAGTTTAAATTTACTCATGTAAACGTTTCCTAAAAATTCTGGGAAAAATCATGGATGAGTTTTGAATCAAAACGAAGCTTTTTAGACCCCAGGGTTTGGGAAATTAAGGAATGACCCAAAATCGACTCAGTGTGGGCTATTAAGGAAAAATTGACAAATTTGGCCTTCCCCTTCCTTGAGGTGGGTTCCATTTGTTAGTTTTGAGGGTTGCTTCTTTCCTTGAGATGGTTATTTAGGTATTCTTTACAATGGAAACATCACAAAACATACGTTATTTAGAATAAAAACTTGTTTTGGTGGTTCTATGAATATTTGGCACCCCTGGTTCTATGAATATTTGGTACCCCTCCCTCCTTCCAATAGGTCGATTCACGCACTGCCTGGCCTCACTGTTTTTGACATTTCGCGATTCCTGTTTTGATTCCTTATTTTCCAATTCTACACGCTGAGGAAGCAAAGCAAACATTTCGGTCCTCATTTAATTCTCATTCACACGTTTTTAGCAAAAGTTCTCAGTTCAATTTTGGGATAAATAAAATTAAAAAGAAAATAAGATTTTTTAAGTATCAAATAATGAGAAATCAATCATTTTGTTTGTTAATCCAGCTGAAATCCAGCTAGAATAAATGGACTTAAACTTAAAAGTTAAACCACTGACCACTGACTGGACACTCAATTTCGATTTTTGGCGCTGCTCGAAAGTTAACGGAAATGTAGATACCAGTAAAATTTTCATGCTCGAATTGCTGCCGCGCAATGTCGACAATAGGAGGCTTTTTGAGAGGAATTTTGTACTATAAGTCTCTTGTCGGTGTGATTAGTGGTTTAACTGACGTTATTTTTATTCCTCGAAAATATATCGTACAAATAATAGTGAAGCCTTTTCTTTCGGAATGTTTTCCGGAGAATTTTCCTATATTATATTCTTCTGTCCCTGGATAGTATTGTCGTATAAGTATGTGCATTTGTTTTACAGCTTCCGGTCAAAATAACACAAGAAATTTCCTGACAATCGATTCGGCACATTCGAATTCTTTAGAAGTTTCCACATTTGGACATTTGATGGGATTTTTTGTTTCAAGTTGACGCGCTTTCCCAGGATATTCAATGCAAAGTGGGTTGGTCGAGAACAAATTTGTTGAAGAAGGGTTTTGAAAACATGTTGAAACATTTTGATAAACAAACCTCCTTTTCGAAATTTTGTACGAATTTTCAATTTTCTGTTCATTTCCACAGAGATAAACATGAGAAACCAAAAAAATGCGCTAAATTTAATTCACAAAATGGAACTTGGTTTTTTGCTATCCTTAAACTGAGTTTTGAGTTAAATTTCGCCGCACCCCATTTCTCGTTCGTTAAATTTTGTAAACAGGACGTGCGAACTGTCACCACAAAAGGGAGAATACGTCATCGTGAATCGACCCATGACAAAAAAGAAAGTGGGGAGGGGGGTCCTTAAAATTTTTCTAGCATAACTGGAACACTACTCAATCAAATGGAACCAAATTTAGCGTGAGAAGGGATTTGAATACCACAAATGTTTCTATGATTTCTTGTAAACCCTTCGTTCTTCCAGAGGGAAAGTTTTAAGGGTGGAGCCCTTAAAGCCCT
Organism: Uranotaenia lowii; assembly: GCF_029784155.1. Lineage (NCBI taxonomy): Eukaryota > Metazoa > Arthropoda > Insecta > Diptera > Culicidae > Uranotaenia > Uranotaenia lowii. The sequence continues at coordinate 56,244,544 of NC_073693.1, forward strand.
TTTGTGGTGTTCGTTCACATTTTATATTCCTGGAGGTCCATAAATAGAAGGCTTTTTTAGGGCCAATTTTCAACTTTTAAACTGAATGGATGCTATTGACATGTCACAAAAAATGCTTTTTAAGGAAATATTTTGTAACTTCAAGTCCACAGAAGGCTATTTGAGGGCCTATATGTAACTTTAATACTGAGTTATGCGATATATGTCACAAAAAGGCTATATGAGGAACATTTTGGAACTAAAAGTTCATGGGGTAGTAATCTCTCCCCAACAGGAAAAAAACCCTGACCCAAACCGGTGAAATTTGAAAAAAGAGAACAGGAATGAATGGTCCTAGAAGGTTTCATAAAGCTCAAATTTTATTTGTTTTTCCTAGTTGGAGTTGTCTGAAATTTTTTTTTACAATTTTTAGCCCTAAACAAACTTGGCTGCAATTGATCTTTTTATTCTTGACAGTTTAATGCCATCACAAACTTTTCAAAAAAAAAAAAAAAATGTTGGAGAAATTTAACATTTACAGGGTGACAAAAAAGTCCGGTCACACAGAAAAATCTCAATATTTCAAAGAATAAGAAGAATATCAGAATCTGACTTTCATAGCTTTATTCAGTAACTCATCAAGATACTTCACAGACGATATCTCGGAATTACACCACCTTTCTCTGATCGAACCAGCTTCAGACGTCTCGGAAAGTCGTCGCAAGCGGCGCGTCCGGTCTCGTATAATCTTTTTCAACCTTGGAGTTCTCACAGACCTTGGTCGTCCAGATCGTGTCTCCTCGGTGCCTCTGGTCTCTAGGTATCGATTTATGGACTTTCCGGTTGATTACGAGCGGTTTAAGGTGTTTGAATATGTTGGATATGTGTCCGAGTTTGTACCCTCTCACATATTCAGCGATAACAGCTGCTCTCAACTTAATTCGCGATTTCGAAGCTAATTTTTGACAGCTCGTGTGTGTGCAAGAAAATGTAAACAAACGGGTGGAAATACTTGCTTCTAATAAATCATTATTTTCTTTGATTTGGTTAGGATTTTCAGAAAATGACGGATACAGATTTGGAGTAGAAGGTTCAGAGATTATTGTGAGCTATAGGAGAAAATGTGTATGTACCGTGAAGCATCGCAAAACGACATCAAAAAAGGTCAATTTTTTACTACTCCAAAAACCATTCTGAGTATTTCACATATTTTTGAATGAAAACTCGAGCTAAATGCACATTTTCAATTGCAGTTTGTGAAAAGAGTAGTCAATTAACGTTCCTTTAAAATTTGGGAAAGACCCAACAATTGGTAAGGTAGAATTTTTTATTCGAAAAAACATAAATTTTTGCTTTTTTCTATTAGGTTTCCTTCTGCAGCTGCATACAATCAGGCGTAATAATTTTAAAGCTGGAAAGAGGATTTTTATATTTGATGGTGGATGACATGAAAAAAAATTATATCCTTGGATTACTACCCAATTCAAGTTTACTTAAATGCTTTTCAATTGCCATCGTTCAAGGGTTATAAAATGTTTTGTATTTTTATCGGACCTCATGATCTCATTTTTTTTAAGGAAAATTTTATTGAAAATTATATTTATACAACCACTAGCCGTAGAAAATTTTAAATTAAAACTTAACATTTTATACTGTCTTAGGCTGAAACTATTTAAATTTTTAAATAACGTATTTATTAAATGAAACAACTAAACCAAATACAATAGTTATAGTTTAAAGTAACAACGAGAAAATCGTTCTTTTATATAGACCAACGAGAATCGCATAAAGTTTAATATGAAGATATGATAAAAAATATTGATTATTGGCAAAAATTAAAAGTTAAGAAAATGGACGAAAAGATTGATTCACATAGGGACCGTTCAGATACCACATGGACAGAAAAATGAGATTTTTGACCCCCTCCTCCCCCTCCGTGGACATTTGGCAAACCCCTGCCTCCCTCCCCGTATGTCCACGTGGACAGATTTGAAATTGTTTTATTTAATCTAATTTGTAATAATTATTATTAATTTCAAAATTATCATATTTATAGCTTGCTTTCAACTGGCTACTAGTTGCTTAAACTTAAACTGGAAAGCTTTGCAATTTTAAGATTTTGATTAAAACATCTTAATATTTATTCACCTTTAGAAAATGTTTTGAAAGTAAGTATGTCCACGTGGACACTACCCAAACCCCTACCCCCCTCTCCGCGGATATTTTCATACCCCCTCCTCCCCCCTAAGTTGTCCAGGACTTTTTTAAAATGGAATTATCAGATAGAATTGACTCTCCTACCAGGCTAATTTATTTAAATTTACTTTAAAACAAACTCCAATTTTTCAAAGGAGTGTTTTTTTTTTCAAAATCATTTGGATTTATGAAAACTTAACTCGAAGCAATGTAAAGTTGTCTATAATTTATCGTTCACCCAGAATGTTGCTCACGCTACATCGTACTACCCCAGATGGCAGCAGCGCAGCTTCGAAAGAGCTGCCACTATGGGCAGCAAAGTTAGCCCTTTTATTTGACATATAGATGGCACCAGAGAGATGCAACGTATAGGCTACAGGCGACCCAAAAAAAAAAATTTACAGGACTTTTTTGTCACCCTGTAAATACCAAGGGGCTGAAGACCCAAATTAGTCTGGAATTGGAATATCTCGAACACGGACAACCAAATAAGCATCCTCGAATATCCGCGATGCCAGATAAATGTTTGACGTTTTGTAGATAGGAAAAAAGGTAAACAAAGAGTGTAAATTTTCGATGAACTTAAAACTCATTTTACTACGGCTTTTTTCTTCAGAGATCTCTTAAAAAGTAAGTAGAATCAACTTTTAGGCCTTCTTCCAGTGTTTTAAATATTTTATGAAAAAATATTGGTTGTAGCTACTAAACGATAAATTGAGTTTCAAAAACTGGTGTTTTTCTTGTGATTGAAAACACACCTAAGTATTTTAAAAGTTTTTGAATGATAAAGTGATATTTTCACCAAAACATTCATTCAAAAAATTGTTGGAGATATATGTAAGCTAAATTTACGAAAGTTCTGTTTTGGAAAGCATTCTAACAAGGAAAAAACCTGGTTGAAAAAACTGGAATTTTATCCTGTTTTCTGTTAACCAAAGTAACAAATTTGATGGTTTTTTTTCTGGAATCAATGGAGTTTTTGAGTTGTTTTTTGTACTGAAAGGAGATTTAAATGATTTAGATTATTTATAGATTTATTCAAGAGTGGTATTTCATTTATGAAAAATGCACTTCTGGAATGTCTGCTCTTATGTGAGAGCTGTTTGCACATTTTTCGAAAATTTTTGTAAAAAAATCGAATGTATTTCTGTCGGCGTGTCTTGCAAGTACCTTTTCATGACAAAATTTTGCTCAATAATTATTCAAAAATAACATTAGGAGCTGATTCCCTTTCAATTATGTTCCTAAAAGCTTCCCAATGTCTCTAAACGCTTGTATGGAGCACTTTGTAGCGCTAGTGTTTGGTTGATATCTCGGATTGCACATCATATGCTATGGTGTATATTTTAATGATTACTGAACTGTAACAGAAAACACCTGAAAAGTTTTAGCTTAAAATCTTTTATAAAACAATTGAAGTTGTAAAAGATTACCCGATCAGGAGATTATATCAAAATAATAACTCAAACGTATTTCACCAAGATATTTACATCTGATTCAGTTATAATTAAGTTCTCTAAATTATCGATTTTAAGTTTCTCCAATCTGAATTATATCTTATTCTGATTGACAGACTTGAATGGGGTTGAGCTCATTTTCAATGATAAAGATTTTTTTCGGATAGTCCTAAAATAAAATGATTATATCATATTTTCATATACGTGAAATTTTTTTTGAAACACGGACATCGAAGTCAACGGCCCAAACCGTGCATTAATGAGTTTCGCTCAACAAATCCATAAAATTGAATTCAATTTTTAGGTAAACAAAAATGGAGTATGGTTTTAGCATTTAATGTGGTTTATTGACATTCCACTAGAAATTTTTCTCGAAGCACTAATATCTTGATGAGTTATCATTTTGATAGGTTTTGTTCTGTCCAATATCAAACTATGCTATCTGAAAGAGATATAATCTTGAAAGGAGCATATCTAAAATTGATATAATTTATCTATGATCGCATAGATTTTTTGATATAATTCGAGATATTTTAACATCCTAAGAGTACTGAATAATAACTCATTCAGATAGAAAAATTTTGTATCAAATATCTCATCTTGATATAATTTAGTTTTTCGCTCCAGATCGGGTAGGAATCCATACGAAAAAATGCTCAAATGCTGCTTGGGTAAGCGGCTCATCACCTGTAGACATCAAAAGGCTCGAGAAATGACAAAATACGATAAAATACATGTTTGACATTGATTGAATGTTGAGTGGATCAACTTTAATTCTCTAAATATTCAGAAGTAAGCCTTTTTGACGTAGAATTACGTCTTACGGCAACACTATAGGGGGGCAAATTGAAATTCGCGAACGGACCGACCGTCACGAAAAACGCCTCTTTCAAAGACATCTTTTCCATACATCGTTTTGGGTCGGCTATGTGTTGGTACACCAATACTATTTCAGCGCAAATACGAATGAAACGGAAATCTTCCCCACGAAGTTATAAAAAGAAGTGCCTTTCACTGCCTCAAATTCCATTCGTGTTCGTGCTTTCGAGATGAAAACATCGCGTACCAAGGAAACCGGAGGAAAGGCTTCCCACAAGCAGCTGGCGACCACGGCTGCCCGAAAGTGTGCTCTAGCGGCTAGCCACCGGAGAAGTGAAGAAACCGCATCGTTTCCGGCCTGGAATCGTTGCCTTGAGTTGATCCGCAAGCTGTCTTTCCAGCGTCTGGTTAATAAGATCGACGGAGAGACGGATCTGCAATTCCAAAGCTCATGGCACTGCATGAGGACATCAATCTTTTCGTTTTCCACATCAAGCGGGGAACTATCATGCCGGCCGAAGAATATTCAGCTGGTTCGTCGAAAGAGGCTGAAAAATGTCATCGCTGCGGATGCGTGTTGTTCCGTGTCGCGATTCTAGGTGCTGCTCCTCCAGTTACTACTAAAAACGGAGCACATCGAAGCAAAAGAACATTTAACACATTCACATGCCGGGTGACCTCCATTGAGAAGGCAGTGGTGACGAAGACTTCTAAGAACAAGAAGGCTAGAGCTTCGGGATCTGCATAGGAAGAAATAATCAGTTCAGTAGTACCTAAGGGGCTGTTCACATACCACGTGGTCAACTTATGAGGAAATGGGGGGATGAAAATGTCCACGGAAAGGGGGGTATGGGTTTGGGTCTTGTCCACGTGGACATACGTGGTATCTGAGTGGCCTCAATTGGGTAGCCGTTTTTCTGTATCCAAGAAATACACTCGTCTTCGTCTCCCGAAAACGGGTGCAGTCACTGCAGATTCGACAAACGGCAAATTTGAATCCATCCAAGGAAGCGTTGATTTTGGTACAACGAAGAATCAGAAAACCCAGGGAAAGCAACAAAAAAACTCGCAGCGTTCCACAGGAAAAAAGTTCATAAAAAGGCGGCAAAAGCCCCATCAGCAGCTCATTTTGTGATTGAGTTCTGTACCACGCGGTCGCAATCCAGCGACCGACCCAAAAATGAATGAGGGTCCAGATTTAATTTCAGACTACTTGCCTGGTCTCTGCTCGACCTACGTACACTTTGAATCGTACTAGACGGTTTTTACACAATTCTAATTCCTTTTCCATTTGTAAAAACAATTATTCTTAACGCGATGCGAAAAGCTGTTAAGAGTTATTGTTTTTACAAATGAAAAAAACTCGAAAGTTGGGTGAAATTTTATTAGCATTGCAATGCAAAACCACACGTTCACAGCCAAGCCCAAATCAGCTGGCTTTCGTGAGAGGCCGAAGTCGTATTTTTCACTTTTTCGTTGGAAAAGTGCTACATTTAAAAAAAAAAACTGGTATTATTTCTGTATTTATTTATTTGATCATGGTGTTCCTCAAAATCTACAGTTTATGCTAGTTTACATTTTGGTTTCAATGACATGCATTTGACCGTGCTAAGGCAAATCAAATTTAACAGTGGATATTTCAATCCGTCAAAGCAAGCGTTGATTTTGGTAGAACGAGGGAGAATCAGAAAAACCCGGAGGAAGCAATAAAACATAAACTCGTAGAGTCCGCGGGGTAAAAAGTTGATAAAAAGGCGGCAATAGCTCCGTCAGCAGCTTATTCTATGAGTGCGTTCCAAACCATGCGGTCGAAATTAGGCGACAGTGGTCTTATGATGATCTAAAAGAGATTTCTCAGGATTAATTTTAGACTGCCCGCTTGACCTGCTTCATGCACTATGATGCAAAATTAAACGCCTATGCACTTCAAACGTATTAAACGATTTTTACGCTGAACAAACAGTTTCGTTTTTATCCTTCCATCGACTGTTGGTGAAAGGCAGAGTTAGACTGATAATCACTTTGATATCTTGCAAAACATACTAGAATGTACGGCACCCTCGTTAACAATAACTGTCGTGTTCATCTATAAATTTTACACGAATTTACAATACAGACTAATCCATTTCTAAACCCCAGTTCAGTTTTCGATTTAATATAGAACAAAACAGAATATTGTAATTCTACGTAAACATTGCGGTCGTGTCGCGTACACCACCTCTTCTACTTTTTTTCCACAAACACTGTAGGATACTGTTGGATTGCTACAGAAAAATTAAGTTATTCAAATCATTTCCTTTCCTATTGAGTAGATTGTTATCAATTGCGCCGGCATTTAAAGTTGCACTATTATGCAATTGCGATTCAACAATTATTCAGCCGTTTGGTCAAGTGGTTTGCCGGCAAAAACCGGCGTTCACACCTTCGAGAGACGTCTCTATTTGCTGCAACAGCACCGGCAACGCCAACGAAAAGGCCCATAAGGTAAACATTCACTAGCGTTGATGCAAAAACCCCGACGTCCCTACACACTGCTCCGAGGGAAGATGGATAGAATTGTTCCCGGTTTTAACTAAAAATAAAAAGCCGCAAAAACCCAATGCCATGGTGAAAAACACGCAAATACTCTGGAGCAACAAACAGACACACACTCGCACATACAGAGACCGGAGCGGGAACCAAATTATTGAGATAGGTTAGAAACGAAAACACGGCCTCGGCCTCGATTACACTGAGACTGTGGGCGGCGGCCAAGAGCGGCTGGCGGTGACAAAAATCGGTATTCGTACACATCGTCTCCTCTTCACAGCCGCCGTCAAGAATGGCCAACTATGCAGCCAGACGACGGACGGTTTTCAGAACCATGCCGCTGAGTGAGTGAGCGAGAGCGAGTTATAGGTGTTCGAGGGAGACGGGAGATTAGTGGACCTTTCTTTTCGTTCCCGCTTGCGGTGCTGTGCAGGCGCTGTGATTGGCCAAGGGTGTTCCTGTACCTACCCGAACAAACTGCTCGTTCTGCCGACGACGACGTCCACCAGATGTGCCGGTGCCGATTGTATGCGAGACGACGACGATGTCTCATGTGTGTGCACACACACTAAATGTGCGGGACCACATCGAACTGCGCCGTGTATTTATTTATGGCTGGCTAGATGGATTTTCTGACGAGACGATTTTGTTCTTGTTCCGATTGATCAACGCGGTATTGTTTACGTGATTAGAACCATTGGAGACGGCCCCATATCACACATCCATTGAGCCTCGGGCTGAGCGACACAAACACCTTCACAACACACATCTCCACTATCGATAAATCGACACTGATTAGCTTAAACACTTGAACCAATAATATGAGAATGTAGGTAGAGTGTCCTTGGCTTTTATTTTTATTTTTTATAGCCTATCAGATATTTGGATTTCTGGTTTATTAAGCACTTACTACGAATAGTAGGATGAACGAATCAAACGATAGATTATTCATCAAGGATAGCGCCCAGAAGTTGAGAGTTTACACAATCAAAACAAATTCGACTTTTTGCACAAATTTTACACATGCTTTACGCCACGATTATTACTCCACGGATAACACAGCAGAATCGTTCGATCAGTACCTGTGTCGAGTTCAGTACCTTCGATTGATCAGCTTTCAGAATGTACACTCGATGTAGAACTTTATCAATTGCTTAGCCCCGTATGTACAAACAATTGCACCGACAACTATCACACAACACACAATGAACGTCACGATTTTCTACGTAGCCGTCTACTGCAGCTTGCAGCTATATTAAAGAGAAGGCAGCTCAACAACAACAAAAAATATCACCCAATATGCAGCTTATGTCACCTTCCATCCACCGTGGCCCGAATTCCTCATAATGGGACACACCAACAAGTTTCGCGAAATTTCCGTATCATGTACAATGACTATCCACTAGTTCGCAACCTGTCCGCAAACGCAATAATATCAAAACTATAGGCACCCGCGACGTTGATTTAACGCACTAGATTCCCGGTTGTGTGGCAAACGATTTCGGGAACAAAAGGAACCCCAAAGATCACTCCGAAAAAAAAAAAACACTTCTTTCACCCTTAATTTGATTGACCGATTCCCATGTACTCTATAGACGGAAAAGCGAAACACGAAGCAAAACAATCGCCATTTAGAGGTCGCCAGCTATCAGGGCCATTCGCGAGCAGAGCTGAGTTGGTGTATCGGGGCGAGATGGACCAAAAATGGTGCCCAGCTGTCAAACGGGGAATGACAACAGCGAAAATGCATGCGAGAGTGGAGAAAAAACACACTTCAACCCTGGTGCGGCGAGAATTCAAAATAGTGAAAGGGAGCGGCTAACTTCTCTCCGTTTTCAATGTGAGCAAAACATTCAATGAAGAATTTTGAAGTCGTCTATCTTATTAATGGAATTGTCTTTGAATGAGATTTATTTGAACTGATAAATAGCAGAAATATTTTAACATGTTCGGTAAGTTCAAACATTTTGGAATAAGCCCTTTTCAAAACGAGTATAGTACGGGTAAGGGAGCCAAACAAAACCTGTTTTCATCGTTGCGCAAATATCAGAAGATTTTTGCCGTAACGCCCTCTGTACAGTTGCCAGATTTTGAAATGAACAGTTTTGTTACCCAGCCTCATCTTAATTATGTTTATTCTTTGTCCATGTGTAATACAAAATTTTCCACATAAGCAATGTGATAAATAGAGTTTAGTTTTCAAAGTTAGTAAAAAACTTTTTCATTTCAATTGCTTGACATAAAAATGACGAAATAGACAAGATGTTCACACAGAAAATTTTCTTTCCATTTTCAATTCGTGTAAGAACTTGACAACAAACCCAGAGATGCAAAAATAAGAGTTTTGGAATCGAAAGCTTATCTAGTCAAAGTAATCAAACTTCATCTTTCAACTGAATTTGATGTAACTGATTGACTTAAAAAACATTGTTTTATGAAGTTTGTATTGTTATTTTTCGATATTTATAAAGAATACATCTGGCAACATAAATTCGGAATGGTTGCCAGATTGAAAGTATTTCGCACCCGCACGTTTTGTAGCACTCACGAATCACCCCTCTTTGTTCATAAACGCACTAGCGACATCTGTTGTAAATTGTAGGTGTTTCGTTGAGAATAAATTTGAAGAAGACGTTGGAATTCACATAAGCACGTGGTTCGTTTTGCCCCTCAATATATGCATTGAATATTTAACTGAAGAGTGGGTGCGAAAAGTATGTGAAATCTAGATTGAAGAAAATTAAAACATAATCCCTGACACAATGACGGGGACAAAAATGACAAAAATGATAAAAATGACAAAAATGACAAAAATGACAAAAATGACAAAAATGACAAAAATGACAAAAATGATAAAAATGGTAAAAATAACAAAAATGACAAAAATGACAAAAATGACAAAATTGACAAATTGTCAAAAATGACAAAAATGACCAAAATGACAAAAATGACAAAAATGACAAAAATGACAAAAATGACAAAAATGACAAAAATTACAAAAATGACAAAAATGACAAAAATGACAAAAATGACAAAAATGACAAAAATGACAAAAATGACAAAAATGACAAAAATGACAAAAATGACAAAAATGACAAAAATGACAAAAATGACAAAAATGACAAAAAGGACAAAAATGACAAAAATGACAAAAATGACAAAAATGACAAAAATGACAAAAATGACAAAAATGACAAAAATGACAAAAATTACAAAAATGACAAAAATGACAAAAATGACAAAAATGACAAAAATGACAAAAATGACAAAAATGACAAAAATGACAAAAATGACAAAAATGACAAAAATGACAAAAATGACAAAAATGACAAAAATGACAAAAATGACAAAAATGACAAAAATGACAAAAATGACAAAAATGACAAAAATGACAAAAATGACAAAAATGACAAAAATGACAAAAATGACAAAAATGACAAAAATGACAAAAATGACAAAAATGACAAAAATGACAAAAATGACAAAAATGACAAAAGTGACAAAAATGACAAAAATGACAAAAATGACAAAAATGACAAAAATGACAAAAATGACAAAAATGACAAAAATGACAAAAATGACAAAAATGACAAAAATTACAAAAATGACAGAAATGACAAAAATGACAAAAATGACAAAAATGACAAAAATGACAAAAATGACAAAAAAGACAAAAATGACAAAAATGACAAAAATTACAAAAATTACAAAAATTACAAAAATAACAAAAATGACAAAAATGACAAAATTGACAAAATGTCAAAAATGACAAAAATGACCAAAATGACAAAAATGACAAGAATGACAAAAATGACAAAACTGACAAAAATGACAAAAATGACAAAAATGACAAAAATGACAAAAATGACAAAAATGACAAAAATGACAAAAATGACAAAAATGACAAAAAGGACAAAAATGACAAAAATTACAAAAATGACAAAAATGACAAAAATGACAAAAATGACAAAAATGACAAAAATGACAAAAATGACAAAAATGACAAAAATGACAAAAATGACAAAAATGACAAAAATGACAAAAATGACAAAAATGACAAAAATGACAAAAATGACAAAAATGACAAAAATGACAAAAATGACAAAAATGACAAAAATGACAAAAATGATAAAAATGGTAAAAATAACAAAATTGACAAATTGTCAAAAATGACAAAAATGACCAAAATGACAAAAATGACAAAAATGACAAAAATGACAAAAATGACAAAAATGACAAAAATGACAAAAATGACAAAAATGACAAAAATGACAAAAATGACAAAAATGACAAAAATGACAAAAATGACAAAAATGACAAAAATGACAAAAATGACAAAAATGACAAAAAGGACAAAAATGACAAAAATGACAAAAATGACAAAAATGACAAAAATGACAAAAATGACAAAAATGACAAAAATGACAAAAATGACAAAAATGACAAAAATGACAAAAATGACAAAAATGACAAAAATGACAAAAATGACAAAAATGACAAAAATGACAAAAATGACAAAAATGACAAAAATGACAAAAATGACAAAAATGACAAAAATGACAAAAATGACAAAAATGACAAAAATGACAAAAATGAAAAAAATGACAAAAATGACAAAAATGACAAAAATGACAAAAATGACAAAAATGACAAAAATGACAAAAATGACAAAAATGACAAAAATGACAAAAATGACAAAAATGACAAAAATGACAAAAATGACAAAAATGACAAAAATGACAAAAATGACAAAAATGACAAAAATGACAAAAATGACAAAAATGACAAAAATGACAAAAATGACAAAAATGACAAAAATGACAAAAATGACAAAAATGACAAAAATGACAAAAATGACAAAAATGACAAAAATGACAAAAATGACAAAAATGACAAAAATGACAAAAATGACAAAAATGACAAAAATGACAAAAAATGACAAAAATGACAAAAATGACAAAAATGACAAAAATGACAAAAATGACAAAAATGACAAAAATGACAAAAATGACAAAAATGACAAAAATGACAAAAATGACAAAAATGACAAAAATGACAAAAATGACAAAAATGACAAAAATGACAAAAATGACAAAAATGACAAAAATGACAAAAATAACAAAAATGACAAAAATGACAAAAATGACAAAAATGACAAAAGTGACATAAATGACAAAAATGACAAAAATGACAAAAATGACAAAAATGACAAAAATGACAAAAATGACAAAAATGACAAAAATGACAAAAATGACAAAAATGACAAAAATGACAAAAATGACAAAAATGACAAAAATGACAAAAATGACAAAAATGACAAAAATGACAAAAATGACAAAAATGACAGAAATGACAGAAATGACAAAAATGACAAAAATTACAAAAATGACAGAAATGACAAAAATGACAAAAATGACAAAAATACAAAAATTACAAAAATTACAAAAATTACAAAAATTACAAAAATTACAAAAATTACAAAAATTACAAAAATTACAAAAATTACAAAAATGACAAAAATTACAAAAATTACAAAAATTACAAAAATTACAAAAATTACAAAAATTACAAAAATTACAAAAATTACAAAAATTACAAAAATTACAAAAATTACAAAAATTACAAAAATGACAAAAATTGCAAAATTTACAAAAATTACAAAAATTACATAAACTATAAAAATGACAAATATTACAAAAATTACAAAAATTTCAAAAATTACAAAAACTATAAGAATGACAAATATTTCAAAAATTACAAAAATTACCAAAATTACAAAAATTACAAATATTACAAAAACTACAAAAATAACAAAAATTACAAAAATTACAAAAATTACAAAAATTACAAAAATTACAAAAATTACAAAAATTACAAAAATTACAAAAATTACAAAAATTACAAAAATTACAAAAATTACAAAAATTACAAAAATTACAAAAATTACAAAAATTACAAAAATTACAAAAATTTCAAAAATTACAAAAATTACAACAATTACAAAAATTACAAAAATTTCAAAAATTACAAAAATTTCAAAAATTTCAAAAATTTCAAAAATTACAAAAATTACAAAAATTACAAAAATTACAAAAATTACAAAAATTACAAAAATTACAAAAATTACAAAAATTACAAAAATTACAAAAATTACAAAAATTACAAAAATTACAAAAATTACAAAAAATTACAAAAATTACAAAAATTACAAAAATTACAAAAATTACAAAAATTACAAAAATTACAAAAATTACAAAAATTACAAAAATTACAAAAATTACAAAAATTACAAAAATTACAAAAATTACAAAAATTACAAAAATTACAAAAATTACAAAAATTACAAAAATTACAAAAATTACAAAAATTACAAAAATTACAAAAATTACAAAAATTACAAAAATTACAAAAATTACAAAAATTACAAAAATTACAAAAATTACAAAAATTACAAAAATTACAAAAATAACAAAAATTACAAAAATTACAAAAATTACAAAAATTACAAAAATTACAAAAATTACAAAAATTACAAAAATTACAAAAATTACAAAAATTACAAAAATTACAAAAATTACAAAAATTACAAAAATTACAAAAATTACAAAAATAACAAAAATAACAAAAATTACAAAAATTACCAAAATTACAAAAATTACAAAAATTACAAAAATTACAAAAATTACAAAAATTACAAAAATTACAAAAATTACAAAAATTACAAAAATTACAAAAATTACAAAAATTACAAAAATTACAAAAATTACAAAAATTACAAAAATTACAAAAATTACAAAAATTACAAAAATTACAAAAATTACAAAAATTACAAAAATTACAAAAATTACAAAAATTTCAAAAATTACAAAAATTACAAAAATGACAAAAATTACAAAAATTACAAAAATTACAAAAATTACAAAAATTACAAAAATTACAAAAATTAAAAATTACAAAAATTACAAAAATTACAAAAATTACAAAAATTACAAAAATTGCAAAAATTACAAAAATTACAAAAATTTCAAAAATGACAAAAATTACAAAAATTTCAAAAATTACAAAAACTATAAAAACTTTAAAAATGACAAATATTTCAAAAATTACAAAAATTATAAAAATTACAAAAATTACAAATATTCCAAAAATTACAAAAATTACAAAAATTACAAAAATTACAAAAATTACAAAAATTACAAAAATTACAAAAATTACAAAAATTACAAAAATTACAAAAATTACAAAAATTACAACAATTACAAAAATTACAAAAATTACAAAAATTACAAAAATTACAAAAATTACAAAAATTCCAAAAATTACAAAAATTACAAAAATTACAAAAATTACAAATGTTACAAAAATTACAAAAATATTAAAATTACAAAATCGACAAAAATTACAAAAATTACAAAAATTACAAAAATTACAAAAATTACAAAAATTACAAAAATTACAAAAATTACAAAAATTACAAAAATTACAAAAATTACAAAAATTACAAAAATTACAAAAATTACAAAAATTACAAAAATTACAAAAATTACAAAAATTACAAAAATTACAAAAATTACAAAAATTACAAAAATTACAAAAATTACAAAAATTACAAAAATTACAAAAATTACAAAAATTACAAAAATTACAAAAATTACAAAAATGACAAAAATGACAAAAATGACAAAAATTACAAAAACTTTAAAAATGACGAATATTACAAAAATTACAAAAATTACCAAAATTACAAAAATTACAAATATTCTTAATACTACAAAAATTACAAAAATGACAAAAATTACAAAAATTACAAAAATGACAAAAATTACAAAAAATTACAAAAATTACAAAAATTACAAAAATTACAAAAGTTACAAAATTTACAAAAATTACAAAAATTACAAAAATTACAAAAATTACAAAAATTACAAATGTTACAAAAATTACAAAAATATTAAAATTACAAAATCGACAAAAATTACAAAAATTACAAAAATTACAAAAATTACAAAAATTACAAAAATTACAAAAATTACAAAAATTACAAAAATTACAAAAATTACAAAAATTACAAAAATTACAAAAATTACAAAAATTACAAAAATTACAAAAATTGCAAAAATTACAAAAGTTACAAAAATTACAAAAATGACAAAAATGACAAAAATGACAAAAATGACAAAAATGACAAAAATGACAAAAATGACAAAAATGACAAAAATGACAAAAATGACAAAAATGACAAAAATGACAAAAATGACAAAAATGACAAAAATGACAAAAATGACAAAAATGACAAAAATGACAAAAATGACAAAAATGACAAAAATGACAAAAATGACAAAAATGACAAAAATGACAAAAATGACAAAAATGACAAAAATGACAAAAATGACAAAAATGACAAAAATGACAAAAATGACAAAAATGACAAAAATTACAAAAATGACAAAAATGAAAAAAATGACAAAAATGACAAAAATGACAAAAATGACAAAAATGACAAAAATGACAAAAATGACAAAAAAGACAAAAATGACAAAAGTGACAAAAATGACAAAAATGACAAAAATGACAAAAATGACAAAAATGACAAAAATGACAAAAATGACAAAAATGACAAAAATGACAAAAATGACAAAAATTACAAAAATGACAGAAATGACAAAAATGACAAAAATGACAAAAATGACAAAAAAGACAAAAATGACAAAAATGACAAAAATGACAAAAATTACAAAAATTACAAAAATAACAAAAATGACAAAAATGACAAAATTGACAAAATTGACAAAATGTCAAAAATGACAAAAATGACCAAAATGACAAAAATGACAAGAATGACAAAAATGACAAAACTGACAAAAATGACAAAAATGACAAAAATGACAAAAATGACAAAAATGACAAAAATGACAAAAAGGACAAAAATTACAAAAATGACAAAAATGACAAAAATGACAAAAATGACAAAAATGACAAAAATGACAAAAATGACAAAAATGACAAAAATGACAAAAATGACAAAAATGACAAAAATGACAAAAATGATAAAAATGGTAAAAATAACAAAAATGACAAAAATGACAAAAATGACAAAAATGACAAAAATGACAAAATTGACAAATTGTCAAAAATGACAAAAATGACCAAAATGACAAAAATGACAAAAATGACAAAAATGACAAAAATGACAAAAATGACAAAAATGACAAAACTGACAAAAATGACAAAAATGACAAAAATGACAAAAATGACAAAAATGACAAAAATGACAAAAATGACAAAAAGGACAAAAATGACAAAAATGACAAAAATGACAAAAATGACAAAAATGACAAAAATGACAAAAATGACAAAAATGACAAAAATGACAAAAATGACAAAAATGACAAAAATGACAAAAATGACAAAAATGACAAAAATGACAAAAATGACAAAAATGACAAAAATGACAAAAATGACAAAAATGACAAAAATGACAAAAATGACAAAAATGACAAAAATGACAAAAATGACAAAAATGACAAAAATGACAAAAATGACAAAAATGACAAAAATGACAAAAATGACAAAAATGACAAAAATGACAAAAATGACAAAAATGACAAAAATGACAAAAATGACAAAAATGACAAAAATGACAAAAATGACAAAAATGACAAAAATGACAAAAATGACAAAAATGACAAAAATGACAAAAATGACAAAAATGACAAAAATGACAAAAATGACAAAAATGACAAAAATGACAAAAATGACAAAAATGACAAAAATGACAAAAATGACAAAAATGACAAAAATGACAAAAATGACAAAAATGACAAAAATGACAAAAATGACAAAAATGACAAAAATGACAAAAATGACAAAAATGACAAAAATGACAAAAATGACAAAAATGACAAAAATGACAAAAATGACAAAAATGACAAAAATGACAAAAATGACAAAAATGACAAAAATGACAAAAATGACAAAAATGACAAAAATGACAAAAATGACAAAAATGACAAAAATGACAAAAATGACAAAAATGACAAAAATGACAAAAATGACAAAAATGACAAAAATGACAAAAATGACAAAAATGACAAAAATGACAAAAATGACAAAAATGACAAAAATGACAAAAATGAAAAAAATGACAAAAATGACAAAAATGACAAAAATGACAAAAATAACAAAAATGACAAAAATGACAAAAATGACAAAAATGACAAAAGTGACAAAAATGACAAAAATGACAAAAATGACAAAAATGACAAAAATGACAAAAATGACAAAAATGACAAAAATGACAAAAATGACAAAAATGACAAAAATGACAAAAATGACAAAAATGACAAAAATGACAAAAATGACAAAAATGACAAAAATGACAAAAATGACAAAAATGACAAAAATTACAAAAATGACAGAAATGACAAAAATGACAAAAATGACAAAAATGACAAAAATTACAAAAATTACAAAAATTACAAAAATTACAAAAATTACAAAAATTACAAAAATTACAAAAATTACAAAAATTACAAAAATTACAAAAATTACAAAAATTACAAAAATTACAAAAATTACAAAAATTACAAAAATTACAAAAATTACAAAAATTACAAAAATTACAAAAATTACAAAAATTACAAAAATTACAAAAATGACAAAAATGACAAAAATGACAAAAATTACAAAAATTACAAAAATTACAAAAATTACATAAACTATAAAAATGACAAATATTACAAAAATTACAAAAATTTCAAAAATTACAAAAACTATAAGAATGACAAATATTTCAAAAATTACAAAAATTACCAAAATTACAAAAATTACAAATATTACAAAAACTACAAAAATAACAAAAATTACAAAAATTACAAAAATTACAAAAATTACAAAAATTACAAAAATTACAAAAATTACAAAAATTACAAAAATTACAAAAATTACAAAAATTACAAAAATTACAAAAATTACAAAAATTACAAAAATTACAAAAATTACAAAAATTACAAAAATTACAAAAATTACAAAAATTACAAAAATTACAAAAATTACAAAAATTACAAAAATTACAAAAATTACAAAAATTACAAAAATTACAAAAATTTCAAAAATTACAAAAATTACAAAAATTACAACAATTACAAAAATGACAAAAATGACAAAAATGACAAAAATGACAAAAATGACAAAAATTACAAAAATGACAAAAATGACAAAAATGACAAAAATGACAAAAATGACAAAAATGACAAAAATGACAAAAATGACAAAAATGACAAAAATGACAAAAATGACAAAAATTACAAAAATTACAAAAATTACAAAAATTACAAAAAATTACAAAAATTACAAAAATTACAAAAATTACAAAAATTACAAAAATTACAAAAATTACAAAAATTACAAAAATTTCAAAAATTACAAAAATTACAAAAATTACAAAAATTACAAAAATTACAAAAATTACAAAAATTACAAAAATTACAAAAATTACAAAAATTACAAAAATTACAAAAATTACAAAAATTACAAAAATTACAAAAATTACAAAAATTACAAAAATTACAAAAATTACAAAAATTACAAAAATTACAAAAATTACAAAAATTACAAAAATTACAAAAATTACAAAAATTACAAAAATTACAAAAATTACAAAAATTACAAAAATTACAAAAATGACAAAAATGACAAAAATGACAAAAATGACAAAAATGACAAAAATGACAAAAATGACAAAAATGACAAAAATTACAAAAATTACAAAAATGACAGAAATGACAAAAATGACAAAAATGACAAAAATGACAAAAAAGACAAAAATGACAAAAATGACAAAAATGACAAAAATTACAAAAATTACAAAAATAACAAAAATGACAAAAATGACAAAATTGACAAAATGTCAAAAATGACAAAAATGACCAAAATGACAAAAATGACAAGAATGACAAAAATGACAAAACTGACAAAAATGACAAAAATGACAAAAATGACAAAAATGACAAAAATGACAAAAATGACAAAAATGACAAAAATGACAAAAATGACAAAAAGGACAAAAATTACAAAAATGACAAAAATGACAAAAATGACAAAAATGACAAAAATGACAAAAATGACAAAAATGACAAAAATGACAAAAATGACAAAAATGACAAAAATGACAAAAATGACAAAAATGACAAAAATGACAAAAATGATAAAAATGGTAAAAATAACAAAAATGACAAAAATGACAAAAATGACAAAAATGACAAAATTGACAAATTGTCAAAAATGACAAAAATGACCAAAATGACAAAAATGACAAAAATGACAAAAATGACAAAAATGACAAAAATGACAAAAATGACAAAAATGACAAAAATGACAAAAATGACAAAAATGACAAAAATGACAAAAATGACAAAAATGACAAAAATGACAAAAATGACAAAAATGACAAAAATGACGAAAAGGACAAAAATGACAAAAATGACAAAAATGACAAAAATGACAAAAAGGACAAAAATGACAAAAATGACAAAAATGACAAAAATGACAAAAATGACAAAAATGACAAAAATGACAAAAATGACAAAAATGACAAAAATGACAAAAATGACAAAAATGACAAAAATGACAAAAATGACAAAAATGACAAAAATGACAAAAATGACAAAAATGACAAAAATGACAAAAATGACAAAAATGACAAAAATGACAAAAATGACAAAAATGACAAAAATGACAAAAATGACAAAAATGACAAAAATGACAAAAATGACAAAAATGACAAAAATGACAAAAATGACAAAAATGACAAAAATGACAAAAATGACAAAAATGACAAAAATGACAAAAATGACAAAAATGACAAAAATGACAAAAATGACAAAAATGACAAAAATGACAAAAATGACAAAAATGACAAAAATGACAAAAATGACAAAAATGACAAAAATGACAAAAATGACAAAAATGACAAAAATGACAAAAATGACAAAAATGACAAAAATGACAAAAATGACAAAAATGACAAAAATGACAAAAATGACAAAAATGACAAAAATGACAAAAATGACAAAAATGACAAAAATGACAAAAATGACAAAAATGACAAAAATGACAAAAATGACAAAAATGACAAAAATGACAAAAATGACAAAAATGACAAAAATGACAAAAATGACAAAAATGACAAAACTGACAAAAATGACAAAAATGACAAAAATGACAAAAATGACAAAAATGACAAAAATGACAAAAATGACAAAAATGACAAAAATGACAAAAATGACAAAAATGACAAAAATGACAAAAATGACAAAAATGACAAAAATGACAAAAATGACAAAAATGACAAAAATGACAAAAATGACAAAAATGACAAAAATAACAAAAATGACAAAAATGACAAAAATGACAAAAATGACAAAAGTGACAAAAATGACAAAAATGACAAAAATGACAAAAATGACAAAAATGACAAAAATGACAAAAATGACAAAAATGACAAAAATGACAAAAATGACAAAAATGACAAAAATGACAAAAATGACAAAAATGACAAAAATGACAAAAATGACAAAAATGACAAAAATGACAAAAATGACAAAAATGACAAAAATGACAAAAATGACAAAAATGACAAAAATTACAAAAATGACAGAAATGACAAAAATGACAAAAATGACAAAAATTACAAAAATTACAAAAATTACAAAAATTACAAAAATTACAAAAATTACAAAAATTACAAAAATTACAAAAATTACAAAAATTACAAAAATTACAAAAATTACAAAAATTACAAAAATGACAAAAATTGCAAAAATTACAAAAATTACAAAAATTACAAAAATTACAAAAATTACAAAAATTACAAAAATTACAAAAATTACAAAAATTACAAAAATTACAAAAATTACAAAAATGACAAAAATTGCAAAATTTACAAAAATTACAAAAATTACAAAAATTACAAAAATTACATAAACTATAAAAATGACAAATATTACAAAAATTACAAAAATTTCAAAAATTACAAAAACAATAAGAATGACAAATATTTCAAAAATTACAAAAATGACAAAAATGACAAAAATTACAAATATTACAAAAACTACAAAAATAACAAAAATTACAAAAATTACAAAAATTACAAAAATTACAAAAATTACAAAAATTACAAAAATTACAAAAATTACAAAAATTACAAAAATTACAAAAATTACAAAAATTACAAAAATTACAAAAATTACAAAAATTACAAAAATTACAAAAATTACAAAAATTACAAAAATTACAAAAATTACAAAAATTACAAAAATTACAAAAATTACAAAAATTACAAAAATTTCAAAAATTACAAAAATTACAAAAATAACAACAATTACAAAAATTACAAAAATTTCAAAAATTACAAAAATTTCAAAAATTTCAAAAATTTCAAAAATTTCAAAAATTACAAAAATTACAAAAATTACAAAAATTACAAAAATTACAAAAATTACAAAAATTACAAAAATTACAAAAATTACAAAAATGACAAAAATTACAAAAATTACAAAAATTACAAAAATTACAAAAAATTACAAAAATTACAAAAATTACAAAAATTACAAAAATTACAAAAATTACAAAAATTACAAAAATTACAAAAATTACAAAAATTACAAAAATTACAAAAATTACAAAAATTACAAAAATTACAAAAATTACAAACATTACAAAAATTACAAAAATTACAAAAATTACAAAAATTACAAAAATTACAAAAATTACAAAAATTACAAAAATTACAAAAATTACAAAAATTACAAAAATTACAAAAATTACAAAAATTACAAAAATTACAAAAATTACAAAAATTACAAAAATTACAAAAATTACAAAAATTACAAAAATAACAAAAATTACAAAAATTACAAAAATTACAAAAATTACAAAAATTACAAAAATTACAAAAATTACAAAAATTACAAAAATTACAAAAATTACAAAAATTACAAAAATTACAAAAATTACAAAAATTACAAAAATTACAAAAATTACAAAAATTACCAAAATTACAAAAATTACAAAAATTACAAAAATTACAAAAATTACAAAAATTACAAAAATTACAAAAATTACAAAAATTACAAAAATTACAAAAATTACAAAAATTACAAAAATTACAAAAATTACAAAAATTACAAAAATAACAAAAATTACAAAAATTACAAAAATTACAAAAATTACAAAAATGACAAAAATTACAAAAATTACAAAAATTACAAAAATTACAAAAATTACAAAAATTACAAAAATTACAAAAATTACAAAAATTACAAAAATTACAAAAATTGCAAAAATTACAAAAATTACAAAAATTTCAAAAATGACAAAAATTACAAAAATTACAAAAATTACAAAAACTATAAAAACTTTAAAAATGACAAATATTTCAAAAATTACAAAAATTATCAAAATTACAAAAATTACAAATATTCCAAATACTACAAAAATTACAAAAATTACAAAAATTACAAAAATTACAAAAATTACAAAAATTACAAAAATTACAAAAATTACAAAAATTACAAAAATTACAACAATTACAAAAATTACAAAAATTACAAAAATTACAAAAATTACAAAAATTACAAAAATTACAAAAATTACAAAAATTACAAATGTTACAAAAATTACAAAAATATTAAAATTAAAAAATCGACAAAAATTACAAAAATTACAAAAATTACAAAAATTACAAAAATTACAAAAATTACAAAAATTACAAAAATTACAAAAATTACAAAAATTACAAAAATTACAAAAATTACAAAAATTACAAAAATTACAAAAATTACAAAAATTACAAAAATTACAAAAATTACAAAAATTACAAAAATTACAAAAATTACAAAAATTACAAAAATTACAAAAATTACAAAAATTACAAAAATTACAAAAATTACAAAAATGACAAAAATGACAAAAATTACAAAAACTTTAAAAATGACGAATATTACAAAAATTACAAAAATTACCAAAATTACAAAAATTACAAATATTCTTAATACTACAAAAATTACAAAAATGACAAAAATTACAAAAATTACAAAAATTACAAAAATTACAAAAAATTACAAAAATTACAAAAATTACAAAAATTACAAAAGTTACAAAATTTACAAAAATTACAAAAATTACAAAAATTACAAAAATTACAAAAATTACAAAAATTACAAAAATTACAAAAATTACAAATGTTACAAAAATTACAAAAATATTAAAATACCAAAATCGACAAAAATTACAAAAATTACAAAAATTACAAAAATTACAAAAATTACAAAAATTACAAAAATTACAAAAATTACAAAAATTACAAAAATTACAAAAATTACAAAAATTACAAAAATTACAAAAATTACAAAAATTACAAAAATTACAAAAATTACAAAAATTACAAAAATTACAAAAATAACAAAAATTGCAAAAATTACAAAAATTACAAAAATTACAAAAATTACAAAAATTACAAAAATTACAAAAATTACAAAAATTACAAAAATAACAAAAATTACAAAAATTACAAAGATTACAAAAATTACAAATGTTACAAAAATAACAAAAAATTCAAAAATTACAAAAATTACAAAAATTACAAAAATTACAAAAGTTACAAAAATTACAAAAATTACAAAAATTACAAAAATTACAAAAATTACAGAAATAACAAAAATTACAAAAATTACAAAAATTACAAAAATTACAAAAATTACAAAAATTACAAAAATTACAAAAATTACAAAAATTACAAAAATTACAAAAATTACAAAAATTACAAAAATTACAAAAATTACAAAAATTACAAAAATTACAAAAATGACAAAAATTACAAAAATTACAAAAATTACAAAAATTACAAAACTTACAAAACTTACAAAAATTACAAAAATTAAAAAAATTACAGAAATTACAAAAATTACAAAAATTACAAAAATTACAAAAATTACAAAAATTACAAAAATTACAAAAATTACAAAAATTACAAAAATTACAAAAATTACAAAAATTACAAATATTACAAAAATCACCAAATAATAAAAATTCCCAAAATTTACAAAAATTTGCAAATTACAAAAATTACAAAAATTACAAAAATTACAAAAATTACAAAAATTACAAAAATTACAAAAATTACAAAAATTACAAAAATTACAAAAATTACAAAAATTACAAAAATTACAAAAATTACAAAAATTACAAAAATTACAAAAATTACAAAAATTACAAAAATTACAAAAATTACAAAAATTACAAAAATTACAAAAATTACAAAAATTACAAAAATTACAAAAATTACAAAAATTACAAAAATTACAAAAATTACAAAAATTACAAAAATTACAAAAATTACAAAAATTACAAAAATTACAAAAATTACAAAATTTACAAAAATTACAAAAATTACAAAAATTACAAGAATTACAAAAATTACAAAAATTACAAAAATTACAAAAATTACAAAAATTACAAAAATTACAAAAATTACAAAAATTACAAAAATTACAAAAATTACAAAAATTACAAAAATTACAAAAATTACAAAAATTACAAAAATTACAAAAATTACAAAAATTACAAAAATTACAAAAATTACAAAAATTACAAAAATTACAAAAATTACAAAAATTACAAAAATTACAAAAATTACAAAAATTACAAAAATTACAAAAATTACAAAAATTACAAAAATTACAAAAATTACAAAAATTACAAAAATTACAAAAATTACAAAAATTACAAAAATTACAAAAATGACAAAAATTACAAAAATTACAAAAATTACAAAAAATTACAAAAATTACAAAAATTACAAAAATTACAAAAATTACAAAAATTACAAAAATTACAAAAATTACAAAAATTACAAAAATTACAAAAATTACAAAAATTACAAAAATTACAAAAATTACAAAAATTACAAAAATTACAAAAATTACAAAAATTACAAAAATTACAAAAATTACAGAAATAACAAAAATTACAAAAATTACAAAAATTACAAATATTACAAAAATTACAAAAATTACAAAAATTACAAAAATTACAAAAATTACAAAAATTACAAAAATTACAAAAATTACAAAAATTACAAAAATTACAAAAATTACAAAAATTACAAAAATTACAAAAATTACAAAAATTACAAAAATTACAAAAATTACAAAAATTACAAAAATTACAAAAATTACAAAAATTACAAAAATTACAAAAATTACAAAAATTACAAAAATTACAAAAATTACAAAAATTACAAAAATTACAAAAATTACAAAAATTACAAAAATTACAAAAATTACAAAAATTACAAAAATTACAAAAATTACAAAAATTACAAAAATTACAAAAATTACAAAAATTACAAAAATTACAAAAATTACAAAAATTACAAAAATTACAAAAATTACAAAAAATACAAAAATTACAAAAATTACAAAAATTACAAAAATTACAAAAATTACAAAAATTACAAAAATTACAAAAATTACAAAAATTACAAAAATTACAAAAATTACAAAAATTACAAAAATTACAAAAATTACAAAAATTACAAAAATTACAAAAATTACAAAAATTACAAAAATTACAAAAATTACAAAAATTACAAAAATTACAAAAATTACAAAAATTACAAAAATTACAAAAATTACAAAAATTACAAAAATTACAAAAATTACAAAAATTACAAAAATTACAAAAATTACAAAAATTACAAAAATTACAAAAATTACAAAAATTACAAAAATTACAAAAATTACAAAAATTACAAAAATTACAAAAATTACAAAAATTACAAAAATTACAAAAATTACAAAAATTACAAAAATTACAAAAATTACAAAAATTACAAAATTTACAAAAATTACAAAAATTACAAAAATTACAAGAATTACAAAAATTACAAAAATGACAAAAATTACAAAAATTACAAAAATTACAAAAATTACAAAAATTACAAAAATTACAAAAATTACAAAAATTACAAAAATTACAAAAATTACAAAAATTACAAAAATTACAAAAATTACAAAAATTACAAAAATTACAAAAATTACAAAAATTACAAAAATTACAAAAATTACAAAAATTACAAAAATTACAAAAATTACAAAAATTACAAAAATTACAAAAATTACAAAAATTACATAAATTACAAAAATTACAAAAATTACAAAAATTACAAAAATGACAAAAATCACAAAAATTACAAAAATTACAAAAAATTACAAAAATTACAAAAATTACAAAAATTACAAAAATTACAAAAATTACAAAAATTACAAAAATTACAAAAATTACAAAAATTACAAAAATTACAAAAATTACAAAAATTACAAAAATTACAAAAATTACAAAAATTACAAAAATTACAAAAATTACAAAAATTACAATAATTACAAAAATTACAAAAATTACAAAAATTACAAAAATTACAAAAATTACAAAAATTACAAAAATTACAAAAATTACAAAAATTACAAAAATTACAAAAATTACAAAAATAACAAAAATAACAAAAATTACAAAAATTACAAAAATTACAAAAATGACAAAAATTACAAAAATTACAAAAATTACAGAAATTACAAAAATTACAAAAATTACAAAAATTACAAAAATTACAAAAATTACAAAAATTACAAAAATTACAAAAATTACAAAAATTACAAAAATTACAAAAATTACAAAAATTACAAAAATTACAAAAATTACAAAAATTACAAAAATTACAAAAATTACAAAAATGACAAAAATTACAAAAATTACAAAAATTACAAAAATTACAAAACTTACAAAACTTACAAAAATTACAAAAATTAAAAAAATTACAGAAATTACAAAAATTACAAAAATTACAAAAATTACAAAAATTACAAAAATTACAAAAATTACAAAAATTACAAAAATTACAAAAATTACAAAAATTACAAATATTACAAAAATCACCAAATAATAAAAATTCCCAAAATTTACAAAAATTTGCAAATTACAAAAATGACAAAAATATAAAAAATAGATTATTTTTTTGTTCCGGCCTAATTTTGAGGACTTTTCTCTTTTGAATATTTTTTCAATTTTTGTTCCAAATCAATTTTTTTTTGTTTTATAAGTGTTTTAGTTTTTTATTAGTGGTTGAAATAATTTTGCGAGTCTCAATTTAGGTTTGTCTAATTCGTTTGGCATAAAATAAATATTGATTTGGATTTAGATCGATATTAAGCCCTTCTGATTGGGAATGATTATGATGAGTTAAAAAAGCAAAAGTTTGAGTGCTTCATGAACCCCTGACTCAAGGTTGATTGAGCTGTAACGCAAGACATTTTTCAAAGTGTTGAAAAATAAAATAACTGGATTGGCTTATTTCTGATCTTTTATTAATCAATTTTAACTGGTTCTGGTCGACATTTAAAATTCTGTGATGATTTTTTTTTCTCTTGCAGCCACTTCACATTGCTTTAACTTTTTGATAAAACTTTTCCTCAATACTGTCCCCTTTTCACAAGTCTTTTTCAGATGTATTTTTATCATGCATCAAAATACTTGACAATGATACAAATTGTGTTCAATGATTTTTTTTCAATCCTCTAACTACAACAATTAAATACATTTCCTTCCGTCGTCAGATCTGTGTTAAATTTTGCATATGACCTTCTGGTAACTCCATTAATACATCATTTAATTTTTTTTTTACAATTGTTTAACGGCCATACCAGCTGGTTGCATGGCTACGGTTTTGGCGGAATGTCGAAAAGTTAAAAAAAGTGCCTGCTTCGATAGGCTTCAAGAAAGCGCAGGCTTTTCTTAAATGGAAATGGTATGCGGTAACGAGCCTATAGTAAACAAAGAGACGAAATGTCACGATTGGAATTTTTTCTTTTCTGTCAATGTCATTCCAATCGAGCAAAACCAAGCAGTCTCAAAGGCAGCCCTACAGCAGGGTTGCAAGCTCATTATTTGAAAAGGGATCAGATGGCGCCTCTTTGTTTACAGTCTCTTTAGTATGCGGTATTAGGGAGAAAAAAAAAATCCAAGAATTGGGATCAGAAAGAAAGTGGAAGCTTAAAGTTTGTTGAAGTTAAGTAAAAAATAGATGACGGAAAGAATTCCAAATCTGAAATATGAGCCTAAGTAACGAGTGCTGAGCTTTCTTTTGAGTCCGAAGGAATACTTTGTGGTCGAAATCAAGCTGCAAATTAGGGGTCTCGCGGTCCGGTCAGGCAAAAAACGGTTGATCACATGGTGAACTGAAAGATATAATCATTGTTACGAAATTCGTTGTACCGGGTACACAGTAAACGAAAATTACCAATTTCCTTAATTTTTTCACCGAAATCCTAAAATGTGTAAATCGTTAAACTGTTCGGTATTTTTTTCGGTAAAAAATAAACGAACATCGGTAAATGAAGAATTGATTTACCGATGTTCGTTAATTTTTTACCGAAAAACTTACCGAACAGTTTAACGATTTACACATGTTAGGATTACGGTAAAAAAAATACCGAACTCGGTAATTTTCGTTTTCTGTGTAAGTTTTTCAATAATTGTTCGCCATTTTCAACGTTGATATAAAGTCACTAAATCAAAAATGCCCTAAAATAGTAAAAAAAGTACACAAGAAGAAAAGCTTTTTCAACTCTGTACTACTCTATACAAAAATATATTCTTCACACCATAACCTGTCTTCAAGAGGTTGATTCCCTAGATATTGAGCAAGCCTTGAGCAGGAGCCCTACTATGAATACTAAGTGTAAAACTAGTATTTTCTTTAGTTTTATGACTGGGTGAAAATGGGCACCTATAGGTGGGGTGAAACGAGCACTATTTTCCACTTGGCTGGAACGTTACTTCAACTTTGGTTCCATAAAAAACCTTCAGAAGATCTGGAACACAAAACAAGTTTTGAACTTTGTCCTGACCACTTTAGAATTAAAATGCTCTTCCAAGCAATGGTGTCATGTGGAAAACGAGCAAGCGAGAAAAACGTGATTCAAATTTTGATCTGTATCTCAGGTATTCGTTAAATTTATGACTCTTCCGCACCATTCATGAATGTTGTTATTTGAAGTTGGTCAATTTACAATAGAATCTACATATATGCTTACTTTTGATTTTTTCTTTCTTAAAGCAGAAGATAATCGTCAAAATAGCTTTGTTTGGCACTTTTGTATGAAATATGATCGGAAGTTTTTTGGTTTCTATGGAAAAGCTGTTATAGGAGCTTTTTTTCTTTGTTTTTTTTTTTTGCGGAAATGGGAATGTTTTTAAAGTATTTTGGTGAAAACCTATGAAAAAGCGGTCGAAACATTTGATAAGATGAGTCCATTATCGTTGCTGAAGGTTTACGATTCGGAGTCAAGTTTGGTGAACAGTGATCGGCATGAAGTTTTCCTCGGATTCAAAATTACAGTACAATGTACCTCTTAAGCGATTTTTGAGGAATTCTTCATCATTCGAATGGTTTTGGAGGAGTTTTGCTCAGTGGAACATTCTTGGTTAGAAACATCAATATAGAGACAACCACGTAGATGAAAATTTCTTATAGCTTAGCTTAGCTTAGCTTGATTGACTATTCACATCCACCTTTAATCATTGAATCCGAAATGATTCATCATCATTTTCATTCGTATAAATTAACCAACGCATGTTTGAGTTATTTTAAAATGTTTTCAATTTGGAAAATATCATTACATGAAAATATAAACATTTCGAATTCCACGATCTCAGGCGTGGCTCAGTAGAACAAGTTCCATATCACCAATGGTTGCTACTCCGGGATTGACCGAGGCCATCAGTTTTGTTCAGAGGTCAAATGAATGGAAACTGGGATTGGCAACACATTCACAATGCTCAAACATGATGCTCTCTCTTTGAACATCAATAACGGCGCCGGCCACGTCCTAGTAGTCAATGGATAGATTGGAAAAGGTAGGAAAGGATGAAAGATCAAATTTGTGCTTTAAGACCGAGGTCACCTCTGCATCCTAGCAAAACAATTTGGGTTTGTAGGTTTGGGTTTAAGGATTTGATCGGGAGACACTTTTGACTAGTGTGATCAAAACTATTGTCCCTACACTACTGAAACCTTTAAAAAATCTGCCTCTATTTTGAAGTATAAACAAAGAAATTTGTTTCTCAGCTGGAATCAGTACATTTATGGATTAGATAAACTAGTTGAAAACGTGCTTAACCAATCACAAATGTTACTAAACCTTACTCTTTTGATTGAAAAATTACAAACGCTTGAAAAAATGTATTAAATTGATTGATTAGGTTACTTCTGAATTGGTCGACTTTTAAATAATAGAATGATTAAGTAATTTCAACAATTTAAGCACAAAAAAAGTTGATGCAAATAAATAGAGTTTATTTGTAAAATTGTTTGCATAGACGGTTGCTTTTTGTGAGATAAAACTTATTATTTTTTCCTGATTTTGCTTTAACCCTCATCCGCATCAGATTTCAGTACCCTAATCAGCACTAGGAGTGTCAATTTGACACTACAAGCTAAAGTCGTTATAACTTTTGTGCGTATTGAACCGATCTAAACAAAATTTATATCAATAGAAACCTTGTAATGTCAGAAAAATATGTTTAGAACATTATATATAGCTAAAGCTTCTAGTTTTCTCGTTATTCAGCATGAAAGAAAAAAAAAAACCCGAAAAAACATGCCTTAGGAAAACTACTGTAGTTCATATATTACAAGTCCAAAAAAATATTTGTCTTATGCATATGAAAGCTGAAGTTAATGCCTACACCATGAAGCCTAGAAATATTTTTTAAATTTTTTTTAA
Source organism: Uranotaenia lowii (assembly GCF_029784155.1). Lineage (NCBI taxonomy): Eukaryota > Metazoa > Arthropoda > Insecta > Diptera > Culicidae > Uranotaenia > Uranotaenia lowii. The sequence goes on from NC_073693.1 coordinate 56,275,364, forward strand.
TGAAATGGTCGCAAAAAGTTCAAAAAAAGTGGTCTGAAAAACCTACTTTTCATTCGATTGCTTGTAAATACTGTTTAAGCGATGGTTGAGTTTTTGAAAAAATATGACTACAAAATCTATCAAAATTCTAACATTTTGCTGTCTTTAGATTTTCCATGCAAAAAAAAATTGAATTTATTGGAATTTTTCGAAGTCCACTACTTTGCGCGATTTTTTTTACAAATTGAAATTTCATCTGTTTTTGTGATCCACCGTCAGGTTGTACCCGGATTTTCAGTGTTTTTACTTAGTTTGGACCAATCAAAAGTATATTAATTGGAAAGCACATTTAATCTACATTCTAGTGAGGTGCAACAATTCACGCTGTGAGATTTCTCAAAAATATGAAAATTATAAACGTAAAATCATTCCTGAATTTCTAGAACCACAAGCAGCGCGTCCAGCAAAACGTGTTTTTTTGCTCTCCGATTAGGTACAATGGGTGGTGATTTGGTTAGAGAGCGAAGCCTACATACGAAATAATGATGCGTGTCGTGACAAGCAAACGTGAACTACTATCAATAGAAAGTTTGCAACCAAGAAACGTACGATTTTTTTTTAATTTTATCATGTATTTTGGGAATCTCATCAATCCTTACCTAAATGTAAGAAAGACAAAGGACGCACATTTTTCTTTTTTTATCTCATTGCGATAGAGTGTTGTAATAAACACATTAGATCGTAAAATCATAATATAATAAAAATGCAGACTATAAATATAAAGAACTAGCTGACCCGTTGCGCTTTGCTACACCTTCCGGAAATAAATGTAACTTGTAAAAATTTATTCAAATTTAGATTTAAGAGAGCATTTTTTTAAATCATACCATCATACATCATACTTTAGAACCAACAACTTTGAAATGAGAGCTGCAGCTGCAGTTCTGAATTGCAATTCAAAAATGGTATATATTATTTACTGAAACTTGATCTCTAAACTCGTTTTTCAAGATCTGAAATTTGTACTCTGTACCCAAAAAAACCTTTTTAAATATGGACCCTTCTTTGAAAAGCTGTTTATTTTAAATTTACATTCAATTTTGTCCCCCACTGCTTGAAAAAGGTAGGCGAATTTAACCGGCTTGATACCCAAACAGCTCTTATCATGGTAATGAAAAAAATATTAAATTAGTTATGTATCAAATACAGTGTAAATTTCTTTTTTTTTTTAAATAAATTTACTACGGTAAACATATAAATATTGAATCAAAGCAATCGAAAGATTCCTTTTAATTCAACCACGGTAAATGAAAAGTTCATATACCAGTATTTCGATAGCAACTTACTACCTTCTTCAGTGAATGTTTTCGATTGATGAATGTGTATCGTTTCCCTCCCTTATATTAACAATATATTAGCAATATAAGGGAGGGAAACGATACACATTCATCAATCGAAAACATTCACTGAAGCAGGTAGTAAGTTGCTATCGAAATACTGGTATATGAACTTTTCATTTACCGTGGTTGAATTAAAAGGAATCTTTCGATTGCTTTGATTCAGTTGAATCATTCAACCAAGTAGGCTCATACCACAACAGATATAAATATTAAAAAAAATATCAGTTGCATCACTAAATAAGTTCTCAGCGTTTTTTTTTTTCATTTTCTCTTTGAAAGTCAAATATTCAAAAATTTAGGAAAAAACAAATTTCTAAGTTTACATTTGTCCCGTATATTGGGGCAAGTGTCAATGCAAAGCTTATTTATTAGTTCAAAGGGAATGACCTTCACTTACAAAGACATTTAAGAATTTTCTATATCCGCTGCAGTTTCAACATTTGGAATACCCCTTCTGGTCTTTCCAACATATTGAATCATTTTGAAGATGAATTTCTTAAAAGTTCGACGTTTGCCCTTGCCCCACCGTGTAAGCTGACAGAACTGAATATTGTTTTAATACTTTAAGGGTAAACTAAAAATTTCTCTTAAAAATTTTGCGTCCAGTAACACAAAACACTTTTCATGTTAAGTACGTACTTGAATTGGTATGTAAGCAAAAGTACGATGGTTTTTCAGAATTATTTAAAATAAAAAGCTCCCATTTTCATTTCTAAATTCGTTTCAGTTGTGTATTTGGGCCGAAGTAACAATTTCTAGAAGAAAACATATTTTTTTATTTTTTTAACAGAAAAAGTTGATCGTTTGAACATGTTCTAATGTTCCTTGAATGAAAACTCGAATGCTACCTACATTAACACAAACTAAATATGGAAGTATTTTTGTAAATCTTGCAATTGGTTTTGATTCGATTCATGAAATACCAATCCGTGTCACATCTAGGCGTGATTTATTACCACGTGCTTTGTACAAATCAAATAAGCAAGAAAAAAACATATCTAGGTTGCATATCGCCCCGCGTGTTTGAGAAACAGGCGTCTTATTGTTAAATTTTCCAGCAATCAATGAACAGTGTGCTTTGGTTACTATCCTCTTGCGACGACGTTTGTTCGCCCCTGGAGACGAAAAACAAACTCCTCAAAGAAAATATGCTTGGTTGAAAAATACGCGCCAAAATATTTCTATTGATCAGTATGCTATGCCTGGGTTACTTTCCTTTTGCGACGTTGCGTTGGCTCGCGACGCCTCGACCATAGAGACGAAAAACAAACCGCCTAAAGGAAAAAAAAATCTCAAGAAAATGGATGTCATGACTTTAATTTGTTTCGAAAAACTACAAATTTTGTATGGAAACCTCTCCTTCCTTAAGTCGGATGGAGTTTTGACTATTACAGAAACCATCCCCGGCCTCAAAAACCCTCAGATGCCAGTTTTGACGATGATTTGTTCAGTAGTTTCCGAGTCTATAGGGAACAGACAGACAGACAAACATTCATTTTTATATATATAGATTATATAATTTCTCAAATGATGTTTCTGGTGGATATAGGTTGGGAAATATAATATTTAAAAATATTGTTCGCATTTCTTGTATGAACTTATTATTCTTGAAAATGAAATTAATAATAAATAATTTAATGTTCTGGCATCACGGAACTTGCGTTAACAATGAACTGGGGTATTAATTAATGAACCCATTCATCAGATACAGCACGAAACAATGAACTGTGCTAATGTGATTCGTGTAGTTCTGAGAGTGTGTGAGTGAAAAAAGCGACTCGACCAAATGCGGAAAATAACGGTTATTCTTTAGGCATGTTTTGCGAAGAAAAGATCGTCGTGCGCGAATGAAAATTTTAGAAATAGTAATTACTTTCTCGGTCACCACAATTTTAAATGATTCTAGACTAAATTTTCTTATGTATCTTAATACGTTTTTTTGAATTTGTTCAGTCTTATGAAAAGAATCTTATCAATTGAAAAAAAAATCATCAATAAACTTGTTGAAAACACATTATGTGAACGTGGGAGGGGTATATAAAATTTATTTGAAAAATTAGTTCCTATAGAACTTTCATATCGACTAGTATAAAAGTTTCTAAAACTTGGATTTTGAAACGTTTCCGAAATTCCGAACGAAATACGGTGTCAAAACATCTAAAATTCATGTTTTTTTAAATTATTATAAAACATCATTTGAGAATTATGAAAAATAACAAATAATGCATAAATTTGGAATGTACTTAGCTTTTGAACGTCCTTGGATTAACGGAGAAGCTGGACTTCAGCCTTTTTGAGTTGGTCCGGAAGACGTAGCACGTAGCACCAGACCCCTTTACCGCAGCTTGTAGAAAACTTATTCCTCCGATTCGAACGCCGAAAATCCACTTTCTTTCTATTAAACACTACGAAACATTGGACCACTATTCAGCTTTGTAAACGTTAAAACCGGATTTTGGCTATAATATCCTGTTTTTTTTCTAAATTTTCTGAAGCCACATCAATATAGAGACAACGACGTAGATGAAAATTTCTTATAAGTTCAAAACAAAGCATATTTGTTTGTGTTTGTTTTCGGAAGAAAACACCAAAATAAGCAGTCAGCAACAAAACAATGAAAATGACCCAAAAGTCGCATGGGACATTCTTGCGTAGAACGGAAGTGAAATAGGATGAAAATGATCAATATTCAGCCTGAGTTAACTTTTTACATGAATCAAACGCTATTGTTTCGCATGGTTCTCTTGACTTTTTAAACGAAATTTTGTTGAATGTACACAACAATCGTTTTAAAAAGAGATAAGTGTTATTAGTTCTATGAAACAAGTTTAGGACTCGTTCTAGAGCAAAAATTTAACCTTTTTAAGCTCATTCAACAATAAGAACTGAAGAATCATCTGTTCAACTTTGTTTGTTTCGGAATTTCAAAGTATCAATTCGAAATTTAATTCTGAGTTTCTCCAAGGGACTTTTTGGTTAATATGTTCAGGTTATAGTTATTAGTCACTCGAAATTGAAAAATGTGATATTTTTTTTCATAAACCCGAATACCAAACATCAATAACTTGTTTTTTCTTTCGTTTATTTTTACTCAATTACAATTTTCATTCAGCAACATTGCTTTTGCTTGTTTCATCGTTTCATTTCAATTTTTCTTATACTCTCTTTATAATATATACTCTTTTATAAAAAAAATAATACAAATTTTTGCCTTCAAATTGTATGTCCGTGTGTGTGTGTTTTTTTCTTATGTGTGTTTGGGTGTGTGTGTGCTATTTCTACAAACTTATACAATATCGCAGACATAGGTGTTCTATTACTTTTTGAAGATAAAAAAAAAGAGTTTATGTCTCCCACGGGGGTTTGTTGGAGCGCTCAATTCCAATAGTTTTATAATGCCTTGCTTTTATACACATTTTTAAGCAGAATAATAGGTAGATATAGGAAGTAAAGGTAAAGCGTGTCCACCCTTTTAATAGGGTGTGTGTGTCAATTTTGAGCTTGAGCAAAGCTTTGTGTATGTATGTAGGGGTTTAAGGGCTATAATATTTTTTGATTGTGTAAGTGTCGTTCACTACACTTTTGTCTTATTTTTTATGGACGCTCCTTATGGCCTAATGATATTTAAAAGTGGGAATAAAAAAATAAAAGAAAGTATATATAATTTGAAAAATGATAAAAATGAGTGTTTTTAAGGGAAGATCGAGGATGATTTTCTCCTAAGCAAACGCCTTTCGGGGGTTCGCTTATGGTCGGCATTCTTTGGGGACGAAGGTGTTCTTAAAGGGTTGGTTCCGTTCTGCTTGGATTGTGTTATTTTTTTCTCTCTCTCTGTCACGTTTGATCGGCCGCTGAAGACTCCAGTGGATTCCAGGGTTTTCCGGGAATCGTCCTTTTGCGAGGAGCAGCCCTGCAGATCAACGCGTCGGTCCTCGAATGGGTGGTGTTTTCGTCGCAAAAGCAGTCAATCTTTTGCACCATAAGTGACGATATACGGGGATCGGCGGTTGGTATCCAGGGCTTTCGGTCCTCCTAGTCAGAAAATTCCGCTTTCTGGGAGGATCCACTCGAATCCTGGCCGCTCGCACTCTCTCTCTCTCTTTCTCTGTTCTAAAATTTGTTCTTCTACGCATACGAGAAGAAGCGCTCAATCCTCAACAAAAGATCAAATAATTTACGTTACCCTAATTTAAATAGTAAATAATACTTATAAGAATCTATAAATAAACATATGCTTCCTAGGGTTCAATGTTACTATTTAAAATCAGTGAACAATTTGCGCAGCGTGTTTTGTAGATGTGTGGGCGTATTTGCTTGTTTAGGAGAAGCGATGAAGTGACGCGGGAGAGCAGATGTGCAGCAGGATGTCCTGGATGAAACTTGATGCTTGGTGCATTGTAGGGGGGGTGATTCGGAATTTTAGTTTTTTTTTGTGGTATGGCTAGTTGAAAATTTCGCAAAGTTGAACACTCAGAACGCGAAATTTTGTTCGAATTCCAAAAATTGGGCCTGACAGTGTTTCGATGGCGATGACCGCGCCTGAACGCGGAACATCGCGTGGATCCTGCTAATCGTGCGGGTTGCATTCATATTCTCCGGAAAATATGAATGAAAGCTGCTTTCTCGTGTCTTGGGGATTGGTTGGATAGGATTGGTCCGACTTCTGCTTCTGCTACTCCATTCGGTTTTTATAGGAAGGTGTAGGTTCCTTGGTGTCATCTCGGCGTCCCGAGATGCGCCCCTGGTGTGGGGTAATACGCGCACTTTTTTTTTTTAAATACTGTTGTTGTCTTTTTGGCTGTCATTAGCGTGAGAATATAGTGTTTGCTTTTTATAGGCGTTTAAGGTTAAAAAAGAGAATATCGGTCGGTCGTCATTGTTTCTTTGCTGCGCTACTGGTCGAGTGCCGCCTAGCTATTTCCGGTAGGATCTGGCTACCGGATGTGGTCCCCGCAATCCGGGACGCGGGTTGGCACTCGGACGGAGTCGGACGCGACACTCTTATTGTTTAGTAAATTATTTTAAAATCTTTTGCTTTAGCAGAACGGTTGTCGCAGTTTGGCGATTGCGTTCGTCAGATGCAGGATTTCTGTGTTCAGCTGGGACACCAGGGTGTCCAGTTTGTCGACGGAATCGAGGACCTCGACGCGTTCGGTGTGTGGGTTGAAGCGCACCTCGAATGGTCGGGACATGGTCGATACCCAGCGACGGAACTTCTCCTTGGCATCCTCGAAACTCTCAGCCACGTAGTAGATGGGCTGGTATTCTTGATCTTGGTAGGGCTGAACGGCGGTGCTGGCTGGGTCGAATGCGCGGTGCTCTGGCTTGTCGCTGATGGCGTGCAGCAGCTCTCCGTAGGCGGACAACAAACCGGCGCCATAGGCCTTCACCTCATTCTGCTCCTTGCACAGGCCGAACTCGACGGTGAACCAGTACACCTGTAAAATAGAGAGAAAAATACGGTTCAATTTATTTCCGGATCGATCTAACTTTTGGTGCTAGCGAAATCTCATAAAACACAAAAACCTCTAAATCAAAAATACGCTCAAGAATGCTTCAATGGCCATCCGCATTTCGGCGAGACTTTACGATCGGAGCCTGCTACGATTTTGTTTTACGATCCGGTGCAGTAAAAGTGAACCGCCTGGTCAAAGTCAATCAGAAGCGCCGCCAACTAGATGGAACCGTAAAGTAAACAACATTCAACTGGGTGGTAAAAGTTCAATTACCGGCCATAGGGTCACCATCAAATTCCAAATAGACCAACAACAAAATCCAAAAAATCAATGTCACAAATCCGGATCACTTCCACAGTCCAGTTAAGCGCCGAATCTGCGCGCGTGAGAAAACCTTGACCAAATGCAACTCCGAAATTACGATCATGCAAATCGGATCGCGTTCAACAAACTTTAATTGCGCCAATTACACCGTTTGATGGATTTTTTTTGCGCGCTTGCGCGTTCGCTCTTGTGAGCGTTATATTTTTTAGATGCAGAAAAAAAACCTGCTCCTTGCACTTGCCATTGAAAAATTATTATTATTTTTGCGCGCGCTAGGGCAACCGCGTGAGGTTTGCTTGGAACTGCGCTAAACCTGACCGGTTCCAGCTCACACTTAAGAATTAATAACTGGTAGGTAGTAGCTAGTAGCTTCGGGCAGCTCCACCCACTCCCTGCTGCATGCAAGTGTCTCTAGTAACGGAGGAGGTAGCTGTTCAGAAGCCTAGAAGCTCGGACTAGCCCCCGCGTGGAATCACTGTCAAGTGCACTGTGCCACTAGGTTAATCGATGAGGAGGTAGATATAAAGTATAACTACCACCCAGGCCCTCGAGTTGTGAGTTGTGAGGTGAGCTATGAGGTTGGGCTTTTAGGGTTTCCAATGGAAGTTCTTTTCCCTAAGGCGATTGAATCAATTTGAATTGTTGCATGCGATTTAACAAGTGATTTTTAAGTCCGAATTTTTATGAGTGTGTTAGTTTGAAACAGACAAAACATGGTACATTAAAATCATGTATCTTCTAAAAAGTTATTTTGTCATTGAAAACTTGAAGAACCAGTCAGGCTTTACGCAATACGCTAAATTCGGATTTCTGAGGCATGGGCATATAGTCTTTGTTACTGGTCCAAAATCAAGAGAGGCTTTTAGAAAACAATTGACTCTTAATTATGATTTTGAAATTTACATTTTGAATTCGAATTTGGATAGTAAATTTTTTGTTCGTAATTCTGATATCGGAATACTTTTCAACATCGAAATTAAATTATTCCTCTAACACGAAAAATCAAATTATTTTCATTGTTATTTTTTTGGAGTGCAATCCATTTCAAAGTAACCTTTTTCACAATTTTGGATTGTTCCAAGCACATTTCATCGCGATTAGATTCTGATTTTAAACTCTGAAATTAAATTCTGAGAATTCTGAAACTGAGAAGATGAATTTGTTTGAAGGTCTGAATTCTGAATTCTGAATTGGAACTCTAAGTCTGAACTTTGAATGCTGAATCTGAATTCTGAGTATTAGTTCTGATTTTTTTTTATTTTGAGTACGGAGCCATCCTAAAATTGAGTTTAAATTTTCTTGAATCATTCCTAATTTAGAGATTTTTCCTTCCATTTTGGATACTTACCGTTGACAGCTTTTCAATCTCCTCGTCCGAGGCGCCCAGCGATGCTAATCCGATTTCCTGCGAGAATTGTGCGAAGCTCGGATCGGCCAGCAGCGGCATGTGGCCTAGCAGTTCGTGGATGCAATCGCTATGGAATTAAAATAAGGAAAAGAGGAAAAAAGATTAAGTCGATTGTTAAAGATTTGTAATAGAACTGACAAATGAAATAAAAAGAGCATCGAAACAAGACTGGCAAAAAGAAACATTTCCCTTGGGATCGAGGATCAACTTTCCCGGAATAATTCATACTTAAAAAATAGAAGGAAAAAAACGTCGACATGATGATTCCGGTGGCAAGTTGTTAACAATTTTGTGACGGAAAGTGATGAATCAGAAACACTTTCCCTGCGCCCCACGTCGATCTAATCGATATCGGAAAGGCGACCGAGAGTATGCTTTTAAATCAATTAGGTTTTCGCAACCGTTTCCCGAGAATGGCTTGGCTGAAAGTGTGGAACTAATTTTATGCTTTTTGCATAGCTCAATTTGCTGGCTGCCCCCCCTTGTTTGATGGATGCCGCTTTTGTCAATTTTCACTTCTGTCGTCCTGATTGAATTAGTTTCCGTTGCTGTAAGGTTAAAAGTTGATGTTTTCTGGCTAGTTTTACTCTTCCTTTTCCAATGAAATTATTTCGAACTTTTTTTTTCAGTTATTTTTAAGCTTGTGTTAAAAAGTGACAACATTACTGTTCCCAGTTCGAAATAAAAGTAGGTAATGCAAGGCAAGCCAGTCAAAATAATGGAAATAAAATGAGTTTAGCGGAAATAAGCGTCCTGCTCGCTTTTCCTTTCCTAACCTAACTTTTCTCTTTTACAATGGCGATCCTACGAAAGAAAGCACTTGGAAAGCGACAATAATGGATCGGAGCGACGCCTTTTGATGACGATTCTGATCTTTTTGATTCCTTAGGGAGCCTCACACTCACCCACTAAGTGGTTGAACCCCCCAAAAGGAAACGAGCCGGGGAAAGTTGGCATCAAAGCGAAAATGCGGAAATGCGAAAATGATTCCCCTCTCCGGCCGAAAGAAAGCTTCCATCTGCTTCCGGAGTCACAGACTTCCTGAGCGACTCAGTTTTCTGGGTCAGAAACAGAAGGAAACTGGCTCTGTGGTATTTATTGCTCGGTGGGAAGTTTATCAACGAATCAGAAGCAACAAGTTGTTGCTGGCTCGAAGAAAGCTTAGGAAGTGTAGCAATTAGGCAGGAGAATAAATTGTTGGATTGTTCTGCGTTTCAGATTGAGAAATCTGGGATTGTTTTTGTCTGTTTTAATTGTCTTTGAAAAAATTACCGAATTTAGATGGAAAAAGGATCGAGTGACTGTAAATATACAAAGTGGTAATCGTATATGCGACAAAAAAGTATCACTGAAAGTACCTAATTAGATCTAGGTATTTACGGATGTTACCGATTTACAGCAATATTTTCGATTCGGTTTTTTTTAACCAAATTTCAGTTTTTTATTACTGAAAGTTCGGATATTTTAGCCGATTGACTGAATATTTATACCAAACAATCGGTCATTTTTACCGAACCAGCCGTGAAAGTTCGGTAAATCCATTTTAACCGAAAGTACGGTTTTTTCTCCGATCAACGGAATATTTTTACCGAGTGATCGATAATTTTTACCGAACATACTGCGAAAGTTCGGTAAAAAAAATCGTACTCGTAGATCCCCGATAAGTTATTTTTAATGGGGAGAATTATTTTCTGATGAAAAAGATTCCTCTAGGACTTTAGGAGGCTTATTCAAGATGCTTATCTAATATCGGTGAGCGAGAGGCGTTTGACGTTTTGTTTACGTTTCCAACGTTTCGATATTTATTACATTTCCTTCAGGGATTAATCGCTTTATTTGGCCTTATTACGACATATTGCAGATGATTGGAACAATCTTAATATGTGTGGGCTTAAGGAAGACCCCAATGAGTAGAACAAAGTCACTCAAAGCTGTATGTGTTTATAACACATATCACAGATTAAATTTTAATCAATTTATTCCCGCTACTTATGACTCAGGCATTATCCTTAGAAATTGAGCGTTGTATTCAATTTATGAAGCATTCAGCATTCATCTCGATTAACTATCCGTTATTGAAAGATTACAACTAATAGATTTATTCAAGCTTAAACACACGAAAAGAAAAAAATTTGTTTTCTAATACGGGCTTGTGATATAGCTCAGTTGGTAAATCAGTTGCCTCGTGAGCCTATGTCCACAAGTTCGAGCCCAAGAGTAAACATCGAACACGGTTGTACCGGATAAGTTTTTCAAAACACTATTCGCCAACTACATTGTTGATATAAAGACGTGAATGCCACATAGATGGCAAAACGACTATAATCGAAACAAAAAAGTATTCAAATACTATCGTCCTTAAAGTGTAAAAAGTGTAAATTTATGGATTTGGCAGCTTTGTTTACCGTAATTGGGTAAATTTTCCCCTCAGTGTAGTGTAGTTTCAAACATTTTAGCAAACGGAAAATAATAAAAAGGTAAAATTTACCGAGATAAACACGTGAATGCTCGTGAAATCCAAAAAGGTAACTTCTACCTCGTCTAGGTGAAATTCACCTCTTAGCGAGATAAAGTTTACCTGATCGAGCTGACAAAAAAAGTAAAATTCACCTAGAAAAAAGGTAAAGCTTACCTCGTAGCAAGGTGAAGTTTATCTGGATTGAGCAGAAAGGAATGAAATGTAAATCCAGAAAAGGTACTTCCTACCTCATGAACTTTGCGACTTGGCCCATGCAGTGAGCTGCTTCGAGGTGTTTCCACATAATTCCGGTGCAATCTCAGACAGAAACCGGTAGAATGTAACTTGTTTTTTAGTGAATCCCATAGAGCCCATCCCATTTACCTTTTTGCTAGGTGAATAAAAAAACGGTAAAATTTACCTATTCGCTTTTTTGTCAGTGAATCCCATATAGCCCATACCATTTACCTTTTTGTTAGGTGAATGGATAAAGGTGGATAAAGTGTAAAATTTACCTTTTAGCCCATCAGTGTAGTGTAGTTTTAATCATTTCAACAACACGGAAAATAATGAAAAAGGTAAAATTCACCGAGATAAAACGGTGAATGCTCGTGAAATCCAAAAAGATAACTTTCACCTCGTCTAGGTGAAATTCACCTCACAGCGAGGTAAAGTTTACCTGATCGAGCTGACAAAAAAGTAAAATTCGCATAAAAAAAAGATAAATCGAAAAAAGGTAAAGCTTACCTTGCAGCAAGGTAAAGTTTATCTGAATTGAGCAGAATAAAAAGGTACAGTTCACCGAGATGGAAGGTAAATCCAAAATAAGTACTTTCTACCTATTCGAGGTATAACTTACTTCGTAGCGAGGTGATGCTTACCTCGTAGTGAGGTGAAATTGACCTCGATTGAGCTAAACAAATCTGTACAATTCACCACAGATGAAAATTCACCTAGAAAAAAGATAACTATTTTCTGAAACCGTTTTTTAAAGTTGAGCTGTTATATCGTTGAGAAAAAGGTTTTGGATTCGTGCGTAAAATGTGAAAATCGGAACAGAACGGTAAATGTAGCCAAAATTTCATTTAGTTGTGCTAGTTCTCATGAACTTTTGCTTTTAAAAATCTGCAGTGAGCTTCGAAGTGTGTTCCATATAATTCCGGAACAATCTCAGAATGAAACCGGTAGAATGTACCTTTTTTTGTCAGCGAACTACATAGAGCCCATCCCATTTACCTTTTTGCTAGGTGAATGGAAAAACTGTAAAATTTACCTTTTTGCTAGGCGAATGAAAAATAGGTAAAATTCATCGAGAAAGATGATTGGTGGTAAAAAATTTACCTCTGCTTCTCGATCAATTTTGCCTTTTTTTTTAATTTTCCGTGAACTTTTCTTAAATTTTTGAATATAGATTTTGCAGATTAATATTGATATTGAAAACCAAGTCAAATATTTTCTGGACCGTGAGCTGAATGGCACAGAGAGCCAACTTTCAAACCCGCTAAATTTTAATCCAGTATTTCTGAGGGACATTCACATAAAATCTTGAAGTCTGAGTAGCTGGACAAGCTCTGATTTGAAGCACTTATCAGACTGTTGCTGCTGATATTGATTTCAGATTACTTCGGCACCGGATTGTAAAGCGAAGTGAAACAAGAAGCACAGATTTGAAAGACTGTGACTGCCGAATTTGTTTCGAAATTGTGTAGGATCCTGTAAATAAGACGGAGTAGCTGAGGAAGCACAAATTTGTGAGGCTGTATCTGAGTTTGTTATGAAGTTGTTCTGGCTCCTGTAAATAAGACGGGGTGGCTGTAGAAGAATAGAATTGAAAGGCTGTCTCTGAGTTTGTTAGGAAGGTATTTTGGCTCCTGTAAATATGACGAAGTGGCTGAGGAAGCACAAATTTTATAGGCTGTCTCTGAGTTTGTTATGAAGGTATTTTGGCTCCTGTAAATATGACGAAGTAGCTGAGGAAGCACAAATTTTATAGGCTGTCTCTGAGTTTGTTATGAAGGTATTTTGGCTCCTGTAAATAAGACGAAGTGGATGAGGAAGCACAAATTTGAAAGGCTGTCTCTGAATTTGTTATAAAGGTATTTTGGCTGAGGAAGCACAATTTTGAAAGGCTGTTGTTAGTTCAGAACAGATTTGGTTTTGAACGCGCACATTTTCAGGCAGCTTCTGCTGATTGTTTACTTTGATTTGTCTCTCCGGTGGAAAAGACGGAATTGGCTTAGAAAGTGCAGACTTTTAAGGCTGCTGTTGCTGATTGTTTGATTTAATTTGGCCTTACGGTGGAAAAAGATGGAATTGGCTTTGGAAGCGCAGATTTTTAAGGCAGCTGTTGCTGACAGTTTGTTTTGATTTGGCCTTGCGGTGGAAAAAGGCGGAATGGATTTGGAAGCGCAGATTTTCAGGCAGCTTCTGCTGATTGTTTGTTTTGATTTGGCCTTCCGGTGGAAAAAAACGGAATGAATTTGAAAGCGCAGATTTTCAGGCAGCTTCTGCTGATTGTTTACGTTGATTGGGAAAAGACGGAATGGATTCGAAAGCGCAGATTTTCAGGCTCAGCTTCTGCTGATTGTTTACTTTGATTTGGCTTTCCGGTGGAAAAATACGGAATTGGCTTAGAAAGTGCAAATTTTTACGGCTGCTTTTGCTGTTTGTTTGTTTTGATTTGGCCTTCCGGTGGAAAAAGATGGAATGGATTTGGAAGCGCAGATTTTCAGGCAGCTTCTGCTGATTGTTTGTTTTGATTTGGCCTTCCGATGAAAAAAGACGGAATTGGCTTTGGAAGCGCAGATTATCAGGCAGCTTCTGCTGATTGTTTGGTTTGATTTGGCCTTCCGGTGGAAAACGATGGATTGGCTTTGGAAGCGCAGATTTTTAAGGCTGCTGTTGCTGATTGTTTGTTTTGATTTGTCATTCTGGTGAAAAAAGACAGGATTGGCTTAGGAAGCGCAGATTTTTAAGGCTGCTGTTGCTGATTGTTTGTTTTGATTTGGCCTTCTGGTGGAAAAAGCGGTGTTGGCATAGGAAGCGCAGATTTTTAAGGCTGCTGCTTCTGATTTTTATTTTGATTTGGATTTTTAAAGCTACTGCTGCTGATTGTTTGTCCTGAATTAGCCTTCTGGTTAGAAAATCTGTTTCTAAGAATGCTATCGAATTATTACTGCTCTGGTACACAAAGACAGAGTGCTAATAAAGCACAGTTTGAGAAAGCTGTTGCTAAGAATGTGTTTTTGTGGATTTTTCCGGCTCTGGTAAACAAAAGCAGAGCGACAGGAAAAGCACAAATTGGGAAGGCTTTTGTGAAGACGTGTCTGAGTGATTCTCTGAATTGAAATTCATAAGAATCGTAAAATCACTACATTTGTTATGAGATTAGTCTCGCTTTAGTAAATGAGACGAAGTGGCCGAAGACGCTCTGATTTGACAGGCTGTGGCTGAGTTTGATTCTAAATAGTTCCATCTTCGGTGATTAATACAGAGTGGTAGAAGAAGAATAGATTAAAAAAGTTGTTGTTAAGTTTATTTTGAGAGTATTCCGGTTCCAGTAAATATGATGGAATGGATGGAAAAGAATGTTATTGCAAAAAATTTCTCCAAAAACTGTTTCCAAGTTCTGTTAGATAGTTTTCTTCTACAACCGTTCAAGAAATATTCCTTAAAACATAGTGCAACTGAGAGCATCATTGACTACTTCCGGTTATTTCGTTGCTTTGGTCGAGCTAAAAAAAAATTCTTCAAACAGTAAGAAGTAACAACCAGCACTTAACCCATTGAATGCGACTACAAATAAGAGCTTGCTAGCTAACTTTGCGCTGCTTTCTTTCTTCCCTTCGGGAGCTTTGAATTTTCCGTTCCTTTGTGCCACTCAAGCTTTCCGGAACCAGTTCCGGTTGAAGTCAACACGTTCCGATGCAATGTTACTGAAAGCGAAAAAAAAATGCGAGAAAAAATACTCACGGCTCGGGGGTGTGGTAGGGCGAGTTGACGTGGCGCACGTACTGGGTGCTCTGGAAGATCCGGAAGGCCAAGCTGGCGAGGAAGTCTCGGGCGGTGAGCAACCCGGCGGCCGGTCGCAGCGTGAAGCCGGTGTTCCGGCGCAGGAAGTCGCTCATCTCCTGCAGCTGCGGGATGCGTTCCTTCACGAAGATCTTCTCCTGTTCCAGCTTGCTGAACACGGCAATGTACTCGGAGCAGGCGTGCTTCACCATCAGCTCCTTGACGCGGCCGAAGACGACGCCCCAGGTCGCGTTCTCGGTGTCCACGTAGTTGATGTGGGGGATTGGGTCACCGCTGTTTATTTTTTTGAGGTTATGTGTTGTTAAAGTTTGTTGGAAAAACTAGGGAAAAAAGGGGAACTTACTATTTGTAAGCGAATGCAATCTCGGCGATCTCCTTCCGGCGGGCGCGGTACTCCTGGTCGGCGAATCCGGGATGGTTCATGTCCAGATCCGGTTCGTACTTGGTCATCAGATGGTTGCAGCCATCCAACTCGGAAGCATGTTTCGGGAACCAGGGAGCCTTCACGTTGACGTTGGTGTTCTCCGACAGCAAGCTAACGCTACCGAAGGACGCGGTCTGGCGCAGCGAACGGATCAGCTGCAGCAGATTGGAGCGGGCCATGTCAACCTTGACGAGCACGTCGAACTGGACGCCCTCGCTGCGCGATTGGCGCGATTCGATGTGCGCGACGGTTCCGTGGAAGGTTTCGACCGCCTTCAGGATCCGGCCGAGATTGGCCATGCCATCCCGCAGGTGCACAACGACGGCGGCGCGGACGGATTCCTTTTCGGCCTCGGGCGAGGCGGAGGCAGCGTTTTGAAGCACCACTTCCTCCTCCGTTAGGCCGGCGTCTGTTTGAATTAGAAAAAAGGAAAGAAAATTGTAAGATTCAACATTTCATTCAGAATTCATTCATGCTTCATCTCCGGTTAAGATTGCGGATTTAAAATTTTAACAATTCCAGCTAACCATTTCATAAAATGGCAAGGCTCATTGTCATAATCGACTCCCATTCGAATCTAATGGGTCGTGAAAATTGTCACTCTCCCCCTGTCATCAAGTTCTTCATAACGTCCTCACTTTGTGTCGCATCAACGATTCACGAAAAGCACCGGAGGAAAAGATTTTCTCAACCGCCTTGTCGTTGGCCCACTTTAGGATGGAAGGTCGATGGCGAGGGATAAAGAGCCAAGATTATACTCTTCAACCGGTTTCCATCATTTGCGACCGGCTTGTTTCGGAGGGAAAATCAACCCCCTTTTTTGGGGAAGAATGTGTGGGGAACCATTTTTCTCAATGAAAAGAAATTTTCTTCCCACGCTTCCTTATGGCTGAAATCTTAAGGACACGTACTCTCACACATACACACATGGACGCCGTTTCCCATTTCAAATATGAGTGAGTGGTGGGTATTATGAATTGACCTGGTGGCGGGCATCAGCCCGTTTCTTCGTTTCGTAATGATTGTGTGAAGCAGCTTCTTGGCCACTTGTTGAGCTGATGGTTCTGGCTCGTTGACTTACTTAGCCGGGGCTAACATTGTTGTGCCATCATCAGAGCACACACTCACGCACGCGGAGAGCCCATAATTCACTCCTTACTGTCAGATTTTCGGAACACGTGCTACAGTGGAAGTTCTGATACGCTACGCTAAGCTCTGGGAAGCTGGCCGAAGCGAATTAGTGGGGCAATTTTTCTTGCTCTAGTTTTGCGCCAAATTGATTGGGTTATTATGATAAATCAAATCACTTCCATCTGTACCGTTGAGCCGTCAACACGTACGCCGGAGCATCGTATCGTTGCTGTGTACCTGCAGGAACATTTTACATTATTTATTTTTTCCTTACCTGTATTTCAATCAGCACTTTTCAGTGCTAAAATTATTTTCATTTTCTTTTATTCATATTTTCTCTTTTCTTTCCAGCATGGGGAAGTCTTCGGCCGGCTCAAGGGCCGGAAGAAAACGGATTGCTGAACCTAATCCAGGGCCATCTGCCAAAAAAGTTGAAATTTCCAATTCATTCGATGTCCTTCATAACATCGGTGATGAGGAAATATTCATATTTAATTCTGATAAGAGTACTAAGAAACCTTCTTCTTCTTCTTATACTCTTAAAAACGAAAAGATTCCACCAATAACGGTCACGATTCCTGACTTCAATGCCTTTCGAAAAGAAATCGTCACTTCCGTCAAGGATGTGAAGATTTCTTTTCAGATCGGTCGAAGGGGAACTGCTCGTATATTGGCGGAATCTTTTAATGATTTTCAAAAGGTTTTAAATTATTTGAATAATAAAAAACACCAATTTTTTACGTACGACACTAGAAGTGATCGTCCATTTAAAGTTGTACTTCGTGGTCTCACTGGCGATCAGACACCGGATGAGATCACAGCTGAATTAAATTCTTTGTTAGGTTTTTCTCCAATTCAAGTAATTCAAATGAGGAAAAGAACCAACACGAATAATATCAGTAGTGTTGGTTTTGCTCCTGAACTTTATTTGATCCATTTTAAAAAGGATCAGGTTAATAATTTGCAAATTCTTGAAAAGGCTCGTCTTATGTTTCATTGTCGAGTCAAATTCGAACCTTTTCGTAAATCTTCTACCAATTTTCTTCAAAATATTACGCAATGTCGTCGTTGTCAAGCTTTTTGTCATGGCACTAAAAATTGTAGAATGAATGCCAGATGCATGTTTTGCGGCTCATTCGATCATGAAAAATCTAAATGCCTTTTTGGTGGTGATAAGCCAAAAACAGAATTTTTTAAGTGTGCAAATTGCGCAGGTAATCATTCCTCGAATTCGCTAGACTGTCCCATCAGGGCAAAAATTATTGCTTCTAGGAAAAATCCCAAAGTTTCCAGAAAAGTTTCTTCTCCTCCTTCCTCTTTTTCGTCTTCACACGTCGGGCCGGCAAACAACCTGCCTGTTCGCATTCAGCCTCGGTCTACATTGGAATCACGGCTGGGTAATACCCGAAGTGATTTTAATGTTACCTGGGCTGATTCTGCGCCCCAGACTCGTTGTTTATCGTTCTCAGAGGTGGTTGAAAATGGGTTGCCCTCTTCAGGTTTAACTAATAAAAATGGGAAAAAACCAAGTCTCAACGTTCATGCGAAGGCTTGGGAAAATCCCCGAAATTCAAATACTTTTTCTTCTCCTTCCTCTTCTGATTCTAACAATTTTGTTGATTTGGGTGAGATTACTGAGGAAAAATTAAAATTTTTGCATCAAAATTTGATGGAAATGATGCAACTTATGTTGAAAGCAAATTCAATGTTTGAAGCTTTCCAAACTTCTTTTAATTATGCTAACAAAATTATTATGACTTTACGATTCCCTCATGGATCCAAATAGATGTTTAAATATTATGAATTGGAACGCTAGATCTTTGCTGGCTAACCAAGACGAGTTCTTTTTATTTTTGAAAACTCAAAACATACATATTGCTGCCATCACTGAAACTTTTTTAAAGCCAGACAATAACTTGAAAAGCAATGCTTTCTTTAAAATTTTACGAAATGATCGACTTGATCGACAAGGTGGGGGTGTAGCTATTGTCATCAATAGTCGTCTCAAATTTAGACTTCTTCCTTCTTTCAATACAAAAGTCTTAGAAACAATTGGAATTGAATTAGAAACTTCTATGGGGAAAATTATAATTGTTGCCGCATATTTGCCTTTTCAATGTAGCGGTGAACAGAAAAATTTTTTGAAGGGAGATTTACAAAAACTCACCAGAAATAAATCTAAATTTTTTATTATTGGTGACTTTAATGCAAAACACCGATCTTGGAATAATATTTCATCAAATTCAAATGGGAATATTTTGTTTAATGACTGCTCTGCAGGTTATTATACTGTTGAATATCCTAATGGGCATACTTGTTTTTCTTCAATTAGAAATCCCTCCACAATTGATTTGGTTCTAACGGATTTAGGCGAGCATTGTAGTCAATTAGTTACTCATGCGGACCTCGATTCAGACCACCTTCCAGTAACATTTTCTTTATCCCAAAGTCCCATTGAAAACCCTTTAAAATCAACTTTTAACTTTCAAAAGGCTAACTGGGAGCGATATATGAATTTTATTGAACGTAATTTAGATGTAAACGTTCCACTGAATTCAATAGAAGATATTGATTTGGCTGTAGAAAATTTGACAACTGCAATAGTCAATGCTAAAGCCGCTTCAATACCTAAAGTTAAACATAAATTCAATCAACCTTTAATTGATGATGATCTTCAGTTTTTGATACGACTGAAAAACATTCGTCGACGCCAATATCAACGTACTAGAGATCCTTATTTGAAATTAATTTATTGCGACCTTCAAAAAGAGATCAAACGTCGTTTAAATTTCATTCGTAATGAAAATTTTGCTAAAGCACTAGAGGACATAAAACCCTACTCAAAGCCATTTTGGAAATTAACTAAAATTTTGAAAAAGCCCCAGAAGCCAATTCCTACTTTGAAAGATGGGGATAAACTTCTTTTAACTAATTCAGAAAAGGCTCAAAAATTAGCCCAACAATTTGAGTCTGCTCATGATTTTAATTTAAACGTTGTAAGTCCAATTGATGCTCAAATTTCCCTAGAATTTGATGATATTCTTTCTAAGCAAAATGTGTTTGAAAGTTCTTGTGAGACAAATATTGATGAACTTAAATTGATTTTCAAAAAATTTAAAAATATGAAAGCTCCAGGGGAAGATGGGATTTTCTATATTCTTCTTAAAAAGTTGCCTGAAAGCACTTTAAATTTTTTAGTTAAAATTTTCAACAAATGTTTTCACTTGGCCTATTTTCCCAATAAATGGAAAAATGCCAAAGTAACTCCAATTTTGAAACCTGGAAAAAGTGCTTCAGAGCCTTCAAGTTATCGACCAATTAGTTTGCTTCCATCTTTAAGTAAACTATTTGAGAGAGTTATTTTGAATAGAATGATGATTCACATTAATCAGAATTCCATTTTCCCTGATGAACAATTTGGTTTTCGTCATGGACATTCTACTACACATCAACTTTTGAGTGTAACTAATATGATTAACGCTAGCAAATCTGAAGGTTATTCAACTGGTGTTGCTCTTCTTGATATTGAAAAAGCTTTTGACAGTGTTTGGCACAAAGGTTTAGTAGCTAAATTAGCTCGATTTGATTTTCCTGTATATCTCACCAAAATTATTCAAAATTATTTGACTAGCCGAACCTTACAAGTAAGCTATCAAAATTCATGCTCTGAAAGGACACCCATTAGAGCTGGTGTCCCTCAAGGCAGTATACTTGGGCCAATTTTATACAATATTTTTACTTCTGATCTTCCTGATGTACCAGAAGGAAAAGGTAGAAGATTATTTGCTGATGATACTTTGCTTTCAGCAAAAGGTCGAAATTTACGGGTGGTACGCAGTAGATTGCAACAAAATTTAAATTCCTTTTTGAATTACTTGAAAATGTGGAAAATTTCTCCTAACGCTTCCAAAACTCAACTTATTTTATTTCCCCATAAGCCAAGAGCAAATTTTTTAAAACCTAATGAAAATCATTCCATAACTTTTAATGGGGTTTCATTAGAATGGTCTGATCACGTGAAGTACTTGGGACTTACACTTGATCGGAATCTTACTTTTAAAAATCACATTGAAGATATTCAATCTAAATGTAATAAATACACTAAATCTCTTTATTCTCTCATCAACAGGAAATCCCGGTTGTGTCTGCGAAATAAGATGCTCATCTACAAACAAGTTTTCCGACCAGCGATCATGTATGCAGTTCCGATTTGGTCTAGCTGCTGCGCGACGAGGAAGAAAGTCATCCAGAGGATTCAGAACAAAGTTCTGAAAATGATTTTGCGGCTTCCACCTTGGCACAGCACCGAAGATCTTCATAGGATTGCGGGCATTGAATCGATCGAAGAGATGGCCAACAAAATCATCTCCAACTTCAGAGGCAAATCGATGCAGTCTTCCATCGCAGAGATTCGTTCTCTTTATGTTTAGTTTAATTTTAAGATAGTGTTTAGTTTTAAGTATAAAATATTTTTGCTATTACAGGATGTTCTCCTACATTAAAAACTTGATTGCGCTCAGCAAATTTAAATCTTATAAATAAATTTTTATAATCTAGTTACTTATAGGGCTATGAACAGTTCATTATTGAGCTGAACACCTAGTTTAATGCAATAATGTAATATAAGTGTAATCATGATTTGATACAAATAAAGACATATTTAAAAAAAATAAAAAAAAAAAAAATGATAAATCAAATACATTCTCGTTCTAGATTCTAGAGTAACATTTGAACAAGGATTAAAAGTTAGAAAAACGAAAAGAAATATTCAGGAGTAAAATTAAACGATGCAATACTTGATAAGTGACACAAAATGTAGGTATAGATACGATTTTTATTCTCATTGCTAGTGTTTGGTGGTAGTTCCATTTAGGAACTTGAATTTTTTTCAACAAACCGATATTAAAATAAAAATGATCAACAAGTTTTTTTCTTATGTTTCGGCAAAAATAGCTATATCCTGCATCAATGAAGCTTTCACCAGAATACGGTATTGTGTTTTTTGATGCAAATTAACTGTCATGCCAACTGTTGAAATTTTCTAATTTTCTGGTTGGAAACTCAATGGAAAAAAACAATTTTCCACCTGATAAGTGTCCAAAAAAGCTGAAGTTAGAAGCTATACGTTGCATATAAAGATATTTTTTTTTTTGATTTTTTTAAGATCATGACTACAAACTGTCAAAAGTGGTGTAAAAACCGTACGTTTCAATCAATACCAGATAAATTTTGAAATGAGGATTGAAAAATGGGCATAATTTGGCATATTTTTGCATTTTAAGATTGTCAAAATACGAAACACAGAATTTTTGACGAACTCCCTAAAATAGCTGTTTTTCGAACTTTTTGTCAATTTGCAATTTTTTAATACTTTCTAGTGGTCTAATTACATAGGCGCTGCGATACATTACAAAAATATGATAAATAAAAATGTGACATACTTCCTGAACATTCACAAGTCAGCGCAAACTACCGATAGCAGCAACTAGTTGAATTTAAGGGCAAGAAAATCTGAGAAATTGCAAATTGACAAAAAGTTCGAAAAACTGCTACCTTTGAAAATTTGTCAAAAAAGCTGTGTTTCGTATTTTGACAATCCAAAAATGAGTCAAATGAGTCAAATTACATCAATTTTGTAATCCTGTTTTCGTAAATTATTTGGTGTGACGCTTTTGACGCTTCATTAATTGAAAAGTACGGTATTTACACTAATTTTTGACATTTTTTGTAGCCTTATGTGCATACGTAAAGCGTACGTAGCTATAAGTATAGCTTCTAACTTCAGCTTTTTTGAACACGAACTGAATTTTTTTCGAATATTCCGTAGCTGATTTACAATCTTTTTTTCCGAAGCATGTTTTTCGGATTTTATTTTGGACTTTTAATAGCGGAAAACTTAAGTGTTATAGGTGGTATTTCTGAGAAACATATTTAAGTTACACTACGAGGTTTCCAAAACAATAAATTTTGTAAAAATCGGTTGAGAAACATGGGGGATATATTGGTTTCGTGCAGGAGTGTCAAATTGAAACTCCAAGGAATGTAATGGGTAAAAATTTCAGGGACGGATGAGGGTTAAGGGATGAAATCCCGAGATAAAAATATCGCTCTTTTCTTTATATGAGATGTTAAAAAAATATATTTTTTCTGTGATTTTGGTTCCGCTTTTTTCTAAACAGTTGAAAATATCGACTAAATTGCCATTTTTTTTGAAACTCTGAACAACATTAAAAAAATAACCGATTCTTTTTTATGAATTTTCAGCTTAAGGAAACTCAGATAAACATCAGCCAAAAATGTGATTGCTACAGTACAATAAAATATAAAGCTTTAACTATGATGTCTACACATAAATACAACCAGGCTGGAAGCTATGCCATGTGTAAAGATTTTTGAAGATTTGATCTATTTTGCTTATCATTTTATTTTAACTGAAATTTATTATTATTCTTTCTTATATTATTTTAGGAAGAAAAATGGTATTTGAAATAAAAATGAGAAAAAGGTATGGTGAGGTCTTCAGCTGATTTATTTCATGAGTTTCAAAAATTCAAAACTTTTCTTGTCAATTTAATAAAAAAAGACTGGTACGAAGCGAGTGTTTTTTCGGAATAAAAATTGAAGAACTGTATTTTTTTAGGAATCTTTCAGTTTTCTGTTTGTAAAAGGCAAACGGAAGCCGAAATTTCACAAAAATTTTATCGCCTAGTACAATTTAATGATAGTTTGAATAATTCGCTCATAGAAATCAGAAGCGAAAAAAGTTAGACAACGAACGTTTAAAATTCGGCTGAATTTGAATAGCCATTCAAAAGTTTACAATTTGAAAAGCGAAGCAGGAGTGAGCAAATAACATGGATTTATAAAAATCTGTTAATTTATTGTAAAATTGGAAAATGTTGTATTTCATTTAATTCTGTGATCAGTTTGGATATGTGATGCTAGTGATAGTGATGCTAATGATAGTGATACCAGAAAAATTCATTAGTTAATTTATTCAAAATTTACCTTTTCATTTTAACCTTTTCTTTATTTTTGAAACGTTTCAATCAAAACTTTTTGACAAAATCTTCAGTCGGATTTTTATTCAGAGTTAGAAAGTAATATTTCCATAAATAAGTAGATAACACTTTAAAAGGTGGAATTTGTATATTACAAGCATTTTATATTCTAAAGTAAAGTTTTTTGGTAATTTTAATACCCATATCAAATTTATTTTAAAGGTATTCCCAGGCTTGAATTTTCGAAAAATATCTTCATTTTTATTCATCAAAATAAATCAATTTAAATAATGTGAAGGGGTTCTATACACTCTTCTTAAACCCAATTATGGCACATTCTTTTACTGGTCTTTTTAGCAAAAAAAAACCAATTCTGTTTGGACACATTTTCAAGCAAAGAGAGAGAGGTTGTCGAAATTTAACCGAATTTAAATACCATAAAATGGGCTGGATCGGGACAGTTTTTGGACTATTTCCGTAATATTTCTGTCGAACGCTGCCTTTTAAGCACCCGATTTGTTATAGGAGGTGTATTTTTTTACCTTCACCAATCTTTCTACTATGTGAAAAAATAGGTTGAAAGGAATTAACGATGAAGAACATTAAATTTTGTTCACTTCCCAAGTGGGTTGAATAGGGACAGTTTCTTGTTTATGGAGAAAACTAGTATACTTAGAAACTGCTCAACAACAAAAATGAGTTCAATTAAAAACGCAAATCAGTGCATAGTTTTTCGCTTTGCAGATATTCACCTTTTAACCACCCACGTTTACATTAGTTTCCAAACACCTGACACCAGAATAAAATTTAGGTTTTTATTTCTTGATTTCCTGCGAAAGCCTTTTTCTTCTAGGATCATCTTAGTATAAGATTTTCAGAATTTTTACTGATTACTTTTATAAAATTTGCTCAAAACATTTTTTTTTACAAAACAATTTGTTTTTTTTTGTTTTAAATTTCTAGTCTTAATTCAAATTTTGAAAATTATTCTAATGCCGTTTTCGTTTTTCTCCACTAGCGCGGGGCAAAACTTTTTCTGAATACAGTAGTTTTTCGATTTTATCACGGTCAAAAAAAAATTCACCGTGAATATGGCGAAACCGTGAATTTGGCGAAACTTAAAATTGAAGTAGAAAAAAGTATTTTACTGTCTTTAATCAATCATTTATAATATTTTCAGTAGTGGAAACGTTTTGTATCAATTAATTTCGATCATAAGGCGTAATTATCAAAGATTACTAAACAAAAAGGATCGTTTTCAGTTCTAATTATTCTTCTCTAAAGCAAATTTTTAGGTTTTTTCTTGAAATAAAACCATGTGGTATATCCATTTGAAAGTCTACATCTAATTAAAGTGAATTATTTTGTTTTGATGGAAATTTAACAGGCGTTATCTCTTATTTCGATTTTGAAAAAAAGTTCAAAAAAATTAGCATCAAAAAATTTGTTTCTGCTTATTTCAAATTTCAATATTTTAATCTTAACACCTTTGATGAACTAAAAAGTATATTTATTCGAAAAATATTTTTAAATTTGCTCAACTTAGACTTTTTTAGTGTGTTTTTGCGAAATTTGCTTTATGGGCAGATAATCTTTATATGTAGAAAAACAGATATCTTAGTCATATTTTCAGACAAAGCTAGCAGAATTTTATTTTATTCTTCCAAAATTATCCACTCAGACAATACTAAAGGCTATCCAATAAGGATTACGCACGCCACCCTTTAAAATAAACAAGTTCAACAAAGAAATCAGAGACCCTTATCTCTTTTCAAAATCGCTTAAATTCACTCACATTTTTGATTCGCATAACCAAAAAAGTTAAATTTTTTAAAGCGACTAACCAACCCAAGTAACAACACTAGCATCAGCGTGACGTTAAAATACTTGTGTCGATTATTACAAGCGTTTTTAAAATCCAAATGACGATTTTAAACACTATACAGATAAAATAAGCAGTTCAATGGCATTTTCATGTTATTGGATACCTATATACTATAACATAAACCATAAAAAATATCATAAACAAAGACGCTCTATGCTTTTGAATGAAAATTAAGGACCTGGTAATGGTTTCTGAATGATTTCTTAAAAATCGTGATAAAATCGAAACAATAACCGTGATAAAATCGAGCGTGAATTTGGCGAGTATTGATAAAATCGAATAGTGATAAAATCGAGAAACTACTGTAAACAAACAGAATCGTTACCCGGGACGATGCAAATATATGGTTGCTATACTCACCCTTATGTTTACCCCCAACACTGACAACTTTCACGGGGTGCAACCGGTGGACTTCTGAATTAATAAACGAACACAATAACAGCAACTAGGGCAAAACTCGTGGGTAACTAGGTTGCCACTGCCAATAAACGAAAACACTATAAGGCTTGAATTTGCTTTTCAAAATCGATTCAAAATGTTTAATGGAATCACACAACAATTTGGTATCTTGTTCTACCTCATCAATGAACCATGTAACGTAATGGCCACTCATTTTTTATTTATTTTTTGTTTCTCCGCATTTTCCCCTCTCAAAGGATAAAAATTTAACTTAATTGTGAAAACTATTTTTCAACCCTATGAGAGAAGTTCCTCGCGCTTTTTTTATAGTTTTTGACATGTAATATGAATCAAAAAATTTTGATTTATAAGATTTTTTGTTTAAACTTGAAGTTAGGTTATGATAAAAATGTGTATTTCAAATATTGTGTATTGTGATTTTTAGTAAATCGCCCAAATTCAAAACAGTCAAAAATAAAAGAACTCACAAAAAAGTTATCCCAATATTTTGGAACTGCAACACTTCAGAACACTAAAATGTATGCGCTGAGCTCTAAAATCACGGTTTAAAAAAAAAACCGAGTTTTTTTTCCACATTTTTGAATAGAATTGAAGTTCCGATTTTCTACCACCTTTGAGAAAAAATATTTCTGATGATACCAATGAATGTAATAGGTTTATTTAGGGGAAAAATAATCCTGAAAGTATTTTCCCGGTTTTGATCTGAAATTCCAGGGTTTTTTCTGGTTTTCTTGGTCCCATTTTTTATTCCCAGATTTTTCCCGGTTTTCCCGGTTCGCTGGCCACCCTGAAGATTTTATAGAAATTTTCACAATTAATTAACTTTTCTTGTGTTTTTTTTTCTATTTATTAGCTGAGAAAACACCACAGAATAAAAGAGCCTGATTTTTCCTGTTGTCAAGAGACTTAGAATTGATCTAAATCAAATTTTACCATACGCTCTACTCTAACAGCTCTACTTTAAAACTATAATTTGCTGTTAACTTTTATTAGGACTACACAGAAGGATGCACATAGTACACACCAAGATGCAATTATCCCGCTCGGGAAATGACTCTTCGAGCCACAGGGAAAGCGGCTGAATTATTCGAAATTCGAACAGAAATCTACCCGAAACTCGTGACGTTTCATCCCTCCTGAGATCGAAAATGAAATTTCTACGAACTCACAGAAGCTCCAACGAATCTCTTAAATTTCAGGACAGTATTTTCTTAAATTATAGTGGACACATTTTTTCAATTTTTTTCTCTTTCTGTCGACATGATCATTTTTTATCTCTCTCTTTCACCAGTTCTCTCTCTTTTTGACCAGCGCATAGAAATAAAAACCACGAAACATTTTGGCTCTTCATTTTTCCTTGCAGTTCCCGTTTTTGGTCGGAGGTTGTGCAGAATTATAGTTTTGTTTCGCAGTAGTTTCCTATGAAAATAGTAGGTACTGGAAGTGAAAATTTAGGTGACGCTGCAGCGGAGAAAAATCAGATCGGTGCTTTAGTGCGACCGGTATCAAGTTCCAGTAAAATTTGCGATGACCGATAATCTTTAACAGAAGCTTCATAAGGCCGATGACATAGTGAATACGATGCGATGCGATGCGGTGAATGCGGTTCAATGCGGTGAACCACATTTGATGAAAATGTATGTGAATCGCTTAAACCTGACATACTCAACGCGGCGAAGCAGATGTCAATTTGTTCCGCCGCTCGAGTTCGCGTAGGCTGCGTCCGTAAATTTTCCGCCAATTCGCATCGCATCGCACTCACTATGTCATCGGCCTAAGACTGGTAGGCTGATTCGGGGGCCCAATTCGCTCGCCCGGTTTAGGATCTGGAGCTGATTCATCGATTCAGCTTGACTCAGCTACTAACAAGGACTCGAAACGCAAAGATTCGTCAGTTTTGCAAAGCCCATCGTTAGGAATCATTGTTATCTGGCGTTTTAGTAAATATTGTAAGATTTTTCTTTTCATTTTTTAGAGGAGAACTGCCCCGCCGACGTTTTATAAAAAAAAGTGTCCAAAATATTTGAGAAAAAAAATTCCAATTGCTTGATTCAACCAACTCTTTTTACATTCAATGGATTTTAATGAAAAAAATGAAGAGAAAGGATTCCTTAACTCACTACAAATCTCAGGAGAAAGTCGTTTCGAGCTCCCAGATGTACTTCGAAACTCTCTGAAAATTACAGGAAAACATCGTTCAGAGCCTGCAGGTGTTTTTCTGAGCTATTTTTCTGTCCTGAAATCGTCCTGTTACACAGGATAATTCACAGGAATACAGGATAATTCCTCCCGACCACAGGAGAAAAAAAATTAGTGTGTATGGATGTTTTTTTTATAAAAAAAAATTTAGACTTCTCGAGAGCTACGAGTTTTTTTGTTCAAAAAAAATGTAGACAAAGAATCATGTTTTTCTAAGACTACAAGAATTTTTATTTAACGCTTTTTTGGTTTTTCATATTTATCAAAATATTGTGAAGCATAGCCCATTTTTATCAAAATTTTTTATTTAATGCTTAAACAACTAATCTACATAAAAACCTCAAATAAAATAATCAGAGATCGTCGTTTAACCTTGCGTTAAATAAAGTTAAGCTGAATTCTTTATGAGTTCTCAAAATTCATCACCTTTTTCTGTAAATTTCAACAAAATAGTGACAAGTAATAAACAAGTTACTTTTTTGGGAATTGTAATTGAAGAACTTGATTTCAAGGAGTCTTTTAGTTTTCTTTTTATAAAGGCAAATGTAAGCTCAAATTTCATCAACGAGTTGAAAGCTTGAGTAACTTTAAATTAGGAATTCAGATTTTGGTTCTCGTTGTCTGCATTTTTTTGGGATTTCGGGGAGGATTCATGCAGGTGACAGTTATGTCAAAGAACACATAAAAAAGCAGTGACATCTATAGTGTGCTTTGGAAACTTACCTGTTTCATCGTCCTGAGTGCCGCTGGGAACTGCATTGTCTCCCTCTGGTGGAAGAACGTCATTTTCGTCTGGGATTTGGGTTTGGGTGGGTGTCGGATTGATTTCCCAAAATCATAACCAACCAAGGATAAAACCGAACAAAAGCACGTGCACGTGAAACGGGATTCGGGAATGAAACGAAAAAGATAAATAAACAAAAAAAAGTTTAATTTAAAAACTCAAATATCTTTAGTTGGAAAAAATTTAAAAAAAATCAGGAAAGGAAACATGAAACATGAAAAAAGGTAGGTAATGAAATTAAAAGTTTGATGAATAAAAACCGTGGAAAAACAGACACAAACATTCAATCATAAAACCGTTTAACAAGGAAGTGAACGGTGAAACACACGAGCAAAACAAAACCTGAAAAGTAACCGAAAAATTATTGATTCAGATTCGAAATGAGCAAAAAAAAAAAAAAAACAGAACGCATAATGAAACGGTAACTGTTCAAAGGAATGAATTGAACCGCTACATCAGTCGGGTGATGCCGGCTCAAGAAAAAAAAGTGCAAGTGAAGTTTTCGGTCGACTCATATGTTGTGAGGAGAACCACAAACGTGTGTCAGTCCATCGGAATGAAGAAGAAGGAAGTTCGACGGTCGTGACCTTTGGCGATCGTGAATTTTGACGCGCGATCTAACTGTGCTGGCTAGGAGAGCCACAGGCTCTGAACCGTAACGGCATATTGTACCTATATGAGAAGGGGCAGCTATCAATTTCAAACCGGTAACTACTAAGTGAATGAGTTGCGGCTTTTTCGCGCAGGATTTGGAGCTTTTTTTTATTAGTGCTTCACACATTTTGCATTGAAATCATTAACAAGTAAAAAAAAAACAGTAAGATGGGTCAGCGAAGGTAATTTTTTATTGCAATTGTTGAATTTATTGTCTGAATTTATTTGACTTCTTTTAACCTACAGCACGCAGCCAAACAGTAAAGCTGACAAAGGTGATGGACACCAGATGGAGCTCAGAATCAGATTTGGGTTCACAATTCACAGTTCATAATCCTAAATGTTTTGAGAGAATTCAAGCTCAGAACATTGAAACTGGAATTTGAATTGAAAATTTATCCACATGTTATGAACAACCATAACATATGATTACGCAGAGGGGTTTTACTCAAGTGTTGTCAAAGAAAAACACAAGACTATACTAAAGAAAATCATAACTTCGAAATTACATGTTTTGAAACGTAAACTGGAAACTTAATGCTTTGGAAAGTTTTCCCAGGCGCCAGTCGTTGGAATCTTTTAGTGTTTTCTTTTGTTGTTGCTCGATGGACCAACTGCCTATGTTTACATCCTGTTCGGTAATCGATCGTGAAATGCTAAGTGCGCAATAACAGGCGAATCGAGAATTAAAGCAGGTGTTTCGCTAACTAGAAGTCTTGCGTTGAGACATTTAGAACCATTTGCCTTGGACCGCACGCAAAATTAAACAACAATCACCCCAGAACCAGGAAGTAACAACAACATTAATCAGATCAAATCAACCGTTTCGAGGTTGATGGGTTCTGCGGTCGGTCGAAAACCAAAACATCAACAACATTCGATTCGGAATGAATCAAGTATCTGGGCACTAGTAGTAGGAGCTTGTTGCTGATAGGTAATTGCTGGGTAGGACATTGGTCAGTGAGGTTTTTTTTCGCGCTTCTTTTTCCTTATTACAGGTTTTGTTTAGCTAATGGACTACAATAAGAACAATGTCAACAACAACAGAAAATGGGTAATGGGTGAGATGGATATGGTTGGAACGAAAAAAAAAAACACTAAACCAGGACAACTTTCAAATTACCTTGTGGATGCTGTTCTGCGGCCTGTAGAACCGTGCATTCCAGGCTAGGATCTACTTCCATGGGGGTGATTCAGGTTAAACAAATCGTACGGAACGGAAACAAAAACGGGTTTCGGGAGGGTCCATGGTAAGGAAAAAAATGAGGAAAAAAAACAAAAAAAAAAACGACAGTTATCAATAACGACATCTACATGCAAACACACAAAACCAATCATATACATATGGACAACATTGAGGGGGGAATGAGGAAGAACGCAGCCACCTTGAATCTTTCAAGGTTTGTGGAGAGATCCGATTCCAGGGAATCGATTCCGGAACTAGGGTCTTCATGAACTTACCGTTGGCCAGGGCACGGGCTTCGTCCAGGACGGTCTGCTTGGTCTGCTTTACTACGATGGTTTCGAAGCGAGCATCGTCAACAAGAGAACGGCGTCGGGATGGATAGCCATTCTGGAAGAAGGAAAAGAGAGAAAAAAAACGGGGAAGGTTAAATCAATTAAACTCGGCGAGATTGATCCGGGTAATCGAAAGTTGAAAATTGGAAGGTGAGTGTTCTTGGATATTGTCGCTGAATAATAGTTTGAGTGGTTTCGATAGTTTTGAAGGTTAACGAGGAAGAATTGTTTTTCCCTCATAAATAGTTTTGAGAAGTCTGGTTTCAGTTTCTTATAATTCTGGGTTATCATAAGATAACCTTCACAGATTTGAACCCATTCTTGAAAGAAGCTTTGTAACAGGTCTATTAATTTCAATGGTGAATATCAATATCGCAACTGTACACCTAACCTCAAAATAGCTGTTAACTGTAAACAAATAAAAACGTCAACTTCGTAGACATGTTCCGCTGTTTAGAGTTCAACAACCAAGCTCTTGGACAAAGTTGCATTCAATTAGTCGTAGTTGATCATTAGTCTCGTTAAATTTTCTTTCATTGCTTCTCTTCGGGTGACGAAGCGAATTCAATTTAATGGACTCGTTTTTACGATGGTTTGGCTAGAACCTAGGTCGCTGAACTTATCTCTAATGGATTTGTTCCGAAATTGCAACAAAAAAAACTAAACTGGCAAACTGTCGCAGTCTTGAAATGTTCTTTCAATTTTTCGTTAAGAAAGAACAGCCAATGGGAAGTAATTAACGAAATAAATCGGTGACCTTCACCAGTTCTGCAAAGTGCTTTTGAGTGATGACGAGTAATTTAAAAATAGGACGCAGCCATTAACTTCTAAACGTCATTATTTATGCAACATAACTATCGTTATAAACGTTTAAAAAAAAAAATCAGCGATTTAGAACCAATTATTCAAATTCTCACCTGAATTCTTTCTCCATTCCTACAAAATTCTGAATTAAAATTCAAATCTATATTCTGGATTTCAATTCTGAATATGAATTTGGTATCCGAAATAATTATCTCAATTCTGAATCAGAATTCAAAGTTCGGAATCTGAATTCTGAATCTGAATTCGGATTCTGAATTCTGAACCAGAATTCTGAATTTCAATTCTGGTTCTGAATCTGAATTCTGAATCTGTGAATTCTGAATCTGAATTCTGAATCTGAATTCTGAATCTGAATTCAGAATCTGAATTCTGAATCTGAATTCTGAATCTGAATTCTGAATCTGAATTCTGAATCTGAATTCTGAATCTGAATTCTGAATCTGAATTCTGAATCTGAATTCTGAATCTGAATTCTGAATCTGAATTCTGAATCTGAATTCTGAATCTGAATTCTGAATCTGAATTCTGAATCTGAATTCTGAATCTGAATTCTGAATCTGAATTATGAATCTGAATTCTGAATCTGAATTCTGAATCTGAATTCTGAATCTGAATTCTGAATCTGAATTCTGAATCTGAATTCTGAATCTGAATTCTGAATTCTGAATCTGAATTCTGAATCTGAATTCTGAATCTGAATTCTGAATCTGAATTCTGAATCTGAATTCTGAACCTGAATTCTGAATCTGAATTCTGAATCTGAATTCTGAATTCTGAATTCTGAATCTGAATTCTGAATTCTGAATCTGAATTCTGAATCTGAATTCTGAATCTGAATTCTGAATCTGAATTCTGAATCTGAATTCTGAATCTGAATTCTGAATCTGAATTCTGAATCTGAATTCTGAATCTGAATTCTGAATCTGAATTCTGAATTCTTAATCTGAATTCTTAATCTGAATTCTGAATCTGAATTCTGAATCTGAATTCTGAATCTGAATTCTGAATCTGAATTCTGAATCTGAATTCTGAATCTGAATTCTGAATCTGAATTCTGAATCTGAATTCTGAATCTGAATTCTGAATCTGAATTCTGAATCTGAATTCTGAATCTGAATTCTGATTCTTTACTCTGAATCTGAATTCTGATAGTTAATTCATGTCCTTTTTTAAAATCATGATAAGTTAATCAGTTTTTAACTGATTTGGGAAATGTTTACTTTTGACTTGGATATTAGGTGAAAGTACGCAGCCAAGACAGCCAACTGCTAAACGCCTTAACTTATGCAACGACATTGTCCAATCAAGCAGGAGCGTGTTATTCAATCAGTGTGAAAACATTTGAAGAGAAACTTTCTCAAAATTGGTGTCAATTTCTTCGGCAGCAAACTTCCAGAGGACTCGTACAGAAGCAATCAGTTAAGCAAATAGTTGCTACTAAAAGATCCATTAGTTTCAAGCCACTTATCCTGTTTGTTCCTGAGGCGCTCACCCGGAACGAAACTTTTCCGCATGGACCTCGTTAAAAACGGGCGAAAAAGGTAAGAAAATAATTGACTGTTCCTTTCACATTTTTTCCCCGCCGTCCGGTTTCCGTGATCTAATCGGCCAAGTGATCGGTTGGGTCCCAAATTAGCTATAGTTGCCAACTTCGAAATTGAACTTGCCGAAGGTCCCGAAACGGGTTTGCGTGCTATTTTCGTGACAGAACGAACGACTTTTTGACATTGAATTCGGATAAGTGCGATCAACTCACTCCTGCGGGTTGTTTGTTCTAGTATATAACTAGGCCGGTTCCAGTTTTAAATTTGTCTCCGGCTTTGCTCGAATCCTTGAGCCCCAGGTTTCAGCATCCGCGGAACTGAGAGATCGCAATCAACTCTGAAGCGAACCCGGAGAAGGGTAGCAGTCGTTCGTTTGTTGGTTCGTTCTAGAACTTGTTCTTTTTGTGTTTTTTATTAGTTCTAGCTCCGGCACGAGAAAAATTCACTGCTGCGGAGATTCGATCTTCGTGTTGTTGCTTTTGCTGATGGTTTTTTTTTGCTTCCAAGCTTTGCTGTAGGTAGCAGTAGCAGCAATGATGTTGTTACATTCCTAATTACAAGCAAAGTGCCTTTTTTCCAGTCATTACCGATGTTGTAGAAGCACGGCTTTTTGTTGACCGGTGAGGATTTAAGACGGTTGGAGTGAAGCAAAACGAGAGGGGGACTCCGACTAGTTGCTGCTTCTGATTCGTACAAAGCGTTAGCTACCGATTTCAATGTCAATAACATGACTTGTAAGCTGGTTAACCGGTTGCGTCGTTTGTTTTCGTAATCGGCGCGTCGTGTTTTGATTGATAAAAGAACGTTCTGTAGATGGATTTAGCGGGGTTTCATAATACCTAACCGCGTCAATCACCCGTGTAAAACTGGTGCTCGAAATGGTTCAAGAATTGACTGTTACTCCCCAAGCTGTCATGGAAGAAATCACCGAAGCCAAACAGGACTCAGCCATCCGCAGCCAAGCGGAGAATGTGGATCCCGGAAGTATCGACCAAGCAAATTCCTACTTCATTGAACCTTTGAATTCTGTTCCGTGGATGGCTGTTGTTTTCGAACTCGCGACTAAAGTTAATGGCCGTAGCCAATCTGATCCTCAACTATTCCTGTACGGCAATTAATTACTGTTTAGAGCCAATCAACGGAGAGCAATCAACCATCCAATCGAGCAGGAAACCCTTCTAAAAGCCTCCCAAGAGTGCCCCCCGTCGATGGGACAAGGATCTTCGCTCGATCTACTTGGTTGAACTCGATCAACAGTGCTGCTAGTCAGGTTTTATCCACCATCAAAAGTTAGAACCCACTTCACAAATGGCGATCCTTCCAAAGCACCGAATATCTAAGTAGTAATTGTTTTTCGAAGGTGAGTGTCAATCCCGTCCGGCCGTCGTCGGCCACCGGCTCATGACTCATCGAGATTCGGTCGGCGGGTGCATTGATTTTGTGAGCCGGCTGTTCTGACTTGGAAACCTGTCCGACAGTGATCTCGCCTTCAGGTTTAAATCAAACTACCGGCACAAAGCGTTCCGGTCTTAGCACGCTATCCCAAATACATTTCCGTATATCGGCCGCTCGTCCGGCTTTAGTTCCTAAGCGTTTGGGAACTCCGGGTGATCTAATTAGCTAGTTGGAAACAAAACGGATCAGCGATCCTGAACCTACCCGCTTCGCGGGTCGTTGCTCTATCTAGCTCGTTACGGGGCAAACATGAGGCAATCAAGTGGTGACGGCGCGGCGGTCACGCATTGCGATTCTAGGAATTTCCCAACGAGCGAAAAACTTGATTTTCGTAAGAATTCTTTCGCGGAGGTTCTTTCCAGTTGACTCGCGCATAAATAAGTGTAGCGCAACCGCGTAGATCACGCGTACGCGTAGTCCAGTCCGGTTGTGGAAATGACCATTTTGGAGGATGAGCGCATATGCAACTACCGACTGCTGACTGATTGACAGGCTTTGGTGCAGCAGCACGTGTTTAACAGCCTTTACACCGGCTACAGCAGGTGATGTTGAGTGATTTTTTCGACGATGACGCT
Source organism: Uranotaenia lowii (assembly GCF_029784155.1). Taxonomy (NCBI): domain Eukaryota; kingdom Metazoa; phylum Arthropoda; class Insecta; order Diptera; family Culicidae; genus Uranotaenia; species Uranotaenia lowii. The sequence goes on from NC_073693.1 coordinate 56,310,836, forward strand.
TGGATCATAACATTCCGTGCCTGAGTATGTACTAATAGCTGATCGATCCGATCGGATCGATCGAGTAAGGCACACGCAAGGATGCGGATTAGTTGAGCTTGGATTAGTGCGCCTCACCTTGGAGCGCGCTCCAAGGATCAAGTTCGATGTTGTGATAGATGCACTGTAGGTTTATGAGATCCGGCTGGTTGTTCTTGCCTCTATTGGATGCTTTTTTACGATCTCGTCCGGGGGAGTTGTAGTGGAAATACGAGTAAAATTGTGCAACAATTTATCGAATAGTGATGTTTAAAACTGTGCAGCTAGTTTGGTGCTGCAAGGTTTATGTGATTGCGATCCCAAAGATCAGCTGTGTTTCCAACAAAGTACTGAAAATACTTTTTTCTTGTTTAAGTAGGAAGAAAACAATTTTAAATATTTAAAATACAGTTAAGTTGCACGATACCCGTCATAATATCGACAACATATCTTCAAAAGGGTTGTTGGCGACTCTCAAATCGGAGATGTTTGCTTTGCTAGGATGCCGATAGAAGGATCAAAAAGCCTTAACGCAGCCAAGCGAAAGAGAAAATTAGCAACTGAATCAAAGAGATGTACAAACCTGATTAAGATCTACTGAATATGTTTTCATTTAATACTGATAACATTGTAATCTTTTTTTTTTTCAAGAATTACGATAGCTTGTTGAACAAGCTCTTTTAGAACGTTGAATGCTGATATAAAAATCTCAAAATTGATTCCTTTTTCCTTCAGCAGTATGTAATATCGATTCCAGCAGTATGTAACATCGATCGCTTTTGATGAAATGTTATACCAGTTGAAAAGTGACACCCAACTTACAAGGGAAAACAGGCAATTTCGACGATACAATCGGGCTAAACAGGAAAATTTTCCCTGCAGGGAATTTTTTGACAACTTTTGGAAGGTTCGCAACACCGACGATAGGTGCAAAATAAAACAGAGAATGATCGAATTTTTGTTTTAAGTGTCATGTCAGTGTGACCAGCGGTTTTACGTGTGTGGAAAAGCGTGGAAGCCAAATTTCACTGACTTTGCGAAATAAAGAAAAATAAAAGTGGCATCCCATAGAAGTTTGTCAAGTTTGAACCCCCAATATTTAGCCATCGATAAGGCTGATTGTACGACATTCTAAAGCGGGCAAAAAAAAGACCACCTTTATGTAGAACCCTGCATAAACGATCATGCCATTTGATTTGGGATTGAAACCCAAATCTTCTGAAAGTACAACAATACTTTGTTCTGCAAAAGGAAAGAATTTTCAATTCAAAGTAGACCTGGATCCTGGTGACTCCACATTGGAGATACTGCCACGAATCGTACTTGGAATGTTCTGATTTAATATTACAGAGAATATTTAGACTAAGGTAGAAAATTGCATCCTTTGGAATGGAGGCGTTCATCCCGATTGAAATTAGCAATCGCTAGCACAGTTGACTTCTCGAGTATCCGGCTAGCGATGCGGTTAGTTGTGCGGCAGTCTGATTTTAAAAGAAGCTTTTCGAACGTTTAATCACTTTTAGAAAGTGAAAGCTGTTTTAAGTTTAAAAAAATCGGTTGCTTTTAATTCAACTAGCAAATAGAGATGAGCAGAATGGTTCACTTCAATGAGCGGCTCTGAGCCGTTCGCTCAAATCAATAAGCCAATTCATTTGAGCGGCTCGAAAATGAACCGTGTCTCGCACCTCAACATAAACTGAAGAGCGAAAAACAGCGAAAGCCGTTCGTTCGTTCTCTCGAACTGAAAGAGCCGTGGTGAGTGGTTCAAAAAAGAGCCACGGCACAGCTCGAAAAAGAAAAAAAAAACGGTTCGAAAAAGAGCCACGGTTTTAAAAAAAAACACGACTCTTCTCTCAACTCTGGTTGATAAACTGAACGGAAAGAGCGAAGTATAGAGAGCCGTTCGATTCGAACGAACGATCCGTTCGCCCGCCATTCTCTGCTCTTTTTCAAACTGTGGCTCTTTTTTGAACCACCACGGATCTTTTGATTCGAAAGAACGAACGAACGGCTGTTCTCCGCTTTTCAGTTTATGATGCTTGTTTAGTGATGGGAAAGCAGCTTATTTGAATCAGCTCTTTTGGAAAGAACGAACAAACTATGGCTAGCTCTTGCTGACTCAGCGTGCCACGGCTCATTTTCGAACCGCGGTTCTTTTTTAAGAGCCACGGTTCGTTCGTTCTTTTTGAAGAACCGGTTCAAATGAGCGGCTCTTGAGTGCTCGCGCATCCCTACTAGCAAAAAAAAAATGCAAGGAATAAATGGACTAAAAAAGTTAGCAGTTTGACCTCAATATGGATATTTTCAGATGGATGGTATTCAGTCACTTTGTTTACGATTGCTTGTTTACGATTTTCCTTTTTTCAAACAGTACGGGAACGGACTTATCTTGAACCAGGGGACCTATTTTGGACCACCTTGTCTAACTCTCTTATAAATCAACTAATAATGAAGAAAAATAATGCATTACATGAGGTGCCCGGGCTTCAACCATATTTGCTAAAAAATTTCATCATAATTTTTTTCATAAGAGAGCTAGACAAGGTGGTCCAAAATTGGTCCTCTGGTCCAAAATAAGTCCGTTACCCTAGTAGAATTCGAGCTCTAAAGCCTAGTTCAAGTTGCCGAGTGTGGACGACGCTTAAGTAACATCTGTAAAAATTTTCTTAAAGTATTATCCTCAACCAAGTCTCATTTCTCAGGACGCAGCCATACAGTCAAAGCTCGACACTTTTTTTTTCTATAATAAACTGAAAATATAACCTTTGCTCGAAGCTTGTTTTGTAAATATTGAAGTACAGTAACAGAAGATGAAATTTCAGAAGGAAACTTTGGAAGATTTTCGTTGATATTGGTAAACAAGTTCAGAAATAGTCCAGAAATTATGAAGAGGATTTTTTTCTGTGAGAAATTGGACAGTTTCAAGCGGATATCATTAAATCGACTTTCTAGAGAGCTGTCCATGATTTCAAGAAAGCTGTTCAATACATCTACGTGCATAATATGCTGATGAGGAAACCAGCTAATGAGATTTGCATATTCATTTTTCCTCTCACAGCCGGGGTTGCCAGGGTTGCCAATATGCCGGAATTTTCAGGATTAGTCCGACTTTTGCAAGCCCAGCCTGGTAACCTGATAAGCTTCCATTTTTTTACTGATTTTTAGGAACAAGCCTGTATTGCCTGATTTTTCTGAATATGATGGGAAATTGGTGGTATGGAACTGCCTTTAAGACATTGATGGACGTCAAAAAATGGATTGACGACCAAAAAAAAAAGTTCTTCACTTCTACCGAAATTTTCGTTAAACCATGTATCCTGATTTTATATTTCTCATTTCCCTGAATATTGAAAAAAAAGTTGGCAACCCTGCTCACAGCTGTAGAACTCAAATGACGGGGAACCGCAATGAAGAGAGAAGGTAAGCCAATGATGACGCAAATTATGCAGCCCATCAGAGTTGCCAATGTGCTTGATTTTTCTGGTATTGCCTGATTTTTCGAGGCTCTGTCTGTCAACCTGAAAAGCCGTTGAATTCGCCTGATTTTTGAAAATATGCCTGATTTTGCCAGATTTTTGCGAATGTGATGAAAAATAAGTAGTAAGGAACTGGATTAGGTACCATTGCTGAAGGAAAAAGTGGAAATGAGGCTGAATCAAAGCAATCGAAAGATTCCCTTGAATTCTTATTTAAAAAAAGGGAATTAAAGGGAATCTTTTGATTGCTTCAGTAGAATTATTCAACCAAGTTGGCTCACAACACAGATTAGAGAGAGAATGAGGAGCGGTGACCAAAAAAAGGTCATCACTTTTAGCGAAATTTCCGTTAATTTATCATAGCCTGATTTTGCCTGATTTTTATTTCACCAGTTCCCTGATTTTTGAAGAAAAAAAATGTTGGCAACCCTGTATGTAGCCCATGATTAAAATTCCGTGAAATTGTGTCCAAATGTGAGGGAAATTTGAGTTAAAATGAGAGAAACAGGTGCTCAGAGACAGAAAAAGAAATTGTGCGAATCGTTGCAAATTTCGGGAGATTTGGGAACGTAAGTGGAGATGGGTTGGAGTTGGGCATACGCTGCGAAGAGATGAAAACGAGATTTTCAGAGAGGCGCTTGACTGGAATCCAAATGGACGTTGAAAAAAGGCAGGCCCAGAAGCTCGTTGCGGCGTAGGCCGATGACATAGTGAGTGCGATGCGATGCGAACCGGCGAGTGCGATTGAATGCGGCGAACCACATTTGATGAAAATGTATGTGATTCGCTTATACCTGACATACTCAACGCGGCGAAGCAGATGTCAATTTGTTCCGCCGCTCGAGTTCGCGTAGGCTGCGTCCGTAAATTTTCCGCCAATTCGCATCGCATCGCACTCACTATGTCATCGGCCGTAGTCTTGGCTGACAGCAAATGAAGACACTGACTCCGGATCAGCGTTGCCAGATTCAAAACCGCTCAAGTCCGTAGATTTTAGCAAAATCGAAAAATGTACTGATTTCGGCAAAATAAAACTTGAAGATTTTTTTTTTGGTCGTCAGGTACAATTTTCAGTTATCCGCAGAATCCCTTGAATTTCTTCGTAGAAAATCCGTAAGAAATGCTACAAATCTGTAGATCCGTAGAAATGCTGAAAATCCGTAGAACTACGGAGAAATCCGCAGAACTACGGAGAAATCCGTAGATCTGGCAAGGCTGCTCCGGATCGCCAGCAGTGGAGATCTTTTATCTCAGCTTTATGCGTCGGAAAATTGGCGCCGGACCCTTAAGAGATACAAGGGAATGAAATAAAGAGAAAATTCTTTGCATTTGGAGTGGTAATGATCGAAATTCCACAACTGATTCACAAATTGCAACAGTTTGCAACAATTAGCACATTTTCACTCTCTCTGAGCACTGGTTTCTCTCATTTGAACTCAAATCTTCTCATTTTCTCTAAGAAATTGCCACAAATTACCACAAATTCAATCATTGGCTGCACAATTTGTGTGATCATTGATGAATTTTTTCCCTTTATTTCAGTTCCCAGGGTAGGTAGGTTGCAAATTGTGCAGTAGTTGTGGAATGTTGATCACTACCATTCCAAATACAAAGAATACAATTTGCAACAATAGTCCTATTTGCCGCTAGTAGTATTCGTGTCATAATTCTGGAAGTCTCACTAATACTTTCCAATTTTGGGATCATTAACCTCTAAAACGACTGTGTTCGTCAGTTGGCTGCCCAGTTTTTGCACTGAAATTTGTACCGAAAGTTTTGGGGGTTAATTGTCCCGGCTCATCTATACACGCTTAGCAAGTGTGCGTAAGAAATGTCAAAAACGACTCTATTTGCACATTTTCTCTTTCTCTATCTGAGATCTGATTTTATCATTTTAACTCAAATTTTACACAATTTATCACACTTTCAATCATTGGCTGCACAACTTTCGTGATCATTGACATTTCTCCCTATATCAAGATTCTTTTCTCAAGAAACTACTTAGGTATTCGTAAAAAAAAACTAAAACCGTTTTTGGAGCTTTGAATAGCAAGAAAAGAACTTCTTGGCCTACTTTTTGCCTTGTTTATATAAAAAAAACATTGTTCAGGACGCAGCCATCAATTACACGCTTTTTTGTAGTTTCCCATTTATGGTTAAAAAAACTATTTCTTCAAGCTTTTTTTCACAGAAATTAAAGAAAATTATTTAAAATTTCAAACGGGAATCCTCAAAATGGATTTGGTAGTTTCCATACTAATTGTTTCTGAACAGATTTACATCCTTATAAGCTTTAAAAATTGTTTCACATTCAGAATAACAGCTAGTAAATTGCTTTTGAAAATTTACTACCCAATGGATTTGATTCACTCGTCTTGCTAACAGAGTCCGGTTCCAGATTTTCAATTAATTTTCGTCCAAATCACGTGAGAACAGATCTTGAACGAAATTCTTCTCAATCGACCTGTCATTAACGGGGAAATGAGTGTTTACCGTAGCCTACACGCGACCGACAGAACCAATCACCACTACTGTGATGAGTCTAGCGGTAAACTACGGGGAAAACTGATCCTAATCCGTCGAATTAGCTGATAACTTTTCAACCGGCGCTGCCGTGAGTTATTGTATGGTAATGAATGGGTCCAAATTGGACCGGGCCCCTACTTCATGAATGCGGTTGATCGGTCGACAGTGAACAGTATTAGGGGTGGGCATGTCGTGTCAATCGGTTCTCAATTATATTAGAACACGTCGGCCTAGCCCAACAATTCTCCTGTCAGCTATCGGGAAGCTGTACAGAGAGCCTCCTAGTCGAGGAACCGATCTAGATGGCCGTGAAACATTGTGTGACCTATCGTGAACGGGCGATCTTCACCAACCTACTTAGTTCGCACCCCCTGAATCAGCTTGCTAGCTAGAATAAGTAAGAAAAGCTGGGATCAGCCTGCTGCGCAAATAGGTAATCTTTTCCCCTAGCTGCTGATGGAGGTGACCTAAACCGGGTGTCCTGGGTCCAGATGAGTTCATCACCGTTTAGAATAGGGGAGAGTTCCGAGACTAGCCCAAGGGGGTGAAGTACTCCATATTCTAATTGCAGTTTGTCGGCGAGCTACCTGAGGCCTCTGAGATGTCGCCGGTTATATAAGTAAGTAAGTTGTGAACAAACAGAGCGGCAACAAAAAAAAGCGAAATCGTGTCGTTGATTAACATTGTAGTTCCGAGATCGATGCAGATTGTTGAGGGTACTTGACGGGGGATGAATCGGTGATTGATCATTCGTTCGTTCGTTCGTTGAGTTAAGATGGTTGTGGTTGATCAAGAGCCCCGTCACAGGTAGGGAGGTAAAAGTGAATCGCGTGCAGTTGTTCCAGGCTTCTCTGAGAACAAAGCAAATAATTTTTTGCCAGCTGCGTCTGAGAGATTCGATCGCGTAGCGATCGTGTTCTTCGTTAAGTTCTACTTACTACAAGGGATCATTGACTGAGGAAGGTTTCCCCTGAGGAAAGGGGCGGGTAGCTGTCCACACGAAGGGAAAACTGTGTGAACGCTGATTAATGGGGTTGTTCTCAAGTTAGCAGCCTCCCCTAGAAGTAGGAAGTTGTCGAGGCGCACTGCGGACACACGCGGGATTCTTTGTTACACACCAAGCGATCTTTCTCTCTAGTAGACCCGCGAGACAAACAGGTGGGCAAGATCGCTGTGGGTGACCAGTCCGGCTACTTAAGTGATAGTCGTACGTGCGTAAAGGAAAAGTGTTCTGGCGGAATTCATGAATGAGTAATTTTCTCCCATTGCACCTATTAATGCGAGCCAATGATTGTTCTGTAGGTAGCGCGATAATTTGTAACGGTCGCCATATTAAAGGCGGCGGGGAGGGAAAATTAGGAACCGATAATTGTAGGGTTGCAATTTCGAAAGTGATCTCTTTGTAAGTGAGTGAGTTCGTTGAAATGCGCTTTTGGTTGGATCATTGCAGCTAACTAATTGTTCGGACAAGGTTCGATTTGTCATCTGATCTGTTTCGATCACTTCTACGATTGGAAAACTAATGATTCTAGCGAATATTATTACAACTATGTCATCGGCTAGCAAGAGTTCTTTGACAAGGTTGCAGTTCACAATTTTTTTAAATAAAATTTATTCAAAAATGCATTACTTTTATGAAAAAAGGGTTTGAATTGGCTTCAAGCATTATTCCTTCATTTTAATTTGTTTTCTGAATTTTATAACAAAATTCTTGATCTGTTAGAAGTTCAAACTGATTCAAGATTATGATAGCTGATTTTGAATAGTTTTTCTTAATGTTTAATCTCAACATTGATCCTGAGGTTTGAATTTGAATTCATAAATCTTAATAATCATTTGAAGTTCAAATCTTGGATTTTGATCCTGAACTTGGAATTAGAAATTTTATGCTGAATTCGGATTTAGAATTCTGAATTTGAGTTTCAGTCTGAATTTCGAATTTTAAACCAGGACTTTTAATCAAAATTTTATATTCTGGTACTTGAATCTGAATGCTAATTGATTTGAATTGTTATTTTTTATGATAAATCTCAACATTGATCCTGAACTTTGAATCTGAATTATTTTTTTGCGCATCATTTGAAGTTCGAACCGTGGATTTTGATCTTGAATTCTGAATCTGAATTCTGAATCTGAATTCTGAATCTGAATTCTGAATCTGAATTCTGAATCTAAATTCTGAATCTGAATTCTGAATCTGAATTCTGAATCTGAATTCTGAATCTGAATTCTGAATCTGAATTCTGAATCTGAATTCTGAATCTGAATTCTGAATCTGAATTCTGAATCTGAATTCTGAATCTGAATTCTGAATCTGAATTCTGAATCTGAATTCTGAATCTGAATTCTGAATCTGAATTCTGAATCTGAATTCTGAATCTGAATTCTGAATCTGAATTCTGAATCTGAATTCTGAATCTGAATTCTGAATCTGAATTCTGAATCTGAATTCTGAATCTGAATTCTGAATCTGAATTCTGAATCTGAATTCTGAATCTGAATTCTGAATCTGAATTCTGAATTCTGAATCTGAATTCTGAATCTGAATTCTGAATCTGAATTCTGAATCTGAATTCTGAATCTGAATTCTGAATCTGAATTCTGAATCTGAATTCTGAATCTGAATTCTGAATCTGAATTCTGAATCTGAATTCTGAATCTGAATTCTGAATCTGAATTCTGAATCTGAATTCTGAATCTGAATTCTGAATCTGAATTCTGAATCTGAATTCTGAATCTGAATTCTGAATCTGAATTCTGAATCTGAATTCTGAATCTGAATTCTGAATCTGAATTCTGAATCTGAATTCTGAATCTGAATTCTGAATTCTGAATTCTGAATCTGAATTCTGAATCTGAATTCTGAATCTGAATTCTGAATCTGAATTCTGAATCTGAATCTGAATTCTGAATCTGAATTCTGAATCTGAATTCTGAATCTGAATTCTGAATCTGAATTCTGAATCTGAATTCTGAATCTGAATTCTGAATCTGAATTCTGAATCTAAATTCTGAATCTGAATTCCGAATCTGAATTCTGAATCTGAATTCTGAATCTGAATTCTGAATCTAAATTCTGAATCTGAATTCTGAATCTGAATTCTGAATCTGAATTCTGAATCTGAATTCTGAATCTGAATTCTGAATCTGAATTCTGAATCTGAATTCTGAATCTGAATTCTGAATCTGAATTCTGAATCTGAATTCTGAATCTGAATTCTGAATCTGAATTCTGAATCTGAATTCTGAATCTGAATTCTGAATCTGAATTCTGAATCTGAATTCTGAATCTGAATTCTGAATCTGAATTCTGAATCTGAATTCTGAATCTGAATTCTGAATCTGAATTCTGAATCTGAATTCTGAATCTGAATTCTGAATCTGAATTCTGAATCTGAATTCTGAATCTGAATTCTGAATCTGAATTCTGAATCTGAATTCTGAATCTGAATTCTGAATCTGAATTCTGAATCTGAATTCTGAATCTGAATTCTGAATCTGAATTCTGAATCTGAATTCTGAATCTGAATTCTGAATCTGAATTCTGAATCTGAATTCTGAATCTGAATTCTGAATCTGAATTCTGAATCTGAATTCTGAATTCTGAATTCTGAATTCTGAATCTGAATTCTGAATCTGAATTCTGAATCTGAATTCTGAATCGGAATTCTGAATCTGAATTCTGAATCTGAATTCTGAATCTGAATTCTGAATCTGAATTCTGAATCTGAACTCTGAATCTGAATTCTGAATCTGAATTCTGAATCTGAATTCTGAATCTGAATTCTGAATCTGAATTCTGAATCTGAATTCTGAATCTGAATTCTGAATCTGAATTCTGAATCTGAATTCTGAATCTGAATTCGGAATCTGAATTCTGAATCTGAATTCTGAATCTGAATTCTGAATCTGAATTCTGAATCTGAATCTGAATTCTGAATCTGAATTCTGAATCTGAATTCTGAATCTGAATTCTGAATCTGAATTCTGAATCTGAACTCTGAATCTGAATTCTGAATCTGAATTCTGAATCTGAATTCTGAATCTGAATTCTGAATCTGAATTCTGAATCTGAACTCTGAATCTGAATTCTGAATCTGAATTCTGAATCTGAATTCTGAATCTGAATTCTGAATCTGAATTCTGAATCTGAATTCTGAATCTGAATTCTGAATCTGAATTCTGAATCTGAATTCTGAATCTGAATTCTGAATCTGAATTCTGAATCTGAATTCTGAATCTGAATTCTGAATCTGAATTCTGAATCTGAATTCTGAATCTGAATTCTGAATCTGAATTCTGAATCTGAATTCTGAATCTGAACTCTGAATCTGAACTCTGAATCTGAATTCTGAATCTGAATTCTGAATCTGAACTCTGAATCTGAATTCTGAATCTGAATTCTGAATCTGAATTCTGAATCTAAATTCTGAATCTGAATTCTGAATCTGAATTCTGAATCTGAATTCTGAGTCTGAATTCTGAATCTGAATTCTGAATCTGAATTCTGAATCTGAATTCTGAATCTGAATTCTGAATCTGAATTCTGAATCTGAATTCTGAATCTGAATTCTGAATCTGAATTCTGAATCTGAATTCTGAATCTGAATTCTGAATCTGAATTCTGAATCTGAATTCTGAATCTGAATTCTGAATCTGAATTCTGAATCTGAATTCTGAATCTGAATTCTGAATTCTGAATCTGAATTCTGAATCTGAATTCTGAATCTGAATTCTGAATCTGAATTCTGAATCTGAATTCTGAATCTGAATTCTGAATCTGAATTCTGAATCTGAATTCTGAATCTGAATTCTGAATCTGAATTCTGAATCTGAATTCTGAATCTGAATTCTGAATCTGAATTCTGAATCTGAATTCTGAATCTGAATTCTGAATCTGAATTCTGAATCTGAATTCTGAATCTGAATTCTGAATCTGAATTCTGAATCTGAATTCTGAATCTGAATTCTGAATCTGAATTCTGAATCTGAATTCTGAATCTGAATTCTGAATCTGAATTCTGAATCTGAATTCTGAATCTGAATTCTGAATCTGAATTCTGAACCTGAATTCTGAATCTGAATTCTGAATCTGAATTCTGAATCTGAATTCTGAATCTGAATTCTGAATCTGAATTCTGAATCTGAATTCTGAATCTGATTTCTGAATCTGAATTCTGAATCTGAATTCTGAATCTGAATTTTGAATTTGAATTCTGAATCTGAATTCTGAATTCTGAATTCTGAATCTGAATTCTGAATCTGAATTCTGAATCTCAATTCTGAATCTCAATTCTGAATCTGAATTCTGAATCTGAATTCTGAATCTGAATTCTGAACCAGAACTTTAAATCTGTATTCTAAATGGAAAATTTTGTGTTTGGATCTGCATGCAAAATACCATTTCCTCGTTTGATTTGAACACTGATTTTTTTCTTGACCTTTTTTCCAATTGATTTTTCTTTTTAAATGAAAACAACATCCGAGACAGTCATTTGCATTTTTTTCAATTTTTTTAATGCTATCCATAAAAATTGAATTACAATTGATACAAACTTTAATAAAGTTTGACAGGTCTTTTTTCACAAAAATAAAATCGGTTTCATTGATCGCTTAGATATATTTTCTAATATTAAAACACATTTTCATTTCAAAATATTAAAGTTGAAATTTGGATGATTTTCTTTAAACATTACCCAGGTAAAAAAATTGACATCAATCTCAGAGCTTCAAACAAGATTACAAAGAAGACTTTTAAAACAAGTCTTGAGGAGAATCTCCCTTCCTCAATTAGTCCTCAATTATTCAATCAGCCATCCTTCTATAAATTAGTGAAATTTTCTGATGTTTCTGATGATGAACAGCCCATATTTTTAGACAGTATCGTTAAATGTAATATCTAAGAACTGCATATTAAAGAAATTCCGAATCAAACACGAGAAATTGAGAGTCAAAATTTTCGTTTTTTTTTTCATATTTAACAGCAAAAGCTGAAAAATAATTGATTCTCAAAGCTGTAAAAATCTTTTGTAGGTGCCAAAAATAAAGTGATTGATTTCTGATATGTCTTTTGAAATTCTGATCCTTTCTCATGAATCACAATCTTTTGATTCAAATTTAATTTTTAAGTCAATTTTCTGGGTCGAAAAAGAACATTTCAAATGTGCCTCTTCTACAAAAATTTTAATTTGAATCTGATCGTTGAATATGTTTCTAACTATAAATTTGGAAAAGTCTAGAGTACGATTTGGAAATTTAAACTTAATATTGAGGAAAAAATTCCATGAACTTCAAAATCTTCATGAAAAATAGAAGATTTAAATTCACTTTTATTTTTTAATAAATTTTCTCACAAACTTTCTAACTAAACTAAAAATCTGAATTGGATAGGGGAAAAATAGGATAATTGATCCTCTTTTCTTGGCCATATAGTCTAAGTCACTGGGCCACAAAATTGAAGTTGTCAGATGACAACTTCGAACAGAAGGAAGGAGGAGAAGAAAATCCTCTTTTCAAATTTGATATTTTGAGAAAAATCAGCAACTTGTAGTCTATTGCATTTTCTGACAGTGTGTAATTTCAAATTTACATATATGCTCTAATAGTTAGAACGATAAATGAACCCGTCGATAAACTAGAAGCACTTTCGTGAGACGAAAAGAAATGTGATATTTTTAAGTTAAAGCAGACTTGATCCTTTACTAAAAGAGACTAGATCTTTAACTCAAGGTGGCAAAAATTTAGCAAAATTCAAAGTTTAAAGGTCCGTTTACTATTTTTTATCATATTAGTTCTCATTTCACAGTTTGTAAGTATCAGGCGAAAAGAATTCTAAAAATGTATCTACTAACCAAGAGTCATTGCATACTTTTAGGCGCTTTTTTTTAGTTTTTAGAAAAATGCACTATTTAGAGTCCTTTTTAACTGATAATTACTAGATAAACATTAGTTTTTGGACAATTATTTGTGATTGCGAGAATACCAATGATCTCGATCCGTCCAGAAAAAAAAATATCTTTTTGGACTCTAGGAATCAATTAAACCCAAGTTATGGACCATAACATACATTTTGGAAAACTTTTTCTAAAAAAATTGAGAGTTTACTATCGCTTTGAAAGTATGGTATTTTGAAGTTCATATTATATTCTAACGATTGACATATTGAAATATTTTTTTTGTTGATTTTTTTCATTTTTAAATGATATAAAAGTTCTTCAAATCACATTATGTTGAATTTTTCAAACAATGTATAATAAGTCAAAACTAAAATTTTTAAATTTTTTTGAAAAAAACAGCAGTGTTGTTTTGTTCTATTTGGCACATTTTTCTAGAACATTTGATATATGTAAGACATTTCGGTTTTGAGATATAGCGAAGGAATTAAGTATCCCCAGGGATCAAGTTTCATCATTCTACTATATTGTTACTGTGAAATAGATTAAATTTTTGTCCAAAAAAAGTTCGGAATGAAAATTTTACAATTCAATTTCAATTGATCTGATGCCTGTAAGTTGTTGTGAAGTATTATTTTTACGAACTCCTGATCTTTTTATGACATTTGGATTGTATGTCTCAATTTGAATTTTTCGACTTATATTTGAGTCTGATTTCTGAGATTCAAATGAATATTAACATTGAAAATTATGATCTTGGAATAAAAAACCTAAAAATTAATTTCAATTTAAAAGAATGCTTCTGGAATCACATTTTGAAGCGCTAAACTGCAATTTAGAAGTTTTTGAGTTTATATCCAAAATCAACCAGTCCATTTCACTTTTATTTTTAAAGTAATTTCTTCCTTCCCTTAAGTTTTTCACGCAAATTCCCAACACACATACCTCAATGCTGTAGGACTTCTTGATGGCGAACATTTCGCGGTTCTTCTGGGCAGCTGCAACGGCCATCATGATCTGGTGTTTGAGCAAGGTGGGGTTTGAGACGAAAATTGTAAAAAGATTTCTAGAAACTTCGAAGTCGTCGAACACACGCACACTCCAATTACTTGTTGGATGGAAGAACACGGAAATGTCCCTTTTTTCTGTTTTGTCGAAAAAACTTTGCAAAGTATGGGCGCCTTTCACTAAAACAACACTTGGAACTGTTTTGCGAAATTGCTAATCGGTCGAATTGCACGTCTAATGCGCTGTATCCTGCTGCTGTTGTTGATTTACGATTTGATTTTCAACTGCTGCTACTACTTTTTTTCGGTTGACCACGAGCTTTGACTGTTGGAACTCGTTTGTCAATCTGTTTCACTTTTAGAGCACTTGTTGTACAGGATTCGATTCCTTTCCTAATCGGGAACGCACTGAGATCCTTGAGGCTACAGCGATAATTACGAACAATTCTTCTTCTGATACTTTGCAAAAAGCAAGCAAACCAATGAATGCATGCTACGTTTGGGTTGCTATCAGTTTAAATACCTGCCAGCGCTGGACGAGACGCGTAGAACCGCGCCGTTAAGGTGCGACGCGACACGCGTTGTCGCGCGACGGAGAGCGTACGGCACGTGGTGGCTCCACGAGCTAGAGTCGGGCCAAAGTTACAGATCCTTGCTTGGGTTGTTGCACGACTCAAACCGAGAGACACCTGTTGGAGCGATACACTCCGAAAATTTGTCCATAGGTCAATCAACAACAAACGGTAGCAACCAGGTATGAAGGCAGATACCTACTTACTTGTCTACGGTGGGAAAAAATCGCAAATGTTTTGATTCAATCAAACTCTCTCACTCGAGAGGGCTCTCTCTCGATTCGAAAATTGAGTAGGTACGATACTTTTAACTTTTCAACGTATCAACAATCAATCTCGGGTCTCTCTGTTGTTGCTGATCTTACCCGTCTGAAGACAAGTCGAAGTAAGGGCAGGGAGGAGGGTTGTTTTAAGAGCAAAAAGTATAAACGGCGATCCCCCCTGATCGGGCTGAATCCCTCTTTCCTAGGGCATCCCCCAAACCCATCGTCTCGTAAAACGCTCCGCTCCCCGCCAATCAAACCGGCAGTTGATGGTGCGTGGTTTGCCACTTTTTTGTTGTTGCTTACTTACTCGCATCTCTTTGCTTGTTGGCTTTAAGTGGAATCATGGTGGTTTTTTTTTTCGATCTTTCGCATGTTGTGGCTTTTAGTTGCCAATTTACGTTTGCATTTGGTGGCTCCGAAGCAAGTAGGTATGCGACTTTTCTTACTTGGATGCGATGCTTCCAGAAGAGGTGGGTTTTTACGTTCGGTTTTGGGAAAGCTGGCCTCTCTGGGGGAAAAACTCTTCGGGTGGATTTCTTGTGTGACGTCATTGTTGGGTTGACGACGACTCGAATTAGGGCCGATGGGATGCCTCTTGGTGTACAATAAAGTTAAGAGATTCGAATGGAAGAAGCTTAATGGGTTCAAGCGTATGTAGAGAGGAGAACTGTTCAAGACGCACCAATGAGAAAAAAATTGCCCATGCCCATGTTAAAAACGGGAGGTTGAATCGAATCTTTGTGGTACCAGTAATTTTTCATAATAAACACATAAGTTTTCTTAGTTAACTATTCTTCGCAGTCCGGTTATACTGTGGCTTTTTTTTTATGCCCTCTTCTCATATGCACTTATTTGCCACAAATTTAAACTTAAAAGAGTCAATATAAAACGAAATAAAACTCTTTTTATTTGCACACTTTTAAACTACGATAAGAATGCATAATACAGACCCCGTTCGTTTTTGACAACATTCAATTTCTGCCACATTCGAATTTGGCACATGTGCCAAAATCTAACGGTTTTTAGGAAGAACATTACCTTATAGTTTTCGCTATAACAGGACCAATAAAATTTAGGAAAACACCATAAACATGATTTTACGTCTATTAATGGTGATGAAATACAACAACAAAAACAATTTTTTTTAAATTATTAAATACTCAAAAATGACAAAAATATGAAAATATTATAAAACTAAAAAACAAATACAAACAAAAGACTACAAATGCTTGAAAAAAAAAAACTCAAAAATAAAAACGAATGTCCAAAATAGCAAATATGACAATAAAAAAACATTTTAAACAAAACAAGCAAAGTGCTAAATGCATCAAAAACATGATAAACAAAATGCAAAATTTACTGAAAATGGTCGAAGATTGACTCAAAATTACGTTGATGATGAAAAAAATTAGTTTTTTGTAGTGAGAAGTGAAAAAAGTCGAGAGAAAAAGCCGTTCGATTTTTGCAACATACAATTTTGGCAACATTCAATTTTGGCATCACAAAAAGTACGGGCGTGTTGCCAAATCGAACGAGTTCTGTAATACAAAATGAATAAAAAAAATAATAAAAGATAAAAAAAAAATAAATTAATATATCAAAAAACAAAAATCAAGAATATTGAATTGAAAAAATCAACTTACATAAATGTTAAAAAATTAAAGAAATTAAAGAAAACAAAACAAAATTGAAGAAAATAAAAAAAAAATTTAAGAATACAACAATATGAAATTGGAATGAAATTACATTGATTCAATGATAAATATCATTGAAACAAAAATTAAATTGAAAAACATTAAAAAATGGTTAAGAGAATGAAATAAAAACAAAAAAAAATGAAATAATAAAAAATAAACTATACAAAATTAAATAAAAAATTAATAAAAAAAAGTTATAAACAACTAATTTTTTTTGAATAAATGGAATGAAATAATTTAAAAACTTAACAATTAAAAAAACTAATTGTAAAAAATACAAGAAAATAATAAAAATCAAAGAAATAAAAGAAATTATTAAAAAAGAAGAATACATAAACATGAAAACAATTAAAAAAATTTTAAATATTAAAAAATACCTATATTAATCATAAGAAAATATAAAGAAAAATATAAAAATACAGACTCTGATCGATTTTGGCAACATTCGATTTTGGCAACATTTGATTTTGGCAACATCCAAAAAAGGCGATTTTTTAAAACTTTCAATTTTTTATTTTAATTTCTAATTTATCCAAATGAATGTAAAAGATAATATAAGCATAAACATTTCTAAATTTGACCTTATAATATTAGTTTCAAACAGTAAAAAAATGATTTTTCCATGTTTTTCTTCTTAAAACTAATAGAATTGAATCAAACTAAAAAAAATGTGTGCTGATATTACGATTTACAATAATTTTGATTATTTCAAAATTAATATTAATAATAAAAAATTAACAAAAAAAATACGCGCGTGTTGCCAGAAACAAACGGAATCTGTTCTATCAAGCTAGCTGACCCGGTAAACTTCGTTTCACCCCGAATTCAATGGATTGTTTCATTGACATGTTCTTAACTCCTTTGCTCAGCAAAGATCATATATGTAGCTGTGTCAAAACTTGTATAGCGAATTGCTCGAGGTGTGACAAACTTTATATTAACTTTGTATGGATACTTCCCCTCCCCTCGATTTTAGAAAATGAAGGAGTATTTTAGTATCACAAATTACACTGTTTCGTCAAAAATTGCTCATTTAGAAACCATCGTTTCATGTCAAATCCAGGCCGTTCGGGGTGGTGGGGAGATTGAGATGGGCGATCTTTTTCCAAGAAATTTTTCAAGTTAAAGAAATAAATTTACCATTGTAATGTGAAACTGCTGAAAACCAAAAGGTATTCAAAAATAAGTGTTAGCAGACATGTCAGTAAATTGCTTGCTTCAGGCTGAATTTAGTCCTATTTAACTACTTCAGCATTCCAGATTGCCCGATTTCACCCAGGCTTGCCTTGATATTTATTTTTTTGTGGAAAACTACCAGGAAATTACGGCACTATATTACGTTCATAAATTGTGCCTTATTTTTTATTGTAAATTTTAAATTATAATTCCACAAACCTTTAGTATTGAAACTCAAAACTTGACACTGAAAAGCCTTTACCCGTCTTTTGAATATTTTTTTAAAAGTACAGTACCGTTCATAATTGTATAGAAATTGGAAGCACGCGTACTGCCACTTCGACTTTGAACTTCCATAACTGTTGACTCTGATGATATTTTTTGATCAAATTTTCTGCGTTAGATAGATCAACTATCACACTGTTATACCACATAATTTGAGCTTTCTGGAGTTTGTGTAGTCTGAGATAAAGTAATTCTACGAAAATCGGGCTTTTTGGACATTTCTCATTCATACTGCAATATCTCAGGAACTAAACTACATTTTTGTTAAAATTTTGCAGAGTGATTGTTGAAATATAAAGTAAGCATGTCTGAAGTTTTTGGAAAGTTTTATTGATGGGATCAAAAGTTACGGGTGGTACAATTTTTAAGGCATGAACCTAAAAATGCAATTTCTATAGAATTTTGGACGATTCATGAGAACATAATCGTTTCCATCCACAAATCAGTTAAAAAATGTCTGGCAAAAGCCATAATGAAATGAAAAAATGAAATTAAATAACTATTTGTGTTTTGAAATCAGAATCTCGCAATATTGTTTTGATTTTTTGGTTGAAATAGATTTACTGGTTGTTAAACATAAAATAGAAGTTTCCTATGAAAACAATCGTCCATAATTCTATAGAAATCGCATTTTTAGGTTCATGCCTGAAAAATTGTACCTCGTGTAACTTTTGTTCCCGTCGATAAAACTTTTCGAAAACTTCAGACATGATAGCTTTACATTTCAACAATCCCTCTGAAAAAGTTCAACAAATAATGTAGCTTAGTTTCTGAGATATTACAGTTTAAATGAGAAAAGTCCAAAAAGTCCGATTTTCGTAGAATGACTGTATCTCAGGCCACACAAACTCCAGAAAGCTCAAATTTTGTGATATAATAGTGTGATAGTTGATCTATCTAACGCAGAAAATTTGATCAAAAAATATCATCAGAGTCAAAAGTTATGGAAGTTCAAAGTCGAAGTGGCAGTGCGCGTGCTTCCAATTTCTATACAATTATGAACGGTACTGTATATTTAATCCAGTGCAGAAGAGTGTCCGTCCCGGGATTTCCCGAGAATATTAAAAATTCGGGAATTCCCGATTTCCGGGAATTGTAGTTTCATTTCCGGGAATTCCTGAAATGTATGAAATTCTTTCTCTGGAAAAGCTTGGAAGTTGTTCTTTTTGAAATTGTACTCATACAGAACTCATTGAGAATATTCCGATTTCTGTGGCATTAGACATTTTGCAGCCATTTGGTACAATTTTTAAAAATTCAAATGGATAAGTTTTAAAAGATTATATGTGTTTCCACACCGTATGCATTGAACGAAAGCTCACAACAATTCGAAATATATATGAAAAATTGTGAAGCAGGTAGACAGATTCTCGAATGTAACATTCATGCACCTGTTTCCCTTTGGCTTTGGAATCCAGATGAATTTCAAATCCTAAAAATGAAGAATGAAAAGTTTTTTTTTATATGAAGAGAAATAAGTAGTGTTCAGAAAAACGAAAAATTGTTGGAATAATCCAACAAATAAAAACATATTCAACCCCTGATGGAATGGATGAATTCTTCATCTGACTTATTCAGGTTATTTTATAGTTCGTTTGGCTGTTTTTAATATATCATCGGTGAAAACAGTTTAATTTATTTGATTAAAAATAAGTTAAAAAATATTATGAAGAGTACATTTTGAACAAATTATTGGCTTGTATGTACGAAAAGTTCGATATGCTATGTATATTTGAATCGAAGTGCATATATTTTACACATTTTTGAATGTTTCCCGGGATCCCAGGAATTCCCGGGAAACAAGCCATCAGATTTGCCGATTCCCTACATTTCTGAATTTGAAATCAACCATTTGAATTTCAAAATTCAACCATCAAATACAAACAATCAACCAGGTGGTGTTTACTTCTCACGATACTCAACAGAATAACCGAGTTCAGGACGCCAAAATTATTCATTTAAATAAAGGCATTCCCTTGAGTTATCTATTAATTTTTATAAACAAGTTATTGAAATGGTAAGACCTTTAAAATTGGAAAAAAATCTTTTGAAATGTTAAAAATCTTATCTTTTTTTATTTTCATATTATGTGTTTTTTTAACAAAACAAAATTCAGACAATATCCACGCAAATCCAGCCAAAATCCAGGTATTTTCAATAAAAAGCGAAAGATATGGTGAAAATGGACAATCGAAAAATCTTTTTTAACCAAGGCACATCAGAAGCATTCAAATCTTATCTTACAATTCCAAAAAATGTATGCAATTTATTTCATTAAAATAAAATCATAAATTTTGTGAACTAAATTTGAGTTTAAGATACAAATTTGACTTAAATTGTGAAAAAATCCGTCCAAAAACCGAGTTCTTTCCTTTTTCTACGCATCCTATTTACTAGGCTTCTTTACATGAACCAATGTTCCAGCTGTCGGTGACAAAATATTCAGAACGTGAAATTTAAAACTTTTTCATTTTATTGCGCTTGGGATCCCCTAATTTTATTATCATCTATTTTTTTATTATGTTGTGAACTTCAAAAATGATTTTTTTCAGCTCTTTATTTTGATAACTGGAAACATTTAAATATGCTTTTATCTCTAACGTTTAACTTTTGAAACTGGCACTCTCGAAACAAAATTAAACATGTTCTTCTTTTTTTTCATAAAATAAAATTCAATCATCGACTAGGTATCTGTTTTGAATGAATTCTGTTAAGTTCAATAGTTTAAATGAAAGTTTAATTGGAAATTTAATTTGAATTCGTTTTCTAGTATTTCGAAAATGATATTTTCAAATTTGCAAACTGGATTGCTTAAAATTAATTTTCATGTAAACTTCTTATTCAGAGTACGAAAATCGTTTTATTATACAAACCATCTCTGGTCCGAAAAACCCTCAGCAATCAAATTTCACTCCATTCCGAAGGTGCACCAATTTTCGAAAGTTACAAAACAGATGTTTCACCTATGACGATTGCGAAAAGTGTTTTTCAAAACGCAAATTTTTGAAAAAAATTTATCAAAGACAAATTAGGCTGGAACAAATTTCAAATCCTTTTTTTGTATCCCCATCACAAAGTAGGGGGATAATAAATAATTATGCGAAAAACAAATAAACTGGAATAAATTGCACGAAAGCTTGTATGCAACAAAATTGAATATATCATTGCACAAAACCAAAGAATCATGTAATTTTTTATGTTGAAGACTTGAAGAAATGAAACCTATCAAAGTGTGGTAACTGGCATGACATAACGTTTATCTATAGAAAACATCGAGTACTTTGCAAACTGCTGCTACAGAGGATCCAGAAGAAAACTGAAACTCTTCAACATCAACAAACTGGGTTTCGAACCAGTTGAACGTGTGTGGACTACATTTCATAGCTGTAGTGCATAGCATTCTGGACAGGATTGTTCTCCGGCGTTCAAACGCCTTTTTTTGTTTCGATTATAGTCGTTTTAAAATCTTTATGTCATTCAACGATGCATTTGGAGGACAGTGTTCAAATGCCTGAAGTACAAAAAGAGAGAGAGTAAGACGACATTACCGAATGAGTAGTCTTCGTTAAGATTCGGACACGAGCAGACGCATCTGAGTTAAGCGCCGTATTTGTTCGAGTTCCAAGAGCCACCACGTGGTGGTTTTCTCATTATTGAAACAAACGGAGATATCTACTTGTGTAGTGACTATGGATAATACCCGGAAGAATACCGTAAAAATTGTTTTCGAAAATGTAACGAAAGTTCCAACCCACCTGGATGTGCTACGTTTTAGTATGAACGTTTTAAATCTTCCTGCAACATGTGTACATTCGGTCTACAAAGACGAGTTTGACCGTTGTTTCTTCATAAAGTTCTTGGATGACCTTGGGTTCAACCAGTTTGTGGTCAATATGGAAGAGGAATATTTGTTCAAACACAACGATGGTCAACATTCAACGGTCAAACTAGAAATAGCGAGCCGCGTTTTCCGTTATGTGCGCATATTTAATCTGCCACCTGAAACCGAGGACAAGGAGATTGCAGCAGCAATGAGCAAATTTGGAGTTATACGACAGCAGGTTAGAGAACGATATCCGATGGAATACGGCTACTCTGTGTACAGCGGAATTCGAGGGGTGTACATTGAGATAGCGAAGGAGATCCCCGCTAACCTCAACATAGGGCACTTCAAAGCCCGCGTGTACTACGACGGGCTCAAAAATAAGTGCTTCCTTTGTAGACAAGAGGGGCATGTCAAAGCTGATTGCCCGAGGCTAGCATCATCGCGACAACAACCAAACGTTGATACTTCTCCAAGTACATCTGGCACCAACACAACGGAAGATCGGGCACCACCAAGCACTCCTACGTTCCGAAGCATCGTGGCAGCAGCTAAAGCAAACAACCGACCAGAAGAACCGACTTTAGCATTAGCGATGACAACCTTGACAAAGAAAACCGATGGAACGACTTCGAAAAGCGAACCGGCTCCCAAGCAGCCACGTGATGACGGGACGGAGGAAATGGCAGCACCAAGAGAATCAGCACCAACGAATACCGATAGAGCGAACGACGAGATGGACACGACCAATTTTGTGTTGGTCACAAAAAAACGAGGAAAACAATCATCATCCGAAGGCAGCGCCGGCTCAGACCAGTCCCCACGAGGCCGGTCAAGATCGAAGAAGGTATTCACCAACACCACCAGAGATACGCGAACACGATCACGATCGGGTAAGGCTTAATAATCTTGTTTTCGGCTTGCACCACGTGCTCATATTCAAAGTGACAGTTAAACGCTCCATATTGGAAACATGTTTTCTAATTGTCGTTCGTTACCTATTTAAAAAATACCTCTTTTTCTGAATCACAAAACTATTGATGTCATTCGTGCGTAGAATAGCCACTGTTAATCTAAATGCTATAAACTCTAATATTAAAAAGTCACTTTTTCGCGATTTTGTATGGAACAATGATTTAGATATTGTTTTTATGCAGGAACTGGCCTTTGACAATTTTTCATTCATACCTTCCCACAACGCAATTGTGAATATAAGTGAGGATTTAAAAGGAACCGGAATTTTATTAAGAAATAACATTCTCTTCTCTAATGTTTTACTCAATAAATCTGGACGTTTAACTTCTATAACTATTGACAACCTTAATTTTATTAATGTGTATGCTCACTCCGGTAGTAATTACAGAAAAGAAAGAGATTTATTGTTTTCAGAGGAGATCATCATTCACATCAGAAACAATTTTGAAAATATTTTGATAGGTGATTTTAATTCTATTTTACATCCAGACGATATGACTGGTTTAGCAAAAAATTATTGTAAAGGACTGGAAATCTTAGTAATGAGCTTAAATTTAAAAGATGTTGAAAAAAAAATCCTAGCAACAAAACAAATTATACCTTTTTCAGAGGTTTATCAAAATCTCGTCTTGATCGTATTTACGCTTCCGATAAAATAATTCAAAACATTTCATCCATTAACACAATACCCCTTTCTTTTTCCGATCATTGCAGTATAGTTTTCAAAATAAAGTCATCAGACTTATCATCTTTTATCACAACAGGGCGAAGTTATTGGAAACTTAATTCATATTTCTTAAAACAAGATAGTATTTTCAATAAATATAAAATAACATTTGAAAATTTGAAACTAAAAAACTCTTTTGTGAACTTTAGTTTCTGGTGGAACAACGACGTGAAAAGCATGACTAAAAGATTTTTTAAAAAAGCAAGTTTTGAGAGAAACCATGAAATAAATTGCGAAAAAAATTTCTACTACAACTGCCTAAATGAAATCTTTGAACAGCAAAAAACGAATATAGATGTAAGTAATGATCTAAAAGTTGTCAAATCAAGATTGATGGAAATTGAAACAAGAAATATGAATTATTTTAAACACACATTTAAAAGCACTACTATTCTTGATGACGAAAAATTAAGTCTCTATCAAGTAACAACAAGATTGAAACAATTATCATCATCAAAGCTCTTGTCCCTAAAAATAAATGGTAAACTTACAAGCGACAGTAGTTTATTAAAAACATTCATAGAAAACCACTACAGAAAAACTTTTGAAAATAGTGAAAATTCTTCTCAGAATAATGAAGATGTTTTGAAATTTTTAACGCGTAAACTAAATGATGAAGATCGACAAAATCTGGTAAAACCAATAGAACTTTCAGAACTAGAATTTGCTCTTAGGAACGCGTCAAATAATTCTTCGCCAGGACCTGACGGCTTAACATATAACTTTTATAAATCTTGTTTTGAAATCATTAAGTTTGATCTCCTTAAGTTGTTTAATTCGTATTTGTGTAATGGTGTTCATCCTCCTGGTTTGTTTACAGCAGGGATAATAACTCTTGTCCCAAAGAAAGGGGTTTCATATGACTTAGCCAACAGACGACCAATAAGCATGCTCAACTCAGACTACAAGTTGTTTACGAAAATTTTGTTACTTAGACTTCAACCACTTATGGTCAAACTTCTAGGCCCAGGACAAGCAGCTTGTATTGCAGACAAATCTTGCATCTATAACCTTCAAACAATGAGGAATGTACTAGTTCAATCTCAACGTTCAAAATCTTTCAAATGTATGCTTATGAGTATTGATCTCGAAAAAGCCTTTGACAGGGTAGATCATAGTTTTCTTTGGACAGTTCTTCAACAATTTGAGTTTCCATCAGCTTTCATAGAATGCCTCAAAAATCTTTATCAAAATGCCACCTCTAGGATTTTATTCAATGGTTTTCTTACTGATTCAATACCAATTCGTACATCTGTTAGACAGGGGTGTCCACTTAGTATGGCACTTTTTTGTTTGTACATCGAACCCTTGATACGTATGTTGTTTGAAGCTATTAACGGATGTTTGATAGGAAATAATTTTGTTAAAATAGTAGCTTTTGCAGATGACATAAACTTATTAATACGAAATAACCATGAGTTTGATCAGGTTCTTGAGCTTATAAATTATTATAGTATTTTTGCTAAAATAAAAATGAACACCGTTAAATCGCAGTTTATGCGATTTAATTGCTGTCGTTCTGGGCCACATCTGGTTAAAGAAGTTGATCATTTGAAAATTTTAGGAGTTGAATTTCATAGAACATTTCAAGAATCGATAGATAAAACGTACAGCGCAATTATCCGAAATTTATGTTCCGTTTTAGCTCTGCATCATAGACGAAATTTAAATATTGTACAAAAAGTTTTCATTTTGAATACATATATCCTTTCAAAAGTTTGGTATGTAGCTCAGGTGCTACCCCCAAGGAAAAAACATAACGTGAATATTACGAAGATTTGTAGTAAATTTATATAGCAAGGTTATTTCTACAGTGTTTCAAAACAAGAACTTTATTTACCCTTCAACAAAGGTGGATTAGCACTACAAGATGTTCAATGTAAAACGAAAAGTCTGTTCATTAAAAATATTTTGTTTAAAGATACTAACCTTCAAGAAGACACTTACATGTTAGCTCAAGAAAATAATATTAATCTTAGCAGTAACACTCGTGAATGGATCTCAGAAGCAAAACGATTAAAGCAACGACCTGAACTTTGTTCATGTAAAACGTTTTACAATTATTTTATCGATGAATTAAAAATTGTCCCTAAAATTCAATCAAAGTTTCCTGAAGTGTTGTGGGAGAGCATTTATGAAAATTTTGATAAGAACTATCTTACCTTGAACGGTAAATCCGCAATATTTACAATATTTAATGATTTAACACCCACAAATGGTAAAATGTTTGTACATAAAATTCGGGGAGTAAATACTCCTAATTGTTTCTGTGGGGAATTCGATTCAGCAAATCATCGTATAAAACAGTGTGGTTCGGCTCAAGCAGTTTGGACTTATGTTTCAGAATTAATTAAAAACAATTTAAAAGTAAATACGAACGATCCAGAGGAATTATTATCATGGAAGATTGACGATAAAAATTATAGGCTTAAAGCAGCGTGGTGGCTTACGGTTGAAGCGATTCATTTTAATTTGAAACTTTACGGTAAAAGTGATAGCAATAGTTTAACAGAATTCAAAAACAGAGTTCGCGATATCCGCTGGAATAATAAATGCTTATTTGAAAAGCACTTTAAACATTTTTTGAATATGAGCTAAAACTGTAAGACGTGGTGTAAAATGGAAGCAAGAAAAATAGCCAAACCCAAAAAAGCAGTGCAATGATTAATAAAGATGTACAGTGAATCTAATATTAAGGATGTAAACGTAAAAAAAAGTTAAAATAAAAAAAAAAAAAAATAAAAAAAAAAAAAATCAAGTCTATGCCGAAAAATCTAGTTCCTGCTGGAAGTGAATACAGGAAATTCTTCCATTTTCACGGTAAAGGGACAGCAAGTTGTAGGCTGAAAGGCTGAATATCGTCTAAACCAGACAACGAATGACGGCGATATAATATGATATAATTTATGACAATGAAACTCGGAACTGGATTTCAAACGAAAACTACATCATAGGTGTCATCAAAAGGTACTTGGAATTGAGATTTGTAGAGAGGTGCAAAGATACTTGACGAGAATCCAGACAGTCATTAACGACATGCCCAGAACATCGTGGGGTCGAAGCCTAACTGCAGAAATATGATCTTGTTGAGAATCTTGACTGGCATCATGTGAAGACTCCGACTTCGAAGCTTCAATAGTGCACCCAGGTTGCAAAAATCCAATGCCTATTTAGCAAATCTATGTGCCGAAAATGCGCTAAAAAATTAACTGTACCAAAGATGAAATGATTGAAAAACATTACTGGTGTAAAGACTCGATCTCCCAAGCAAAATGATGCATGGTCTCTACCTTATAGCGAAACAAGAAAAACAATTTATTGGATTTTCATCCTTTTTCCATCTCAGTCCAAAAAAAAAAAAAATAATAATAGTAAGAATCGAATTCACTGAAACATCTCACATCGCCTTGATATCTTACCCAATGCACCATCTGAGTCGGTTAGCAAACAAAAGTTCATTGTCTTAGTCCTCCAGCCACCGTCAAAAACGCTCTAGATTGGACGCCTGCCGTGTGGCTGGTGTTTTTCTTCACCATCCTTTGTCTTTCGTGAGAAAGGGATACAAATGGATTGGGAATGGAATGAATCTGAAAAAAATGCCGGTAACATAAACCAATCCTGCCCTCGAGTTGGATTGAGACTGGTCCTATCGATCGGCTGCAATTTGCTCAGTTGAACACTTATCTGTTCACGTTCAGCATTTTCGAACAACAGTTTGCTGACACAAACTGATAATCAGGAGAATGAATTTTGCGTGTGTGGATTTCAAACCACCTTTAGCTATACGACTCTTCAAAGATGCCAAAAAATTGCTTACAGCTGGTTGACGTGTGCCAAAGCCACAACCAAAAGTATTGTTCTTGGGACATTTTGTTTGCTCATTAACGCCTGTTGACTCAGATGCCCAATCCCGCCTGTATGAATTAATCAATTGTTCTTTATCAATATTGTCTCGTTTCGTAGAATCAAAGATTTTTTTTAACGAACTCAAGAAAGGGGATCTTGGGGCTTATTCTGCGACTCGAGTGACGTGTCTTACGAAATTTCATATCGTTTTGCTGGCTTAAATAGTCTCTCAAGCCTCGAAATTTTCATTTGGATGAGCTGTTATTGGTCTTCAGAGCTCATCGATACATAAATTTCTTTTCTGAAGCATTTTCTGGAGTCAGGACGAAAAAATGAAAATTTGTGAGTCACGTCACTCGACTCGCAGAATAAGTCCTCTTATCGAAACTTGATGCTGCTTCAGAGGGAGGCATTTACTTAATATTAGGCAAAGCTATTTTATTTGACTCTTATGGCTGGCATTTTACGCATGCTTGATCCGCCAATACATAAGAAGTATGCTCTATACAGTGTAAGTGATTTTAGAAAACATTGAGCTCTATTAACCCTCTAGTGCCCAACCCCGCCTTTAGACGGGGTTCACTGATATCGGTTAAAAACCTTTTTTTTTCATTTAATACCAACTAATTTTCTAAAAAGCAAACTCGGTAATAATCTTAAAACCAATGCAAGTAATTTTTTTTTACTTTTTGTGCAGAATGTTTCTGAATATGTCAATCTAACAATCCATACTAAAGAAAACTGCTTGACTAGCAGTTGTCAGAAGCTACAACCATAGAAAACAGACGTACAAACTCGAAAAAAAATCTTCAGAAAAGTTTGTTAAAATGTAAAAGCTACTATCAGAAAAATACATTAACATTTATTGGGAACAGTGCCATTCGTTGCGTTGCTCAAAAGTTACAAATCAATTTTTAAAACGCTCAGTTTTCGAAACGGTCTAATCGTATTTGAACTCATGAATAAATTGACCAATATCTCATTAAAACGCACAGTTTCAATTTATTGATAGGTTTTTAGCTTGGCAAAATTTTACTTTTTTATTTTAGCACTACTGCGGTAGAGAATAACTGACAACTTTTGGATCAAGCTTTCGCATTTCTTGAACGGTTATCGAAGTCAGAGGAAGCATCGGCTATGTCCAGTCAAATAAGAACATTCTTGACGATCATTCCCACCCAGCAGTATGGGAGAGTGGGGAATCATGGGCCACTTTTTTTCGTTGTTCCATAACTTCTTTATTACAAAAGATAAATTGAAAATGAAATATGGTATGGTTTTCTACATTTTCAAGGTATCATAAGGTATTTTTTCAAATTTTTTAATAAGTTATTTTCCCCAAATTCTGACTGTTTGAAAAAAAGTAATATTTTTTGAATTTTGAAAAATGGTGGGGAATCGTGGGCCATCAAATCCAAATTGACCAAATAACATGCAAAGTTTATAAGTTGACCCAAAACTGTGATTTCCTAATTCATTTCGTTATTTTAAAGCAATTTCAGATGATGAAATAAAAAAGAGAGCTGTGTAGGATCGCATAGATTCCAAAACCCGTTTTGGCAAAATTTCATATGTAGGACGGACAAATTTTTTTCATAACTCTTCATTTGGCATAAGAAAACTTTGCAGATAGGTAAAACGTACTTTAAATTCTGAATGTGTATAAAAACATAAAAATATAGGTGATTCAAGATGTGTGGCCCACGATTCCCCACAAGCTATGATTTGCAAATTGGTTGCGTTTGTGTGACTTATTGATGTTTCATCAAAAATTCCTTTTCCACGTGAAAGATCATGACAAAGCTAAGATCATAAGCGTAAGAGCATATTTTTGTTATGCACTTTAGGTTCCCCATCGATGAAATTGGCGGGTTTTTTTTTAATTATGTAAGTAAATTTTTCTAACTTTTTTTAGCTTGATAAATAAAAGAAGCATATGATGCGTATTTCAGTCAACAACATATAGGATTACATGCTCACGTAAAGCGACGACGATGACAGTTGGTTTGAGATTTTTATCTCAACACACATCTGAGATATTAAAAGTGGCCCACGTTTCCCCATGGCCCACGATACCCCACTCTCCCCTACTGATTCAAGGCCTCTCGAAGTGGGATTTATTCACGTATCTCATTTGTATCCCATTGTTCAAAATTTAGTACTTCTAGCAAGTTTGAAGAAAATAGCGGATAAATTTAAAGATACATTTTTTATGCAACTGACAAATTGTTTCTTTAAACATGCCAAGTAGCTCATACGACCTGTTTAAAACTGACTTTAAATTTTGTTATTTTTTTTTCTCAGTTTTGTTTTGACGGTTCTCTTTAGTGTGTTTGAAGACCTCTGGTGGCCCAGCCAAAAAACCAAAATTGGTGCAAAAAGGGCGATGGAATTTTGACACAAGTTTCTTGGGCTAGCTTGTACGTCTGTTCTCTGTGCTACAGCTAACAGAAGTTTGTAATCGAGAGAAAACAGGAAATGGACCTATTTTTCGGAAAATTATTGATTCGATGGCCTTAAAAGTCCTTGACCCATATAATAATCGATTAAAAAAATCATTGCATTTAAATCTAAGAGTTACCAACATTCTGGATTGATTTCTTGAGAAAAAATTCCTCAGTTAGGAAGGAGAGATGAAAACTAAACCCCGTCTAATGGCGAAGTTGGGAAACAACGATAACAATCCGAGAATATGCACAATATTCACTTTTCACTTTACTTGTGGAATAAAGCTTAGTTCTTCTAGAAAAGGGACAGTTACGAATGCGTGTATCTCAAAAACCATTCGTTTGATCTAAATACTTTCTATGACGGAAATGAAGGTAATGTTATGATAATTCATGAAAAAATTTAGAAAAAATATTTATCGTTTTTTTGTAATAAAAATGTCTACTTTATTCTTGGTACCTCCTACCGCCCTGCGCACACTTCTTCCAGACATGATATTGATCATTTTTTCAAACTTATAATTCGTCTAATCTGTGTTTTAGGTTGCTACATCCTCCGTCTTCAATATCTGCTACTTATCGGTCCAATATTTCTCTTTTAAAAGAACTGAGAGCAATTTATTGGATTCAGCTGTTTCGAATTCAACAAATTTATTATTTTTGAGCCACTTTTAAGAGCGTTTTTAATAGAATTTCTGCTGGCAAAATCTGATAATAACGAAGAAAAACAATCATGTGATTGAACTTTAAGTATAATCGGTTAGTATAGATCGTTGGTTGCGACGGTTACATACAAGATAACTCTTTTAAGGCTTTTAAAAACAGCGAAAACTAAAATTTTCGTTTTGAAAATTGTGGTTTTTTTCCACAGGAGCGGAATTTTGGCAAATCATTCCCCCTTATTCTGCGCCGCGCGTGAGGTGACGATAGTCGAGTCACCTGATTCCAGTAGTCGCTTTAGGTGAGAAACATCTTTTAGAATGAACTTTTTGAGTTCTTCTCCTAATCTTTAGTCACCGTGAGTGACAAATCGTATGCTCTGTCACATCGGCTTCGCGAATAAGGTGACAAGATTCACGTGACTCCGACTCGACTCGACTATCGTCACCTCACGCGCGGCGCAGAATAAGGGGGGTTATATTTTGTACAAAATATCCAACAAATACATACTTTAATCTGCTAGGGACCTTGCTACGAGCAGACATGGTATAGGATTCAAAAGCTGAAAATTGTATACAATAGGGTATTTCATAAGTTTTGTCGTTCATCAGAAATCATCTGTCCCGTAGCCTCGGTACCAGCTATACAGCTTACGAGCTCTGGAACTAGCGAAAAATTGTTGTTTGAGGTTAGGTTTTAATGACTCATTGCTAGTCAACACCTTCAGCTTATCGGAGAATTTTTTTTTTGACATTTCAGCGATCTACCCTTAGTTTTCCGCTTATTGAAAATTAAAAATGCTGGAATGAGACTTGATTTCCCTGATGACCCTTAACCTTAGTTGCCGATCATGTGCTTCACTCCAATGCATGATTTGAATTTTGTGGACATTTTTGATAGTATTTGCATACTTTTCCACCACTCACACATAGTAATTCTTTGAGTAATCAACGGTTTTGTCAGTTACAAATTTGATAATGACGGATTTTGAAGGATACTGTGCAAAATATTTTTTTCTTTTTCTCTTGCTTCGTAAATATCTCGAAAACGCCTTAATTTTAAATTTTGAAAAAATAGGTCGAATAGTACTTTTTACAGGCAACAAAATGCAGTCAAAATTTTGAAAGTCCGATTACTAGTAAACGAGCTATAAACAAATGAAAGTGTCCCATTTCTAAAAGAACTAAGCTTTATATTTAACAAAAATTATATAAAAATATAGCTATGAGTCAGTCATAATAATACTGATTGTAAAGTTTTTTAGATCCTGTGCTTAGGCAATTTTTGAAAAAAAATGTCAAAGAATAAGTTTTTCGTAGAACAAAAGTTGTTGGTAATATTCAAACCAAGCATGAACACCAAATTGGACAACTGAAGTTAAACGACTAAGAATAGCCCCCAAAAATAGCACCTTTCAAACGCTCTAAGGGTAAGAAAATGCCAATTTGAATTCAGCAGAAGAATTTCGAGTAAATTTTAATGGAATGATGACCTTCCTCAGTGTTCGGAACAAAGCGCTTGTTCGCTAGTTAGTTCGCTAACTTTTCGTTGGTTAATTGAGTCACTAAATTTTGAATACGCTAGCGAATTAAAAAGTTCCGCCAATGTTTGGTTCCGCTAATTGAGACCGATAACTCCCATAAAATTGCTTTAAGCTTACGAATAGTGACGTATTGAAGCATACTGTTAGAGCAACATTACTTTTATTGACGAGGTGGCCTTGTGGTAAGGTGTCGGTAAGAAAATTTGGAGGACTTAGGTTCGAATCTCGGTTAGAGAAATTTTTTTTTATCTGGTAGATACTTGACATTACTTATGGTACCCAAGTAACACAGATTATGCCAACTAGCATTAGGAAGTTTTATCATGGTTTAATTATGGCATTTTTTTGTACAGCTCGTTTTATGGCGGTTTTATTATGGTCATGCAGAATGCTTATAATTTTTTTTCGACCATATGTTTTCAGATGGTTTTGAAAACGCTAATAAAACTTTTATTAAACATGCTGTTTTAGTTATTTTGAAAGAGTTGTGAATGCTTTTTTTAAACTATAATAAAACACAAACCTAGAAGTTTGCTCCAAGCTTTCTTTTGCATGTTCTATAATAGCACTCAGTGCATGATTATTGAACCGCCATAAAACTTAGTGACAGTTCTCGATCAAGATGTCAAAACAGGACACGCTCAGATTAGATAGCACATATTTGAATTGGAACTCCCATTTTTAAACATTTTTGGTAAGTTATGCGTGTTGGTTTTGAGTTAAAATTAAACAAATACATCTTTGAAAACTTGAAATCACCGAAAGTGGTATGGGCCCAAAAGTGAAAGGGCCCAAATAGAGGAAAAAAATTGTTGCTTGACGCCATAATTAATTCAAGATGGCGGCTTCCGCTTTTATTTTCAAAGCTGTAAATTACAGAAAATATCGTGAAACCTTCACAATATGGTTATTAGGTGAAAGTAATAAACGAGTAGAAGTCAAATTTCGTTGCCCGTCGCCATCTTAAATCCAAGATGGCGGCTACCACTCAACTTGAAAATATTGTAAATGACTGAAAATCGCATTAAACCTATATTATAGGGGTATAAGTTGAAAGAAATCAACCGGTAGAAGTTGAATTTCGCTATCTGACGCCATCTTGAAATCCAAGATGGCGGCTTCCGCTAAACTTTAAAATGTAGTAAATGACTTAAAATGACATGAAACACAGGTGGTAGTGGCATGTGGATGGGTAACGAGTAGAAGTCGAATATTGCTATCTTACGCCATCTTGAAATCCAAGATGGCAGCTTTCTATAAACTTTAAAAATGCTCTAAATCATTGAATATCGCATGAAACTTCCAAAATATGGGTGTTTGTCAATTGGGATAAGCTAGAAAAAGTTTATTTTTGCATTCTGACGCTATCTTGAAATCCAAGATGGTGGCTTCAGCTGAACTTAAAAATACTGTAAATGAATGAAAATAGCATGAAACTCCCAAATATATTGTATTGGGTGCTAAGGCTAAATGATAGAAGTCAAATATCTGTTTTCGCGTTTCTCTGAAAATCTGTAAGTGACTGAAAATCCCACAAAAACCACCACAATACAGACCCCGTTCGTTTTTGGCAACATTCGATTTTGACAACATCGAATTTGGCACATGTGCCTAAATCAGACGGTTAACAGAAACAACCTTACCTTATAGTTTTCGCAAGAATAAGACCAATACAATATAAACATAATAGCATGATAGGAATAATAGAATTACATAAATGGCAAAAAAAAAAACAAAAACTATAAACAAAACAAGAAAAGTGCTAAATGCATTAGAAACATAATGAAAAAATAATAAAAGTGATTTAAAATGGTCTAAATTGTCTTATAATAGTAGTTTTAATGTAGTATTACGTGAAAAAAGTTGTGTTCAAGCGATGTTCATTGATTAACAGTATTTTAAATTCAGTGGAAGCTGCCATCTTGGATTTCAAGATGGCGTCGGAAAGAAAAAAAATCGACTTCTAGTTTAGCCCTTTCACCCGTACCCGTATAGTGGTGGTTTAATGCGACTTTTTGTCAGCATTAAGCATTAAAAGTTGAGCGGATGCCGCCATATTGGATTTCAAGATGGCGTCTGATAGCGAAATTCAACTTCTACTCGTTTAGCCCTTTCAACCGATACCCATTTTGTTGGGGTTTCACGCGATTTCAAGTCATTTACACCATTTTAAAGTTCAGCGGAAGCCGCCATCTTGGATTTCAAGATGGCGTCAGACAACGAAATTTGACTTCAACTCATGATTTATTCCACGGGTCATTTAAAACCAATCCCTTTTCATTCAAAAAGTCTGTCCTCATTTACTGTACTAATGATTAACAACTCAGAAATGAGGAACTCAACCTTAGCGTGTAATTGGTTGGCTTGCGAGAGAAACGTCAAATCGTAGCTTTTTTTGGGGTCATCATTAAACCATAATAAAACTATGAATTGACTCACGCCATGTTGGTTGCAAAATCGAAGGGCACAAAATGACGCCATGTTGATGGATTCACAATGCAAGCATTGGAAAAAAAAATTTCAGGCCTTTTTCCATCAATTCCATCATGATTGACCATTAGATTTGACGAGGCGCATTTATTTTAAGATACTATTTCATATACATTTTACCGAAAATCTTGACTGGCAGTAGAAAAGAAGCTCAATATATGGTTAAAACATTGGTTTTTTTAGCTATTAATTTTACCAGATCATATCTGAATAATGCAATCATCATTCATCAACCATTATGGTTGCTGGGAAAAATAAAAAAAACTCCGAGAACTGACAGAACCGAAAACAACAAAAATTTCTAACATGTTTTATAATAGCTTTTTAAAAGCTTTGGTGACCAACATTGATGACCATCAATTATATGTCTTGATGACGTTTCTAGGGTAGGGCCAAATAGCCTGATTTTGGCTTTATAAGAGTCCAGGTGATGTTATAGAATGCGCTTTAGCTTTTTATGAAGATTAATGCGATAGTCCAAACGATATTTTGCTGACCATAATAAAGCTAAAATTGTTACTTGGGTAATGATCGATTATTTTGCTTGTATAACTATATGGCGAGTCACATCATTCGCCAAGCAAAGCACTAGAAAAATTAATCACTGATTGTATTGAATTATTTTGATTGTTGTGTACGTTTAAAAAAACATCGTTTGAAAAAATCTAGAAAAATATGCGAAACAACATCGTTCGGTTCAAGTAAAAGGATTAATTGCTGACTGTTGTTCATTGTCAACAAATTAGACCATTTTAAAGAGTTCGGGATGGAATTGGAAAGCTCAAAATTTTGGATATTGATTTCATCTACAGTTGTTTTGTATATTCCGCAGGGTTTTTCAGTGACCATTCCGGTCCAAAATTCTGTCGAAAAGTTACGTTTAGGCTGATTGACCGTCTGGGAGTGGTTCTGGAAAGAGCGTCAAGGACCTATTTTTAAAATGCGAGATTTGGTCCTATTTAATAAAAATCGTTTTGAAAAAAAAAAGTTCAAAAAAGAACCGTTAGAAAACAGATCTTAAAAAAACCCAGTGTATTTTTCCGGTGCTTTGTTTGGCGGGTACCGTGAATTTTGTGGTCCTTTCTTATACCATATTTGTTTTCTCACCTCGTTCAGTGTTCCACCGTACCCGATAAAAACAAACACAAATCGTCGCCAGTCCATTGCTACCTCACTCACTCACACGCTCTCTCGTAACACTGACAAAATTTTCGGGGCAATACCGCCCGATGGTAATGCAACACCAGGTCAAAACCAGTGCAAGACTGTCCGAATAAACTAACAGTTTGACAGCACCTAGTGGTGCACCAGTGCAACACTAGTGCAACACTCGGCATAAACAAATACGGTATTACTTTCATCGACTTGGGAAATGTTGATTATAATATTACCTTTCATCAACTTGTGAAATGGAAATTGGACAAAACTTAGCAACAGAGTTCTAGCCTCTCTCGAAACAATTGTTAATTTGGGTCAGTGGTAAGGTGACGGAATGACAAACAGAGGGCTAGAGTTCAATTCCCTGCCTTATAGGGATGTTTTTTAAGCTCAAATAATTCATGATTGCCCATTTTCTTTGCTGTAGGGAAATTAAAGCCCTAATAACATCCACAATTCATCTGAAAAAAAAAAAAACATAACTGTTCAGTTAGCTTACTCATCACATACAGTCATCAATTAGCGGTTAGCGATTAGCGCTTTAGCTAGTAGTGCTAACTTTTTCTGCACATTTTGCGGTTAAAATTAGTGATAGTAGTTAGCGCTCCAATTAGTGGCACTACGTTTCAAGTTAGCGATGCCGAACAATGCCTTTCCTCACTACTTTTAAACGACGGAATACAAAAGATTCCTGTGCAGCTTTGTCGGCCACGCCCAATAAACTGATTGAAATGGAAAACGATGGGACACCTTAAGCCTTTCTGGATAAGTGTGCAAAAAATCAGTGCATTCACAAATAACACACGACGTATTACAGGACACAACACTTAACGTTTTTACTAATGGAAAAAAGGAATTAAATTTACCTTTTTCAGTGCATCAGTTAATCAGTACATTTGTTGCAGAGGCCCTGATATTTATTCCTGTGAGGCATCCAAAAGCCTGTCATGTGATCAATGGCCCACTTTGAAGGAACATCACAAACGTTCCCATTTTTAGGGGCTTATTTAACCGACCCAACAAATTGGAAAGACCATAGTTTCTGATCTATCAGTTGATGAAATGGATACGGATACTTCAATAAAGAACGACCGTTCATCACATTAGGGGACGTACGGTGCATTAATGAACAATATATCCTTCGTCCGATTTTAATTCGAACTGTCTAATAGCGAAACAGTCTTGTACAGGAAAGTTGGTTGATGAAATGAATATTCTTCACTTGGATAAACACACTAAAGACAAAACGACTATTGAAAAACTCAATTTGGGTTTCCCAAAGCCAAAGGAATAAATGGATTTTTGTGCACTGTATTTAAAAAAATCAGACAACCCACGCAAAAAAGGAACAGGTGGCTCAATTTTTTCAGATAAAAGGTATCTTTTCATGCAGTCTTATGTAATTGAAATTTTGTCAGACAATCTGCATTGGCGAGGTCTACCATCACTTTTGAACAAAATCTTATTCAGATTTCTTTGTGTGAAACATCCAAATTCTGATTTGGGTTTGAGGCTGGCTCAAATTTGTATGGGATGGTTTCATAACATTTTTTTCAACACGGTACCCCCCAAATTGATGCCTTTAGAGGAAAAATATCTTTCTGAAGGTTTCAGCTCATTTAGATGAAACACGAGCTGGCGCAAAGCACTTGAAAGTTGCATTGCTATTTTCGGAAAAATGTATGATATATCAACATACTTCCACAGTTTATGTTCTCAAATATGTTTCCAGTAAGCTTCGAAGCTCAGAATAAAAGAATTTACAGTCTAAAAAATGATGATTAACTTTGAAGAAGATTGTAATGCAATACGAGCTGATTCTGAACGGTGAACGGGTGGATTAAAAGCACTATCTTGATCAATTCATCACACAACAAGAATAATAGATAAACAGTTCGAAAGAGTTGGGTCAAACAAAGTTGCGTGGAATAGAATGATTTTTATTTTTCTAGTCCAGTTCATTTGGCCTACCTCAGGATTCAAGTTTGAGTTCCCTTATGTATAATTTTTACGTATTTGACATCGACAATTGTCAATTTCCTTAAACAGGTTTTTGGAATTTCAATGAACTGAGATTTTACTTTGTATGTATCCAAAAATTCTTTGATCTTTGATGAATCAATTGACTAGTTTCACTGGAAATCGAAGGGAGACTTAAACGGTCAACAGTGACGAACCCCACAACTAGCTATCTAGTACTAAGTACAGTCTTCCTAAACACTATGACGTAGGGTCTGCTGAACTCCATCAGACCAATGACAAGTTAGCTGGCTCAGTCCGTTCCGGTCCAAACAAGCTTCCATCTTGCCCAGCTGCTTTTAAATAGTAACAGCTGTCAATCAAATCAACTTCACACCCCCCCGTGTACAAATCTTCACCTCGCTGACTGACGGAAAACAGCGGGAAATCTCACCACCCACCCAGACGACATAAGACAGAAGGATTCAATGGAGGAAGGTATGAACGCGACTGACCATCGTCATTCGTCACCAGATTAACGCTCTAGGGCTGAGCCAAGCTGAAATCTCGATGTTCGAAATGTTGCCGCAGGAGCCGGCCAAATTGTCACGGCGAACTTCTTGTTGGTCCTACGTACGACTTTCAGTCCGACTCTTTCGTTCTCTCTTCGATGCAACTAAAATGGGTTTTTTTTCGGCCAACATGTTGCATGTCGCTCACCGCAGCAAGACGTCCCTCATGGCTTGGACGTTGCCGTTGGACTCATTTTGGCAAACAAGTTCGCCGGGGAAACACCGTACCGTTCATTGGCAAAGATCTTGGCGAAAAACCCTCGCCGAGGTTCAACAACATTCTACAAATCGGTGAATTTTAAGAAAACTCACTCTTTGTTGCCGCCACAAAAGTACGTCATTTCACACGTTTCGTTGGATTTCTACGCATTTCGCCTGAAGAAACGTCTCGAGCTGCGGAAGTAATTCCGCACCAGCAGTGGATGACATTCGGAAACTTTTGGGATCAAAGACGATCGGTGGTTCGATTAGTGAGGGGATTTTTTCAATTTATTTTGCTACTTTGGTTGGACTTTCCGAAACCTGAACCAGATCATGGGATTGGGTGCATCATCGGCATCATCATCATCAGTGAATGGTTTCAAGTGTCTTTCGAACGTTCGGTCTTAGAAAAGTACAGCTTCGGACAAATTAATTAGGACAAGGGATTAATGGATATGGTGTGGTGTTAATTGTTTAATGATTTGAATCAATTAAGGAGACGTGATTCACACAAAGTTATGAATGATGGCATCAGAAGGAATCTTTAATTATATTGGACCAGCTGATTCAATTAGAACAAATTGCATTGTGTACTGCAACGTAGAATTAAGAAAATTGTTCTCAATTTCGACTTGTTTCCGAGAATATATCTAGAAAGCAGTATTTCTAAGAAATGTTGTAAAATATTATCTCAACATTTGTCATCCAACAGAAATGGTGCATGAATGGCATCGTTTTAGGATAAATTTGTCAATTACAAAATAAGATAATGTTTTACTTACTGATAAATTCCGAAAAGTATTATCCTTAACGTTTTATTATTCTTAACGTTCCTCAGAGCTGCATTCAAGGTACATCTGTTATGAATTGTTGAGTTTTTTTTTATATACTTTCTGTCCAAAACTGTGTATTATTTATTTTTTGAATTTCGTCCATAAAACATATATGAAATTCTGTTTCTGCCACTTTTAGTTGAATTTTAATGAGTGAACGCGGAAAAAAAATTAAAAACCATCAGTTGGGCACAAATTTCGCAAACCGAGCAAGCGATTATATACCAACAAAAGGTGAGAATAAAAAAGGTTCTATTTTACATGACACCAGTAGTGCAGGATTTAGCTTACGGTGGACGCAAGACAAATTTTCATCAATGATTTAAAAGAAGTGTGCCTTAATATTAACATAAGAAGAAATCTAGGTTCTAACGGAATTTCGGTGTTCAAAAAGTGCAATCACACACAGAACAACAAACATTTCTAAGCAAACCTCAGACAAAATCACAGTTAAATTCATGTTTAGACCAAAATCGAATATTGGAAACTGAGATAAATTTCATTTTTTGATAAACAATTCCATGGATAAATGAAGATTTGGAAAATTAGAAATGAAGTTTAAGAATTGAACTTGGAATTAAAGAGAAACAGATTAAATACTCCTAACATCAAATAAAAATCTTAAGTTCAGAATCAGTTTTTAGATTCAAATACAAATCCATGGCCAAACACTAGGATGGCAGCCAAATGAGTCATGTCGAATTTCGAAAACCGAACACATACATTTTTTAGACTGGTCCAAAAAAACTGGGTCAACCTGTGCAACATTTCTGTGATTTAGGGGTGCCTCGAAGCGCTTAAAGTTTTGGTTTTCTTACCTTCAAAAACCACCAAGTCATAAAGGAAATTCGGAAACTCGAAATTTAATTTTGAAGCTAAATGACTTAAAAATGCATGAACTATGGGGATCTGGTGTAATCCCGAAACAAATTTTTTGGCCGAAAGTCGACTTTCCGAAAATTAGTCGGTTTAAAAAAAAAAACGGTTGAGTTCCAGAAATTAAACTTTTTCCAAATTTTTTTTTCGATATGTAAACAGATTTTGACGTTTTATGCATTTTGAAGTCATTTGGTATCAAAATAAAAATTTCGATTTCCTTTACTGATTTTTTAAGGTGAAAAATAAACCGAAACTTTGAGCGATTTGAGGCACTCCTAAATCAAGTCCGTTTGAGCTGAAACTTTGCACATGTTAGTATTATTGGGCCGCTCTACAAAATGTATATGGTCGGTTTTCACAATGCGATCATCAATTTTTTCTCATACATCCATTGTCACCCTTTCAATCACATAATAAATCAAATATCAGTGAAGAAATAAAAAAGCTCGCCCAACTTAGCTAACAAAATATTTTTTAAAGGGTTAATAACGCGATAAAAAATGCCAAACGATTTTTAAATGTATAGTCAAATAATCTATACTTACTGTTCTATAAAAAAAAACAATTTGTTGAAAAATGAATAGCAAAAGTCGAACCAAAAAAGTTGCTTTTGCAGTTTTTATTGTAAGATAATCTGAATTTAATACTCTAATTGCGTGTTGGAAGGGGGGTGGGGGGTGGAGGTTGGGTGTTAAACGTGGGGGTATAAAAAAAACCTATAGCAATGTTTTTTTCTAATCTCAATATTTCAAATTTCTTATGAAATTCTAATGAACGGGCAAAAGGATTCTAGAGTATCAATTTAGACTCAAAACCAGAGCCAAAATCTTGAAATCCCATCCGAGGTCCACAATTCTCCTACAGTTTTTTTAATTTTCTCCCTTATTGAAATTTAGTTCCGAAATTCGGATTACAATAACATTACAATTAGTTTGTCAGATTACCAAGATTTCGCCCAATTTCTTTTTCACTTTTTTTTGCAAAATGAAACAAAATTTTGCTAAATTTGCAATCTTACTTTTAAATTTTTTAGCTATTTGAGATATGTCTTGAGGAAGGCCACGACAAAAGACCGAAACGTCGTGCTAATTGTAAATCTTGTATATTGACTGAAATACCAATTCACATGAAGTAAAGGAACTTTTAGAATCATGTATTTTGCGCCGGAATTTGTTGTAAGATTTTTATCAAAATAAAAATGAACGTTCTTTTTGGAGTTTGAAATATAATTAACTTATGTGTTTCGATAAAAGGAAAACAATATTTGTTTTCTTAAAAACTTTAATACTTGCGTGAAAAATCTGGAAAACTAAGGTCAGAATTATTCCGGATTTTGTGGTATACAAATTTGATTTAAACATTAAAATTCAATGTCTGTGATCAGATTCCGGACTCTGTATCAAATTTATTGTTCTTGAATTTCAGTTTCGATCATCATTTGAATAAAATCCTGATTCTAATTTAGGTTTTGCTTTTCAAAACTTAAACATATTCCATATTTTTTATTCGAAACTTAGAATTCAGGAATACAAATAGTAAATATTTAAAATTACAAAAACTTTTCAAGATTTTATGAAGAGATTAACCACCGTAATTTTTGTTTGTTACTTTGATTTATCGGCCTAGCGGTGAAAAGTGATGTCCTTTTTAGTAGGGACATCTAAAGATTATGAAATTTTTTTTTTTTTTTTTTTTTTTTTTTTTTATATAGATGGATAGAAGGTTAGAAGAAATGAAAGATGGTGAAAATGAGCGGGTAGAATTTGCCAAATTCTACCCGCTCATTTTCACCATCTTTCATTTCTTCTAACCTTCTATCCATCTATATAAAAAAAAAAAAAAAAATTTCATAATCTTTAGATGTCCCTACTAAAAAGGACATCACTTTTCACCGCTAGGCCGATAAATCAAAGTAACATTTTCAAGATTTTTATTTGAAATTTTTACTTTTGATTATTATGCAGAATCGGAACTTAAAAAAGTTTCATAGCTCGAAATATTGATTGAGATTTACAAATTGAATTCATATTGAAGGCCAAAAATACAGAATTCAGTTGAAATATTTCTGGTTGAGGGATCTGATACTAATTTCGCTTTTTGGTTCATATCAACAGGAATTCTTATCTGGAACTTAGATTCAAAAATTGTCTCCAAATTAGGAATTCAAATTTTAAACTCATGTGCAAAGACAGGATCCAGATAAGGAATTAAAATTAAAAATTTAGATTCATATTTTGCTCGAAGTTAACACTAATCAGAAGAAATAACAAATATGTTTTAAAGAATAATTTGGATACATTTTATAGATTTCGTTTTAAGAAAAATAAAGATTATAATTTAAGAAAAATATACGCAGCATTTTAAGTATGAATTCAATCATTAATGTTAAATTTTTGTTGGTAAAAAAACTTGTACTTTAACTTCAAGTGAAAATTCAGCTGGAAATAGATTTTATTTGTTTGTTGTTTAACATTATTTATATTGCCAATTATTCAAACACAAAGTTTCAAACTATAGTCTTGAATTTTAAAGAGTAGAAAATAAATCTGATTTGAACCGTAAACTTATTCTCCCACTTTTATTTTTAAATATGTCGCAAATTTCCACCGATGCTTAATATGGTTATTTTTGTGGTTAAAAAGAATAAACTTATCACTTACTATTTTGAATGAATACAAAAAATTTTCTTTGAAATGAAACTTTCTAGATCCCTTATTTATTTTTTTCAAAATTTTATATAATAATTGGCCTATTTAGGATTTGTTCTCGAAAATAAGAAATCAAAATAAATACTAAGTATTATTGTAAAATTACTAAAACTTGAATAACTATAAAGAATTTACATATTTTTTTACTATTCTTTATGCATGCATTGTTCAAGCAAAAATATTATGTGAAAAATTTTGTCATCTTAACCAACCTCTCGCCCCCACCATGAGACAGTTCTTCCTACGGCCCTGCTACGAACTGTTTTGTTATCAATTATTGCATCTATTAATTTAAACCTAAATTTTAAATTCAATTCGATTATTCTTTACGAAAACATCATTGCCACAAAATTTTTTATTTTGTTTTTTGAAACCCAATCTACTTTTTCTTCTACACGCTCCTTTTTTTAAACTCTAAATTAAGTAGTTTTGGTTCAAAACAGCAATTCGGTGGCAGCACTCAACTTTGAGTTCGACTGGGCAATTGCAAAACTATGTTCAGATAGGCATACTCAATACTAAGTTCGGCAGCCGAACTCGAATTTATCCCTTTTTTCGAGGGTAGCTTATTTTCAGGGAATTAAAGGATGATTAAAATTTGTTGTACCCGGATGTTGCTGTTCCGGTACATTGCATTGCAATTACAGAGCGGTGGAAAGTTTCGAACCCTCCCGGTCAAAGAAAACTTCCGGATTTTACTTCCCACGGGAAGTAAACAACATCTGGAAGTTTCCGGACATTCCAAGTCGCTCAACATATGATGACAATAAC
Organism: Uranotaenia lowii; assembly: GCF_029784155.1. Classification (NCBI taxonomy): domain Eukaryota; kingdom Metazoa; phylum Arthropoda; class Insecta; order Diptera; family Culicidae; genus Uranotaenia; species Uranotaenia lowii. Next base: position 56,354,344 of record NC_073693.1, read on the forward strand.
GGACAGAATTTTACGCTGACACGGTGAACATGCATTCCATTATGAAGTACTTCATAGTCTTCCGGTAATTGTTCCGGAACGACAAAATTTTGCAACGTGTTCGTTGGTTACTGTTCCGGTTCGAACAGAACTCGCTAAGTGTTCTCAGTCCAACATAGAGAGTTAAATTTTTAGTTCATAACTCAGCTTTGCTCCCTCGCCGATGGAAAAAAAAGGATCAATTTTGAGTTCGTAGTTCGAACTCCGTTTTGAACCATCGCAAGGAGGAAAAAGGGTACTTAACTTTAAGTTCATAGAATCGAACTATGTTTTGATCCTCCGTCATACTTAACTTTGAGTTAAAAAAAAGGAGCGTGTATTTTCTCGTCGATGCTATTTCAAGCACGACTTGGAACTGCCTTATCGACTAGTTCCTATTATTGTCCAGTTATTGAGATGTTTGTCTGAGTTACTGTTAATACTCCGTAGAGTTTACAAACTTTTCTACTCCGTAGAGATATTTTGCATTCTTTTATACTCAGAATTACAATTTTCATTACATTGTTACATTTCGGGGTATTAGTGTTCATTTTAACGTCCGTGGACTTACTAAATTTCCTTAACCTAGATTTAAGGGTGGCGGGATTCGATCCTTGGATCTCTGGCTTATAAGCCAAAGACGTTCGCTATTAGGCTAAACGACCACCCCAATCCCAATCTAATAATCACTTTACAGAAATATGCCTTTTGATAAAGAAAGAACTTTATAGATTTTTTGTCATATTTCATGACTTTCTCAAATCCGTCGTAATCGAGTAAATGTTTTCAATATAAAGTCCAACAAGCTAAAATAATTGTTATGTAAATTTTGTTATGTTAAACCTCTAGTCACACACATAGGGAATTGGAGGGACTTGATCCCAGTTTCCTGTTTACATCATATCATTTTGTTGTTGAAATATTCTTGTCAAAAATCAAACAAAATCGAAAGATTAAATGTCCATTCACTATTTTCGACTATATTTGTATTCATTGCACAGTTTATTAGTGTCAGATGAAGAGAATTCTAAAAATATGTCTGCAACTCTACACCAAAGCAACCAAAAATCTCGTTAAACGATTTGCATAAACAAAGCCGCAATACAGGTGCTGTAAATGCCCTAGTTTATCCTACAAACAAACGTAAGCATCTTCTTGGCTGGCATGTAGTTCATATCGAAAAACACCATTTCAATATCATCTGATTTCATCGATATCATCATCGAAGATTACCACCGGTTTAACGAATTTGACTTCTACTATTATAGATTTGTTCGAAGTTCTCATGGTTCAATTACAAATTCTATTATAATAGAGATATTTTTTTAAAAATCAGGACAGTTTAGGATTTTGAAGATTTAAAGACAATTTAAAGACAATTATTCAAAAATCAGGACAATTCGAAAGTTTTTGAAAAATTATGGCAGTTTCTCGAAAATCAGGAAAAATCCAAATAAATCAGAACAACTGGCACCTCTGCTACAAATACATTTTCCTGCCAATTTTGCTTGTTTCTTTACTGATGAATACAGGCGAGATTTCAGCATAATCTTTTTTCAATGTACTATAATCGATACATATATATTGATTTCTACATTTTGATTTCATCCAATGTTGAAAGTTCGTAAAATCTGCTGAGCAAAAATCGGGACGAAATCTGTGTCTGAGCAATATCTAGAAGTGTGGTAAAAAGTCTGTCTTTCAAAGACAAATTGGAGTACCTGCCAACCCAATATGTAAGGAACATTTTGTTACTTCATGATCAAAGAAGGCAATTGGAGGCCCTTTATTTGTAACCTTAATCTTGAGGGATGCGATTGGCATGTCACAAAAAAGCTATTGGGGCACATCTTGTAACTTTCATGCCCACGTTCAAGAAAATCCGGTATCAATTTTCTTTGGAACGTTTGTTCAGCGAAATTAAGACTGTAAAGGGACGCTTTTAACTTGATTTGGGACTTTTTGGTAGTCATTGCATATTGAGAGACATTATTTTCTAGATTTTAGACATAGAAAAATTAAGTCATTTTCACCAGTCAATTATTGGATTCATAAATACCTAAGTCATCCCGTGATCCCAATCTAACTTGAAGAAATTTTTTTTTGGCTCTAGGGATTTACTGATTCCATAACGAAAATTTTTAGAAAACTTTTTCTGGGAAAATGTGTGTGTGAGAGAGATGTGCTGCATGTGAATTGCATTAATTATCAAAAGATTCATATTCATCCTAGAAAACAAGAGTTTTTTTTCAAAATGTATCGATTATGTTGTCCTGCTTCAATTTAGATGACCAAGTTCAGATCCAATTTTGATTGAATTGATATGATCAAAGCTCTCTGCTATTTTCCTTTCGCCATTATAATTTTGGAAAATCAGAACTTACTAAGTTGTATCCGCTACAGGATTAGATTGATTCTAAGCCTTAAATAAGTTCTGATGGAGAAACTATCCTTAACTTTGCATGGAATTTAAGGACATTTTGTGCCAGAGCACCTATAATATATTTAATTTTCAAGCACTTTTGTCTTTACTGGGAAATGCCTTCTGAAAGTAGTTTTCCTTAAAGAATTTTGCGAGTATTTCATTCAATATTATGGTAAACTTAGTCAATTTGGGGTCAATTTTTGAATTTTTCGAACCCTGGGATCTAGAAAAAAATTCATTTTGGTAAAAAAATCATCAATGTTTTTTTTGCAGGATTTTTAGGTCACGTTAACATGAGTAAATTGCAACTTTTATGTTTGTATGGGAAAATTTAAAATTTTGTTCTGAAAAAATCAACAAAATATTTGTATCTTCTGTGGAACCAAGCTTGCTATTTTCTTCTTTTATGTAGGTTACTTTATGAAAAAGATTAATAATTCTTTTGGAGAATTGAAAATTTTAAAAAGAAACCAGTTATATGTTTGCTTTTAGAATGCATAAGTCTTAACTTTTTTATTTTTTAGAGAATCGTGTTTTTGAAAACTAACTTCTTGGAAGATTTCAAACTCTGGAAAAACCTTTAATACTATCGAATTAGTAAGTTGAAAACCTATAAAGATTGGTAAGATTATCGCTTAAAATTTTATGTTGTCCAGTGTTATCGAAAGAACTATTCAGAGAGAACTCGTGAGGGTTCATGTTTAAGAACTTTTTTCGCTTCACGGTTGAATGTTTGACTGTGGTGGTTTTGAATATAATTCCAATAACAAAATGCTGTAAAGCATATGAAGAAACAATAATCGGCCGGACGTATTATTATCTTGAATATTTCGATTCATATGGTGCATTTAAATCAATTTGTTTTAAACGTCGTTGGTGAACTGACAGCAGAACACATTATTCCGACAATCTAGTACAATATTATTCTTTGCCGGTAGTAAGTTCAAAAGCCGGAAGTACGGACTTCCAATGTACCTACTTAAAATTTAGTACTGGCTCTAAAATATCAGCCACTTGACGCTGAAGTTGTTGACCGTGTTGATGTTTGTTACACCACATATGAAGCTTGCACGTGTTTTTGTCGCAATTATATTGCACAAAACTGTTTCGCAATGAGGTAAGAACGAGCTTATGATTGATAGTAAGTGCACTGATGCGACAGTTAAGTGGTTTGCGAGAAATATTTTTCTCACCCCTCCGGGATGTGATGCAAGTCACTAAAATAGAGCGTCTAGTAATGCTTTGGATGTTAAGATCAGTATGAATATCAGAACCTGGATGGGAATCCAAGTCGAAAATTTCATTCATAAGTGCGCTCGAGATGGGTACGATTTCTTGATAATTTTCGAAGAGGGTAAATTTTTAAATTTCTTATTAAACTCTCAGTTTAGAATGGATCATTAAAAAAAAAGTTTATCAGAAACACGTTCGACTAAACTTTTATACTTACCCGCGAACATTATTTTAAAATTTTGCAATAATAATTAAGTTCTTGAGAAGTTGTGTCCCTTTGCTATTTACTTACCCTCAGTGAAAGCTGAAATGAAATTTAAAATAAATCGATTAGTTCTAGTTTCAATTTAGTGATGTATGTAAAGAAGTAAATTTTAAAAACTTATGATTGGCCAGGATTGTGTTTTTTTATGGAGTTATCTTATGATTGCCAGCATTTGATTTCAAAATTGGCGACCAAAAATCCGGGTAACATCAGAGCAAATTTTGGTCAAAACCCAGAAACAACTCAACAAAAATAAAAAATAAATGAATTAATTTTAAAAAATTTTTATAAAAAGTCATTGACATCCAAAAAACTTATCATGATTATTTTTATAAATCTTGCTCAAAATCCAGATAAAACCGGGCAATTTGGCAAGCTTAAGTTATCTAAAAGTAGTAATGTTTGAAGTGACACCTCGTATATAGAATTTCTGTATTTTGCAATTCAAAGATAAAGAAAGAGAAAACTTAACGTTTTGCTGGACAAACAGCTTAATCCAGTTCCTGGGTCATAAAGCCTGAATTGTTGGGGCTGGTCCCAAAGTTGCATGGATTCTACTTTCAAGGATCCTCCGGGACCTTCGATGCTGACCTCCACCAGTATGGTTGCTCGCCGGCGTTCACCGAGAGGAAACTAGAGGTGCTGCCGTTTTTTTCCTGCTGAGGACAGCGATTGTGCCAAATTCTACTCCTATGGCAAGATACCCTTCGAAACGTTCTGGGCAAGTTCAAGACCAAGAACGGGTTCAGTACAGCTGCTCCACTTATTGGCGAGGAGCGTTTCGTGAGTAGGAAGGAGCGGGTTTTTTTTTCTTCGCGTTTCATATCGTGATTTGGTGTGTTTTATTTAAGGCTTTAAGGTTTTTTTCCGGCTCACTCCTGATCTAGTTGAAGGTGATGTCGTCCAAAAGTAGATTGTATTGAGTTTGATGGGGATAGTTTGTTTGCAATTTATTTTTGCCGGGGTTTCGTTGCACCAGAAAAAGTGGATAGCGAGTATCGAGGGAGAGAGAGGACGATTTTGATCTGGTTAACGCAAATTTATTGCTGATGTCAAATTGGTTCTTGTTTCGCTAAGCTTCGGAACAGGAATTGATAAATTTCAAAGTCTTCGTATTGTTGTGATATTATGTTTATCGTAAGTTTTTACGATTGCAAAATTTTTTGATCATTGGATCTATACTTATCATTAGAAGAAAGTCTTTTGGTCTGTATGAATGTTGAATGGCTTTTCAAGTCCCAGCTTAAAGAGAACAATTATTCATCTGGTGTTATTTATTACATTTGGAACAAAAGAGAGTTTTATCGAAAGAACCCTCCCACACTCAAAATGGGAAGTTGCATAAAAAATTAATATGAAATTCGTCACAACTGAGTCTATTTCTAGTGAATATCAAGAAATTTTGAACATCGACTCATCAAAGAACAAAATCAAAAGAGAGACTTGAAATTTCTGATATTTAAATAATCTCTGAGGGCTTTGAATTTTAATAAACAGTTGTTCTGTGTTTTGAACTTCCGGTAGAGCAATTGAAAGCAACAGGCCCGTGCGAAGGACCCGCTCATGGGGGGGGGGGGGGGTTTTCAAAATTCAAAATTCAAAATCCAGATTTTCAAAGTTTTGGATCAGTGCTGTGTCCGGCAAATCATCAATAAATTATTGAAAATGGTGTTCCTTATTCTGAACTAGACATTTGCTTGAAAATATATACGAAGCAATCAAGTTGACAAATCTGACATCAAAATTTCAAAAAACACAGAAAACGAATGCGATTTAAAATTTTAAATAAAAACAGAGTTTAAAGCTTCGGGCATAAGAATAATAGAAATAAAATTCATCAATTTAACCCAGATTTAAAAAGAAACTAAATCTGAATTCTAAAAAAAAAGAAAAGATAGGAATTTAATCATGATTTAAAATTGTTCAGTAAAACTATAATAACTTTTATTTATTAATCGTCTTAGTTAACATTCCTTTCCTTCATTTTAAATTGATGGTTTGATTGAAAATTTTCGCTGTAATATTTTAAATTCGAAGAAATATTTAATCGCCATTTGAATTGTGTAATCTTGATAAGAAAAAAATCCATTTTGAACTTGAGAGAACTTATCAGAAACACATACCTACTTAATGATTAAATTTAATTGGATACAAAGAAGAATATCAATTTTATTTCAAGAGTACCAGTGATCAAAATCAGAGATAACATCATTTTTTATTTCGTCCAGTTATCAACATAAAAAAACATAAAAAAATAGTTTTGTGCATTTCTGAAGCTTACAACATCACTTCATATATTTTGAGAAAACTAAGTTTTTCTTTTAAAAAAATAAGATTAATAGACTTATTATGTCTTCAGAAAACAAAAATTCAGACTTGAAAAAACATTGAGAAAATTATTTAAATTATATTGAAAAAAATCAATAATGTTTGACTATAAAAATTGGAAAACTCATGTAAGAATTTAAAATAAAAAAAAACTATAAAATTTGATAATTTTTAAAAACATATAAAAACATAATAAGACGTTTAAAAAATACGTTTCCAGTATCGATGATATGGAGTTTATAAATTTAAACATGAATCAGTTTTAAGTGAAATCAATTATTAATAACTGATGTTCTAACAAATCTTCATGAAATTGAAAAAAAAAATATGATTCCTTATTTGCTTATTACATTTAATTTATTCAGGAATAATAATGTTGATGATTATGATAATGCATGATCTAAAAAAGTTAAATTCTACAGTTTTTATAAACTTGGAATATATCATTACAAGCATGTCCGACTGTAGTAAAGAAATTTAAAATAAAAAAGATATTATTGAATTTTACCAATTTGTTGAAATCTGCATTTGTTTTTCGCCCACAGATATCTTAAATTAAATTTGATTTAAATGGAGTAACGTGGACAAGTAGAAGACTGTTATAGCCTTTTTCGCAGAAACCAAAATAAGTTGCGATCTAGGGGAAAATTGGATAATTTTTTGTAGCCTTTTATTTTTTTTATGTTTCACAGATTTGTCAAAAAAGCCAAAAAATAAATTCTTAAATGATTTTCACCTATTGTGATAAAAGTGATTCAAAAAACAGAGCTGTTAGACAAAAACCTAATTACATATTTGGACTTTGGGCACCCAAATTATATAAAATCATTTCTTAAATTATTTGCGCCTAGGAAAAAATTTTAAATTTGAGGCCTTGAGTAATTTGTCAAAAACTTGTTTGGTATAGAGTTTAGGATTCAAAAGAGAGAAACAAAAAACAATTGAGGCTGAAATTGGTTTCTTGAGGAATATTTCATATCAGCATAAAATTAAGAATGACATTTACCTTTTTTTACAATCAAAGTGGTTAGTTATAAAGGAGGATTTTGACTACCGTGTAAAATATGTATTCTATGAATGATTTTTGAAGTTCAAATAGTTGGTTTCAAATGTTATACTTGTTTAGTTACACTTCTTAGTAAAAACCCATTTTAAACACGAGTTAGGGTTTTTGTGGGTAAAAATTTGAGTTTCAATACAAAAGGTATTAACTGAATTGCAAATCGAAATCTACAATTGATTAGTTTAAATTTGTGAACGTCATATAGAGACGTAAAACGAAAAGTCTTAGGCCTTGAGAATGATTTAAGACGAAATTCCGCCGGAGGCGAGCCGAATTTCTAACATGTTTGTCAACACTAATTTTTAAACACCTTTTGGGATCAAGTAGTTTCCGGTAAATTCATTTTTTGTACTGAAAATTTTACTTGGAAAAAATCTCCATGCGGGGGGTTAAACCCCTAAAACCCCCCCCCCCCCCCCGTTCGCACGGCCTTGGAAAGCAAACAACATGATGTTTTTCAAGATATGGTTCTGAATTTAGAAGTTTTGTTAAACCGTCTTTGGATTGTTTTTATTCTTGAAATAAATACATAATTTAATCGTTTGACTACTTCGTAACTTTTAAAAAAAAATTCAGAACTTCAACTGCTATTTGGAAGCTTAGTGCTGACTGATAGTTAACAATTTATAGTTCTAATAAAAGTTTTTGGTTGGGTTTTTAGTTAATTTGGAACTGCATTTGTTTTCTGAAATCCTTTTTTTTCGGTTCGGGTTGGAAGAAGAGTGGAGTATAGGAAATTTCATGCCCTTTAGATAGAGAAAATTTCGCAAAATCTATTCTCATAAAATATCACAAACTAGGTGTTTAGAGTTACTGTAAATTGAAATAAATACGATGAGCTAGCATGTATCGATTAGTTTTGTCCATCAGTGTACATTAGACTATTAGACTGGTCAGAATATAGCCAAAAAAAATCAAACGAGGCCCAATACAAATTGTGCGAAATTTGGTGACTCTCGGTTTTGAAATGGGCTGTAGCGAAAAATTCAAAGTTTGAAAGGAAAAAATGTTTCTATTTTGTTTAAAAAATCTTACAACTGTTGAAGAATTTCTTTGACAGGGCATTGAATCAATTCTTTTCAAATAAATGATTCTATTTGTTTTGTAAAACATTGCTTAAACTAATTTTACTGTCTGGTTTTGTCAGTAAATGTTTCATGCATTGGTTCTTGTGAGTCAGTTAATTGATTTTCATTAAATTACTAGCTGATCCCGTACAAACTTGCGAAGAATAATACGCGAAGACTAGTCTGCGTTTGAATAATGAAGTCTATGCATTTTCACAACAACATTGCATAAAACATTCAACAGTTTTTAAAGATGACCCTTTTACTTGTTTTTCAACTTAAAAATTTAAATTGAAGATTCATTCATTAACTGTCTAATAGAACACCCGTGAGTGAACCTCGATCGGATGCAATGCAATATCATACTATTAATGTAGAAATATTGATTTGTTTATATGGAAGACTCCTTTTTTTTTATCTGGGCGTCCTTTACTAATGTCCAATGACCCAAAATTTGATAATGGAAATCATTTTTCCGTTCCTCAAAACTCTCTTGTGTGATTTGTTTTTCTAAATTCTATGCAAAATTCATCAATATCGCCGACCTGTGACCAAGGTTCTCGAAATTACAGAAAAATCTGCAATTTTACAGAATTTTGAGCAAATTTTCATCAAAGAATCTGTGTCACAGAATACGGAATTTCGAAAGATTCACAGATTTCAGAGAATTTTTAAACTTTTAATGGATTTCCAAATTTATAATTTTTTATCCAATATAAAGTTAAGATTTACTTACTTCGAATTTTAAAAGTATAATAAGATTGGTAATTTTCATCAATTTTTCCCAACTAAAATTTATAAAAATCAAATTTATTATGAATTTTCAATGAAATTCGAGGAAAATCCTCGCAGAAAACTATCACAGAATGTTTGGGTGAAATCACAGTAAGTCAGAAATTTGTTTTACAAATAACAAGAATTTTTTTTTGGGTAACCTTGCATGTGACCCGAAACTATGGAAGACTCCTTTTTTCCGACTCCAATCGATAATTGGATTCCTAAAATCAATTTCCTGGTCTTTGAAAATTCTTTAAACAAAATTTCATCTCTATCTGATGCATCATGACAATATTGCAATAATAGTGAACAATTAATATGGGCGACTCTTTTTGTCGACCACTGGCCCAAAACTTGAGACCTTATATGGGTATCAATTCCCTCAAAACTTCCGGTTGCAAATTTTCAATTCGATTCAATGTACATATAATAACGACAATATCGCAAAAACAGTGAACACATAACATGGACGACCCCTAACACGAAATTGGACAATCGAGATGGATTGTTTGTCACAAAAACTCCTATGTGCGAAATTTCAATGCAATCCGATGCATACTCGCGACAAAATCACGAAAACAGTAAAAAACTAAAATGGACGACCCCTTTTTCCGACCTTCGATCTATAATTGGACACATGAAATTAAAAACCTCTTAAATTAAGGTTGCCAGAATTTTTTCCACTCTCATCCGGGCCTTGCAATTCCGGGCATTTTTTCAAAAAAACCTGGCAAAATCCGGGCATGGATTTCAATTTTTCAAATCCAAAAACCGGGCAAAAACTGGGCAAAATTTAGGTGTTGTTATATATAAAAGCAATGAAAAAAATGCAAAAGAAATTAAATTAATATTTTATTAATGTTATTGCAGACTTCCAAAAACTTTTTGGAACACTTAAATATTTAATGGTTTATAAAAGTAAATCAGCGAAATTATTTGAAACAACCGTTGAAAATTTCCATACCGTTAATCGATTTTGCTGAAACTTACTCAAAAACTTTGATTTTTTTTTGGGTTACTTTGTGAAAATTGTGAAAAAATCCGGGCAATATCCGGACTTTTTTCACGATATCTGGGCAACCGGGCCGGACCGGACTTTCTCGAAATTTTGCATCAAATATCCGGGCAAACCCGGATAAAACCGGGCAATCTGGCAAGCTTATCTTAAATATGAACAAAATTTCATCACAGTTTGATGCATAATCACGACAATATCGTCAAAACAGTGAACAGTTAATATCGACAACCCTTTTAGGTGAGATCTGACCCAAAATTTGATACCTAAAATCGATTCCCCGTCCCTAAAAACCCTCCTGGGCAAATTTTCATCTCCTTCAATAAACAATATCATCAATATCACTAAAACAGTATGTGTGTTGCAGAGTCGTAGGAAGAACTGTCTGTTTTGGTGACCTATTTTTATTTCTATGTAATATTTTTGCTTAAACAATGCATGAATAAAAAAACAGAACTATTTTTAATGTAAGGTATTTGTTCATCCAGTTTAAAGTTCTTTTACAAAAATAGCTATTCGATTAAAATATAAACTTTTGAAACTCTTAACAATTTTAAGCAAGATTTATGAAAGGTCTCCTTAAGTAACAAATTATGAATTCATCAAAAACAGAGTGAATTTAGTGTATTCGATTTAAACATTAAATAAGTTTTTTTTAGAAAAGCACCAATTTCTTCAAAAATACTTATTCTATGCCGCAATCAAATAAGGAAAATCATGTTTATTACTATTTTATAAAAATAAATCTTACCTGATTCTTGCAAATTTGACCCTAATTTAAGACTTTGGTTAAAATTTAGTTCTTGAAAAAGAAATATGTGATTCCAGGGCCGTAGGAAGAACTGCCTCATGGGGGGCGGGGGTTTGTTTGGAGACAAAAATTTTCCCAAAACATTTTTGCTTGAAAAATGCATACATCAAGAATCGTAAAAAAGAGTATCATATTATTCGGGTTTAAGTTCTTTTGTTTTAATATTTATTCATTTGAAACTATTAATTCCGAAAATAAGTCCTAAATGTGTTCAGTTTTTTTAAGTTTTAAAAAATAAGTGAATAATCTTGAAGGCTTCATTTGAAAGAAAAACTTGTTTGGGATTCAAATCAGGTTTATTTTCAACTCTTGTAAATTTTTGATTTTAAAATATCAAAAAACAAACCAATCAAATATATAGCCAGCTGATTTTTTTTTAAAACTATTAAGTACATTAAGATTGAGTAAGAATTGTTTTATCAACAATAAATTAACATTAATAGTTTATTTCATAATTAAAACCGTGTGAAAAAAAAAATTCAAAGAACGCAATTTTGAAAATCAGTTATGATCTTATTTTATAATAGTGGTTTTCATCTGTTTTGTGTTTTGTTTTGGGCAATTTTGAATTTTAACTCCAAATCTGAATTCTGCATTTTGAATCTAAATAAAAATTTTGAATTTATAATGTTGAATCGATTTCTAAATCTAAATTCTAAACAAAAATTCCCAATAGTTAAGAACAGTTGAGACGGAATCCTTCACCAGGAATCTCTTGTTTGAATTTAGAATCTTTGATTTTCTATATGAATTTTTTCTTCAATTATGTTTTCGTAATTCTACTAGAGAATCTGAATAAAAATTACGAACGATGAAACTCTGAAATTTTTAAGTTACAATCCGGCAGAAGAATTTAAAGTAAACATTTCAAATCCAAATCTTGAAAATGGTTAGTTATTTTTTATATTTTTATTTATTATTCCGGAATGATGAGTTTCGAACGTGGAAAATGAATCAAATTTCAGTTTTGAATGCAAAACCAAGATTCGAATCAGGACACTGTCCAAATGATGAACCGAACTGAAAATCAAAGTTGATAAACTGGATGCAGATTCCACAATCTGATCACAGGCCAAGGTTGCGAAATCACAGAAAAATCTTAATTATCACAGAACTTTGAGCAAAATTTCGTCACAGATCACAGATCACAGATATTTTAAATGTTCTACAGATTTCTGAAATTATATTTTTTTTTTATCACTTTCGACTTTTTATTTCTGACTCCAAATTATGAAAATATCAATACAAGGTAGTGTAAATTAATTTTTTCTTCAATTAAATATGTAAGTAGTTTCCAATTTGTTGATGTTTGATATGATTTCCCAATGCACTTCATAGAAATAGCGTCACAGAAAACCGTCACAGAATTTTAAGGTCAAATCACGAGAATTTTGTTGTCAAAAAAACAAAGAATTTTTTTCAGCAACCTTGTCACAAGCAACAAATTGAGATTTAATAAAAAGAAAATTGGAACCAGAACATCAAAAATGATTCAAACCTAAGCTCACCAGATATTTTTTTCGCAACTTATCCGGGCATTCGTTTTCGAAGTTTACACCTCAAAATCTTAGTAATATCCAGGCAAATTCCGGAGTTCTTCAAAAAAAAAAATCAAGAAGAAATAAAACTCGAAAAGTTGTTTTTATTGTAGAGAAATGAATCCAACTTAGATGAAATTTCAGGGACTAGATAAGAGAAAATCGATGTTGATGTTATCTAGTCCCTGAAATTTCATCTAAGTTGGATTCATTTCTCTACAAAAAAAGTTTCGCTGACTGAATGTTTGAGTCAAGACCCATCTCTGGGTCGCAATTTAAAAATAGTTGTTTTTATTTTTAACAAAACACAACAGCCAGTTTATTTGGATAAATTGTTTTGGATGCAAAATACAGAATTGTTATCACGCAATTAATTTTTTTTCTTTTATTTCGCAAATAAAGTAAAACGATTCAGGCAAAATCCGAGCAATCAGGAAATCTTAGTGAGTCTATTCTTATTGTAAATTCGAAATTCGAGACTGAGGATTGTACCCTAAATTCATGCACCAACTTCTTTTATGAATAACTTTTGATAGCGTTTTTCGAGTACAGTCTTTAAAAATGTATCAACGAATGAGAAATTTTTTGTAAATCTATAGTAGAATCGGGGACCTGAAATAGAATTTCGAGGTTTATGGTCATAGTTCTAAGTCGAGATTGTTACACTTTATTCACTTTAGTCGCTCGTTAAAATTTGTATAAGAATTTAAAACTTTGGATTTAGAGACAAAAGTTTTGCTTAACAAATATTGGACTTTCATGGCTTCAGCTTTTCATATCTATTTTCTAATGATGATTTGAGAATCAAGAATCCTTAACTGGATACAAAATCCGTTATATGGAAACAGGAATTCAATTTGGATATTTTCGGATAAGTCTTGGAAATGAATTTAATCTCATTTTAAATTTAATATTCAGAAATAAATTTTAATCAAAAAGTGAGAAAATTTTAATAAACAGATTAGTCTACTATTAGTTGTCAAGGTTTTGGTATCAGTTCTAATTCAAGATTGTTACTCTAGAATAACCTTACTCAATCATCAACATTCGATGAATGATTTAACATTTTTTTTAGAGTAGAATACCTCACTTGATTTTCTGAATCCTCATTGGGGAGAGAGGACGGGGGGTTGACCCCATCACCGTTCCTACGACCAAGGTGTGTTGTATGGATGACCCCTTTTGCCGACCTCTTACACAAAATTCGACACCTTAATCGATTGCCCGTTCCTGATTGATTATAGTCGTTACAAAATAACGTTGCTCTTTCAAACTCGGAAAGTTTGAAAAAGTAATTTTTGGTGCTTCCAACTCAATTATAAAAATGCTTTTTATAATTGATTATTGAGTTTATGGTAGAAGTCTACCGGGTTGGCTATTAAAATATAATTTTATCCTAGTTTCTTTACAATTTGTGTTGATGATCCTAATTTGTGATTATGAACACTGCGAAAGCGAAAAGTTGTTTACTCGATATTACATATTGATCCAGAAAATTTATTGCTGTTCCGGTAAATCTCGTTAGGAACTTCCAGATTTTTACAGCGGCTTAAAAACATCATCAACTGATACAACCCAGGCAAAATTAAAATTTTGTTCGAGGGAAAAGAAGTTATTCAAAGTGAGACATGTTTTGATCACACCTGTTTGTTAAATGCATACCTGGTGCAACAACGATAACATACAGCAGATCGGATCAGATAGGATTTGAAAGTGGATAAGGGGATAGGAAAAGACCCGTCCCAAATGCGTTAGACTTTGACGCATATTTAGAGACAAGAATGTAAATAGTTCATTTTTGCATCTCGGCTCGGCCCTGGCTGGAATTGGCTGCTCTAGAACAGGTGCCGGACGGTTTATCGGAGCAATTTTGAATTCAATTAGATCAGATCTTGTTCGTTTCTTCGTTCTCCGATGCATGGAGGGCGGGGGCTCCATTTTTGTGCGAATTGTAATGGGGCCGGGAGACCACTTTTGGATGCTAAATAAATATAATAATTACCGGGCCCGGAGCTCTTTGGCCGCCGCCGCCGTCACCTGACGCAATGTGGGGGTAAACAATCTGTTGCGGCGGCCGGGTGTTGTGTCATGGGAGGCAATTAAGATGTACACCGGGTGTCGCGACTCACGCGGATATTCAACTTCGCGGCTAGATTAACTCCCAAGCTGGCTTAGCTCTTAGCTGAGCGTGTTCTCAAATGCGTTGGTGAATGGAAGTGTGGAAGGGTCCAACTCATGGAAGCACCTCGACGTTCTGGACATACAGTTGCGTTCAAAAAAGAATGAAATCGCGTGAAGCTGCACACCCACTTCCAAATTTGACAAGCTGCCATTTCTCTCTCGGTTGATATTTTTTCATGAAAATTTCACACAATCTAGTTCAACTATCCAACTAACACTCTACAAAATTTGAAGTCTTCACAGTGACGGGAAACAAAGATAGAGCTATTTCCGTAAAAAAGGGAAATTTTGAGATGCTTCACTGAAATTGCTGTATCTTCGACAATTTTCATTGAAAATCCTTGAAATTTGGTCCAAAGATGTAAAAATGTTTGATCTACTACTCAGCCAAGTTTCGCCAAAATCGATGAACGTGATCAAAAATGGTGCCGGGTAGAAAATCAGGTTCATTATCGCCCACCAGACGATTTCATTCTTTTTTGGACGAATGTTTGTATGGAAAACATCGTAATCCATGTATTCTTGTTTTTTCTTTAACAAAATCAAAATGTTATCACAAAGAATGTTGTAAATTGATAGAAACTTCATTCGTGCTTTGTTTCGGAAGAGAAAATGTTTCAATAGAGTTCGAAATAAGAAGAACAGAGATTCAGAAATGACCTGCTAATTATTCCGATAAACAAATTTGATATACAATTAAAGCGAGTGAGTATTCAATTCGCTCTTATGTTTCAATACCAGCTCCGTTGGAACAATTTCTATTTCTAAACAAATCAGGAATGAAGTTCTATAAATTTACAACCTTCTTTGTAATAAATTTTGATTTTGTGAAAGGAAAAACCAAGAATATATGGATTACGATGTTTTCCATACAAACATCCGTCCAAAAAAGAATGAAATCGTCTGCTGGGCGATAATGAACCTGATTTTCTACCCGGCACCATTTTTGATCACGTTCATCGATTTTGACGAAACTTGGCTGAGTAGTAGATCAAACATTTTTACATCTTTGGACCAAATTTCAAGGATTTTCAATGAAAATTGTCGAAGATACAGCAAGTTTAGTGAAGCAACTTCAAATTTCCCTTTTTTACGGAAATAGCTCTATCTTTGTTTCAGGTCATTGTAAAGACTTGAAATTTTGTAGAGTGTTAGTTGGATAGTTGAACTAGATTAAGTGGAATTTTCATGAAAAAATATCAACCCAGAGAGAAAAGGCAGCTTGTCAAATTTGGAAGTGGGTGCGCAGCTTCACGCGATTTCATTCTTTTTTGAACGCAACTGTATCAAACACCCACTTGGGCTTGGAATGACGCGAGGCGATTGACTTTGAAAGATTAGGACGCATTTTTTTTCTCTTCCTCCGTAGACCGGTTTCGATATCATTTCCGTAATTCGTAAACAAAACAAAATAATTTTGCCAAATTTTGTCACCAACCGAGTTTCCGGCTTCACCTTTCGGCACCACCTAATCCATTCCAAGCGGACTGGTTTCATGACAGTAAGCATGACCAGCCGATTTGCGGCGGCCGGCGTCTATCGATGAAGGAGAGATATTTCGGGGCCTGTGGGTCAATTTGTACGAGCAGACGTCAAACAATGCAGTCAATTGTCGGCGTAAGTTCGAGAAACTTCTCGAAAGAGGCGCCATAATGAGACGGCTTTGCCGGGGCGATCGGGGATCCAAGTTCCAGTTCCATGAGGCAACACGGCGATACGCTGGGCGCTGAGAATACAGGTTCAGTGGAAATTTTGCGTTCGGTAACAGGCTTTTACCGGCAAATGACGGAAGGAGTTCACGATCAAAGCGACTTAGAGCTTCGAAGCTCCCTCGAACCGGATCACCTATCGGATTGTCGTTGGGAAAAACAAATCGAGTTCGATAATCTATCCCCCAGTTGGAACTTGGATTGCGACAGTTGTGAAATTGCGTATTTGGAGCCACCATTTGACTAAAAGTTGAAACTGAATTATTAAATTTCTCCCGATTTCTCAGCATTCAAAAAACAAAGAATTACTTGATTTACTATAAGATAGATCGATTCATATTTCAAGTTCAGAAATAGTTCACTTGGCTATTTTTTGTTCCATGGCGACCGTCAAAAATTGCTACAATGAAGACATGCAAGATTGATTTGGTTAAATTTTAAAACAGACTTTACCAATCCGATGCAAGATCTAAACTTAGAAATAAAGTTCTGATCAGAATAAGAATACTGCATCAGAATATTTAATTTGTACTTGTGATAAGAATCCATAATTAAAGAATCACAATTTGAATCAAAACCCAGAATTAAAATCAAGATCAAGAAACAACTTGAAATAAAAAATTACGATCTGAAAATTGAGATGCTTACCAAGTATTGATATTTTATTTTGCGGTTATTGATGGATTCAATTTTGACTCAGACTTATTCGTCTTTTTTAAGACTAATGTATTGACAACTAGCAGGCACACAAAACTTTAACTTCTTAGCTTCTTCGAATTTTCACATATTATTAATTTTGACACATATTCGAAGCCAATAGCTAAGTATCTTATATTTTTGACTATCAAAATCAAATTGTTGTTCAAATTCATATGAGAAATAAAAAATTCAGGTAACTCAAGGATTTAGAATTCAATACTTTAAACTGATAAGGAGGATTACGAATTAAAAACTGAATTATGAGAGGTGGAAACCAAGAATTGAATAATTGATAACTTGAGAATAGATCCTCGGGAAATGTAAAATGAGGAATGAGATTTGACAAATGAAAATTTATCTTTAAGAATTGATGGATTGAATAAGGGGAAGAGAGAACATGAAGTGGAGAGTTTGGAAGAAAAACTGAGAGCTATGACATGATAACTTAAGAATCAAAACATCAGTTAAGCAAATGACCAAATCGATGAATCAGTCCAATTAGCGATCAAGAATCGACTATCCAAAAGCCATCTCACTTAATTTCAAATGAATCACCACCGCCTCAACTCGATCGAAAAACCCCATGCGTTTCAAACATGAAAAACAGTCATGTGCCTTTTAACGATCGGTGTCAAGTTTTTTTTTCATTCTTTTCGTTCGCCACCATTTTTTTTCTCGATATTCTGAGCGCTGCGGTGTCATGAACATCGTAAAACTGGTAACTTCCGGATTGGTTTAACTTTTTAACCTCTGGTGCTGATCGCTCACTGCAAGTCGTTGGTGAATGTTGAGTGCAATTTGGCTGTCACAATATGGGAACTGTTAAAATTATTTTTAATTAATTGTAGGGACATAAGTGAAAGACGTCATGAAGTTCACTTCTGTTAGTCACAGGAAAGAAATAAAATTCGGAGCCCGAAGCAAAGCTCCAGTTACAGGGAGAGAAGTCAAATCGAATATGTTGAAAAACTTACTAAAAAAGTGGTTTTTCCAACATAGCAGCCGGTGGTGATTCCTTTCGATTTACTTTTTATTTTGCCACTGGTTTGGAAGATAGGCAATGAGAAAGAACGATTCCAAGGAGATTAAAAACCACAAAAATGGTTGAAATGGTCAAAATAAGTTTAATAAACTTACTTGAGAGCTGAAATGGCGACATAAGAGAAATAGAAAAGAAAATCAAATGAAAAACACAAATCATCATCTTATCCAGCACATCAGAAAACTAAGGAATTGTAGTGCTTACTAAATTCCAATTTTCAAGAAGGTTTATCACTTTCTGAGAAATGTAGGTAACTTTTGCTGGTAAATTATCAATCTTATCAAATAAGCTATATACACCCGCTGCGGCAGACCGGAACAGTTTGCACATTTGGCAACCGTGGAATATGTTTGGTAATCGAATTGTGGTTGATTACCAAAGAATATTTGAAGAAGGTAGAGCCAAGGCAGCCCTGCTCTTGTATTGGTACAGGCTGAGACGTCACAATCACGAAAAATCTGTGAATTAACTAGTAAATTTCTTTTTCGATGATAATTCGAAGAATCTGCTGGAAACTTTCCACTTTGAAAACATGTTATTGTAGAAGGGTTCTTGCTCTTCAAGATGGGTGCAAAAAAGTAGCATTTTCGAATAATTTTTTTTTTTAAAAAGACCATCGAAGTTGGAAAAAATTGTGGAAATACACCACTGAAATTTGCAAAACTTTAAAATTAGTTCGAAGTCTTCCATGAAAATATTCAAGTCAGTGCAGTTTAAGCTCCTCATTACAATAAAGTGATCAAAACACAATTTTTCATACAAAACCACAAACTTTTATTGGCATTTTATTAAACTGAGTTAACAATCACGAATTGATGTTAATTGTTCTACATAAGAATTGTATATGTTAAACCGGTTGGATTAAAATCATTACAATCAGTTGAACACTCAATATCTACCAGCTAGACCTTTTCGAAGCTGATATTTTCTTCATTATTGAACGCTTTAGCTTCAAGGCGACATTGTATTCATTAATAAATTAAGAAAATAACATTATGCAATCTTCAAAGGACCAAAAAGCTTTTTAACATAGTGAAATAGAGGCCTTACAACAAAATCAAAATGAAATTGGATTTCAATTTCGTTCTAAGACGTGTTTTTCTTTGAAATTCCTACCATTCTCACATAAATTTTCGATACAATCGTTTTTGTGATGTCACAAAAAAAAATCCAATATGGCTCTCGACACTACCTTATTTAAATATTCCTTGGTTGATTACCAATTTTGGAAAAATCGTATACCGATAAAAACAGCAATCGCCAAAGTTATACACGCTCAGAAAATGTTACCCATTCTTGGAAAAATATTAAAGAGTTTTGAAATTATTAAATTATGATAGAAAGCGAAAAGTGAATGGTTAAAGTTTGGTTAAATGCTTCAAAATTTTCCAAAATTCAGTCAATAAAAAGGAACGTAAATATCTGGTGGAAAAACGTTTATTCTGAGAAAGCGAAAGGATGGTGGGAGACAAATTTGCCTGCAATATTTGCTGTACCCTGCTCTTCATCCTTCCCTTGAATTTAAGGCATTCCAAAATCAGAGTTACTATTTCTGAAATATATGAAATTAGAGAAGAATAATATGTGGGAAAAAATTTGAAGTTATCCACAATATTTCTCCTGAGCATCTCCTTTCCAGCGCTAGGCTCATAACAAAATCCTAATGCTCCTTATTATGCATTTACTACACCTTAAAAAACCAAACATTCAAGAAAAGTGTTTGGTAAAAATTGCTATGAACTCAAAACTGATTGTAAAATTCTGATATTTCATTATTTTCTGAAACTTTTTGCTGAATGATAGAATAAGAATTATTTTTATTATTATCAATTCTGGTTTGAATTTTTCAATTTCTGAATATATATTCAATAATAAAATAAGAATCTGATTGTGAGTTATGCAGTTTTTGGATCTTTAGTTTCATTAATTTTCTTTTGGATTTTCGAGATCGTTTATACTATTTTTAAATGAAAAATCTTGATCAATTGCGATTTGAACAACCAAAGTTTCATTTTCAGAATGGATTTTCTACTTTAAATTTATAACTGGAATTTTGCTGGGAACTTCTGGATGAAGACCTAGGCACATTGCTGGTGTCTATATTTTAAAAACTGTTTTGGAAAGATATATGCGTCCTGAACTTGATTTTTTTGTCAGATTGTGTTAACCACCTCTAGTTTTAGGGATATGGCGCTTAGAAGTTTTAGAATTAATCAGTTTAGAGTCAAATCAACCATTTATCACTGATGAAGTAACAAACCTACATACATGAAAAACAAAAAAAATGAGTTTGAATCTATTAATGGTCCTCCATTGTGGCAAATTTAAGGAAAAAAACGATACAGATTTTCCCTAGAATATCTTGTTTCAGAGAAATAGTTAATTTTAATCTATTTAACAACTTTATTGAAGCTTGTAGAGGGTTTTGACTTTAACTTAAAAGATATTTATTCAAGATTCATTTTGGTTCGAATGATTTCACAATTCCTGTAGCTGAATCAAATTACCTAATGAATACTTCTTTAATTTTTTACCAAGAAGTCGAATTAAATCAAGGTTTCGGGAGAATTTATCTTCCAGTTGAAGCTTTCATTTCCTAAATCTTTGTAATTTTTATATTATTTAACCAAAAAAGTGCACAAATTTTTGAAGAGTATACAGCAAACAAAAGCTGACAGGAAAAAAAAAACTTATTGTAATTTTGAATTCATTTGCTATCCCGTCTTGGCTCTGGAACTCTAAATATTTCTCCAAACGCAATTGCTAAAACACACACATAATCCGCTTTTGTTACTGGATTTTTTGAGTTTTAACGCTTTAACATGAATTCAGAAATATAGAGAAGAATTTGCTGTTTTGCAGTAGGGTGATTTGCCAATCGTTGCACAGCTATGCACATGATTTTGGTGTTTATGCTGTATTTTAGTCATTTCATCCAAATTCACTCGATTTTTTTTGTCGATGCACTCATACAGGATTGGTCAACAAGATCCAAAAGTTCAAGTGTTCGAAAAAAGTGACATAAACATTTAAAAAATCGTTTAAAACAGCTTGTCTGTGCCCAACAGTTGCACAGGCAAATTTTGTGTCGTGCATAATGTTGTCCGATTTTTTCCAATGGTTGCACATTTTAAAAATCAGTCACCATGAGGTCGAATAGGCTGATATTTGTTACGGAAGCTTATCATGAGAACTTCTAGTTCAAATGCAATCTAATTTTTAGATTGCATTAAATTTAGGGGGGTGGTCTTCCATATAGACCGTCCAATGCACTTTCCAATTTCAATTCGGCCCCAAAAAACACAAAGCCGCCGGTCTGAGTGTCTGGAATAGCATTTATCACACGTGAAATTTTCTCAGAAACTTAAATCCACCTCTTATTTACCCGAAGCCATTTGAGTGGAGTGTTAATTAACCTAAATTGTCCAGTGTTAAGCCATTTTCTTTAAATGTCCTACCAACATAAAATTTGATGTCTTTAAAATCCCATAGAATGAACTGAAAGGTATTTAATGCTTTATTTTTAAGTGGCTATTAACAGGTGAAAAGATTAGAGTACGTGATCTGTTTTGCCCCCTTTTACCCCTATGAAGAAGATGCGATTTTATGTAACAAATGTTTTAGGACTCACTTGGAAGTCGATCGATTTTTACATTATGAAGCTCTATTTAAAACTTGAAAGTGGATACAACCACGCCCAAAGTATCAGATCGTTTGACTGATTTATGCTCATGATATACAATTTTGTATAAGAATTTTTTTTCGAAAAGTTTATTGATTTAAATATCTTTTTCATATAAGTGGGTTTATTTGTAATTAATGTAACTTCTGTAGCATTTCATCAATCTTCAGGAAACAATCACATCACATAGAAATGCTTCCCAAAAGATTTCCGGCTGAAAAACTGTTCTGGATTAAGTTTCACAAAGCTATGATTGTTTATTTTTCTGGATGATAAGGGCCAGATAAAGCTTCACATAGATGTCTCCAGTGATAGCAACTCGACGGCAGATTCGAATTACTGAGAAAATTGTACGCCAGATAAGTAATATTTAGGGTCTTCCAACCTTCGACTTATAGTTTTTGGGATTAAGGGTCGTAGTTTTCCTCCTGTACATTATTCTGACAATATTAATAACAATATCAAGGGGATCGCTGTGGACATGGAATAAAATTCTTTTAGATTTGTCGTCACGAAATTAGAGAAACAAATTTTCTCAGAACAGCTTTTAGATTCTTTGCATAAAATGTTGAGTAAATGGTCGGGATAAAGGATTTCAAAATAAATATGATAAAAAGAAGTCTCTCAAAGCCAATGCAGTTGAGTTGACTTAGACACTTTTCAGACAATGCAAATTGCCCGAATTTCATACATACATAAGTTTTTCAACGAGTTTAATAATTTCAAAAATTCATTTTTACGGTAGAAAAATTATACTTATGGATATTAAAAGTGTCTTTGAATTATTGAATTAATTATTAAAAATCAACATTGAGTGCAAAGAATGTGAAAATTCTAAGTGGAAAATATTTAATTAAAGCACAGAATTTACTAAAACTAACAAAAAATTCAAATAAGTTTGAAATGAATTTTGTTTTAAATTATTGATTTTGCCCATTCTTAAGATAAATTTTTTGCCGGCATGAGAAAAAAGCATAGTATTTCATAAAAAGGGTTATAACCATTTCGAAATAAAAAAAATCGTAATCTATTGAAAAGTATGTTTAAATTGCAGGATTTGCTTTTTTAAGCTTTCAATAATTTCATGACATATATTTGCGAAAGTTTTAAATCATCACACTTATTGGCTACGCAGAACAGTATAATGCGATTCTTATTTTCATCCGGTTAACCGGCTTTCAAATTAGCTGTTAAAACACTAAAATTAAAAAAAAATATTTACCTATTTTGAATTTTTTGTATGACAACGAATATGATTTCTGGGGTGTAAGTTAGGTTTAGTTTTTGTTCACATGCAATGTATTGCAAGAACCAAGAAATATTTAAAAAATAAAAAAATATGTGTTTGAGCTTTCAGTACATCTCTGATGGTTTTTGAATGAAAATTTGGATTTTTCGTACAAGCCTCCTTACTAATTCAAAACACGTTGTTTTAATTCAGGACTTAATCAATCGCTTCCAAAATTGGTATTGCTATTTTTAGCTGTAAAAACAACCAAACAAAGTTATTGGAGGTATGAGTTTAAAAATTTGAAATTTCCAAACAAATTTTGCCGTGGAATTATGTACAACAATGGGGCAGGGGGAGATTGAGCGGACCAATTGTTGCACGTTTCAACATATTTTCTGGATAAGTATGGATCATAATTTTTTTGCAAAATCATGGTGTTGAAATTGTCCAACAAACGATTCGTTTAGAAAACTGATACGAAAAATGTTTTGTTCTGACGTTAAACCTTGTTTGCCGTAGAAGGAATGTTAAGGTTTTTGTTAACAATTAGCACAAAAAACAAAAAAAAAAAAAAAATTAAAACTGTCGTAAGATACACAATTACCAGAAGAAAATATCACAAAACCCCAATTTCATCAGAAATCATTCCGAATTACATGATTCAGTATTATTTTTAAGGAAAAGTTGAACAACAGCTGAAATATTGACAATTTAAGTCAAGCTGTGCAACAATGGCTTAGGGGACAACGATTGGCAAATCACCCTACCTGCCTTTTTTCAATTGAAAAGAAAATAAAGGATTTGAAACTTCAAGAGATGAAACAGGTAAAAATTGAAAACCATTTGCTGAGTAAATTTGAGCGTAGGCGGCCACAATAGTGACAATTTTTACCAAAAAAAAAACTTGGCTCTTCATTTCATAACGTAGCCCGAATTTCTGAAGCAAACAATGGATAAATAATCAGCAAATTCAAACTCTACACTCTGAATAACTCTGAATAACTCAGCAATAGTTATTTGAAAAAATTTAGTCCAGCTAAATGGCAGTTTGAGTTAGGAGGACAGATTTTTTTCTCAACCTTGGGCTCTTTTGTTTGATAGATACTCCAACGGAATAAAAACTTTGAAAATTCAAAAGTACATCAACTAGGAAAAATATCAAAGTTTTTATATAAATTCGTGCGTTTTAGTGTATTTAGTAAAGGATTTTTGTCGCATGTTGAGAACACAAATTGGTGAGAAGGAAAACATAAACGAGGACAGCTTGACATATATTATAAATAAAAGAAAAACTTTAAAGCTAATTGAAATGGCAGCTTGGTAAACATGAAAACTCAAGCGGGCTTTGTGGACAGCATGAAAAAAATAATTTAAAAAATATTCTTTGAACGATTTGTCAGGAAAATAAAGGATAAAAAATACAGTGAAGAAAGTAAGGAGAACACTTTGAGCTTAAAAGACATTTTGAAACATGTTTAAAAAAAATCAATTTAAAAGAGTTGAGATGACAGTTTGGAATTTCAACTGGAGTGGATTGAGAGGACAGCTGGAAAACGCCTAGGCGAGTTGTGAAAGAAGCCTAAGGGTATTGATAAAAAACATCAAGCTAGTTGAAATAACGGCCTTAAAATTCGTAGGTTAGTCGAGACGACAGGCTGAGCGTATTGACAAGGGCAACAAATCGGTTGTATCTTCAGTAAAGCTGGAGATAAGATGGAACAATCCAGGGAATCGAGAGGAGGGCTTGCAAAAATTATTTCAAATTTCAAAGCGTTGGATGTGTGGAAAGTTTGAAGATATTGATAAGAGCATTCTTTAAATGAGTTTAAATAATAAGTGTTGAGTTACTTATAAAACTATTACTTGAAATAATAAGTGAGTTAAAAGGACAAGAGGTGGTAAAGAAATTTGAAAAAAAATATCGCCTCCATCCCACCAGGCCTCCCCTATTTGCTTACGTAACTAGTGAACTGCCCCTTATTCTCAAACTTTTAAACATTGTTTTCGGTTCTAATTTATGTTGTGAGCCTTATTGCTTGAATAATTCTACTGAATCATACCAATCGAAAGAATCCCTTTTATTCAACCACGGTATAAGAAAGGTATTTCGATATCAACATACTACCTTCTTCAATCGATCAATCGAGAACACTCACTGAAGAAGATAGTATGTTGCTTTAAAAATACCGTTGGTTTGATTTTTAATGTTTTGAACATTTTTTCTAGAAAACAAAATTGTTTTATTGCTTCAAGAAAATCACTTCCGGTTTTGAAAAGAGTATTTAGGAATATTTTTTCTACCTAACTAAGTTTCTTCTCAAGTCAATTACTTAGCCCAATCGGCACTTAATGCCCTTAACCGGAACCGAAGCTTACCTGCCGTAGCGTAGCAGCAGCGCTTCATTCTACTGCTCTCAATGACCAATAACTGTCCACCTGAGAGCTTGTCACGGTAGATGCTTGGAAGCTGTCCTCATGTTTACCTACAGAACGTTACGGTTGGGGGAGTAGAAGTAGGGTCTTAGAGCGTGTTGTTAGAGAGGAGGGAGACTGATTCTATCCAGCTAATCCATTCGCAACGCAACGACACTCGACAATGTGCGGCGCAAAGCTTTAGTCATGCACATAGATGTTTTCCGGTTTTTCGCACTCTCGTGATCTGCTGCGATGTGGCTGCTGGTCGGCAATTAGAGCTTGTCGATTTAAAGCTCGTTTATAAAACTGAGAAGTATCTTAATGTTCTGTGTAGAACCGTTCCAATGCTGCAACCTTTTTTAGTTGGAATTGAGTGTAACTGACTAGTTAAAGATGTTATTCTGCGTTTAAAAAATATTTTTCACTTTTTGAACTTCAAATCGACACACCCTGCCGGAGGCTTCAGGCTGCAACGAACCGATTTGCAGAAAGCCCCACTCGGAGTCTCGGAAGGGATCAGAGGCTTCAGTAGCTGATACTCGTCAAATGTGTTCCTATTTGAAGGGTGGAGGGAGGTGCCCTTAGACGTGCCACTTCGTCCTCATCCTCCATTCATCGATTTTTAGCAAACAGCGGCGTTGTCTGACAAAACTGGACATTAATTTGTTCCTAGGTCTATTGTCTTGGCGAATGAGCCCCGAGCATCTGTCAATGTGTGTCTAGCAACAGCAGCGGTGCCGCCAATATTCATATACCTTCTCATCTCTTACTCATACACTTAAGCTTGGGACCTGTCTAGAACACGTGAGAGGTCAAGTGGATTTACAATTCCGGATATATCGATTGTCGGGCTCGATCCCGGATAGAAGGCTCGAAGCATCAACCTGTGTGGTGTTTTACATTCGATTACCTACGACGCTACGCTGCTGCTGGCTGAGGCCCTACTTTTTGAGTGAATGTGTCTGCAAATGACAGATGGAGAATAAAGTGCCGACAGAATTGCACTTCAATGACCCGGGTACGGGTGGTGCCGTTAAATAGAATCGAGACATCGATGACCGTTCAATTTGCACCTTCAAATCGGGGCTGATAAAATAAATTGCTGTTAAATTTTCGATGTTAAAGTATAACGATTTGGTTTCTTTTAATACGAAGCAGAAGAAGATTCAAACATATTTTTTTTTATATTTCCTCAGTTTAGAGAGAGACTGTTTCTAGAGATTTTTTCTATTCGTAAGTTACATAACAAAAATGGATATTGTAAGGCAAAACTTCAAAAACACTTAAAATATATGAAATTTAAGCTAAATTTTAATAAATATATTTAAAATGTAGATACATATTTTTATTTGTAAAATTCATAATTCTCAAAAATGAAATGTTTAAAAATGTGTATTTATCAACCTCTAAACATATTTATTTTCGGTTGGCCTGTTACAAAAGT
The DNA here is from genome assembly GCF_029784155.1 of Uranotaenia lowii. Lineage (NCBI taxonomy): Eukaryota > Metazoa > Arthropoda > Insecta > Diptera > Culicidae > Uranotaenia > Uranotaenia lowii. The sequence goes on from NC_073693.1 coordinate 56,381,287, forward strand.
TTATTCAACAAACTTTAATCTTTCATTTGAAGGATGAGCCCCCAGATTTCCATACATTATGCGATTTTGGAACGCCCTAATGCACTTCCATCTTCGATTTGTTAAGTTGATAATGTTGGTTTACTTTGTTCAAAATTATTGATATTTTTAACTGAAACGGGCGAAATAAAAAATTGAAAAAATCTCCATATTATTTATTTATTACACACTAGTTGACCCGGTGTGCTGTGCTACACCTTCTAAAAATAAATTAAACTTTAAAAAATTAATTAAATTTTGAATTTTTTTGTAGGCATTATTTTAAATCAAATTCAGTATTTTAAAATCTGGCTGCGGTTTTGAATTGCAATACGAGGATTATTTCATTTTATTCAGTAAAACTTGGTTATTAAATGTGTTTCTAAGATCTGAAATTTTCACTGTGTTTTATAAGTATAATGAATTGTTTTATGTATGTATGTATGTATGAGAACCCACCAGTGGCTGATAGGTCTTTCGACCCGAGTCGGTACGGGAAGTCTCGATCGCACATTCGAATATTGTTCATGCTTAACTCATAAACAATAATTGCAGCACAACCAAGGGGTCCGTTACCACTGGCTTGGGACAGGTTTGACTCATCTTACTCCCTTCCAACTGTTCGAAACAAATAAAGAATCCTGAAAAGGTACCTAAGTACCCTACCCATAATTCTAAATTTGCCGAGATACTCCGGCTGGCTTGAACCCACAATCCATTGTATATCAGTCTTCCGATCGTTTAATGTCCTGTCCATTCCCCCACTAAACCCCACAATAGAGTTAAGCTATTTCATGATATAAGGAATTAATAATATTGTTTCATATCTTACCTTATTACCACCTGCAATTCCATTTCATAGTAGTTATTTTCCCTTTTTTTAAATGAACTCGAGAATCCCTTCATATAATAAAAAAAAACAAACAAAATTAAGCATATTATCGTAATTCTTTTGTGAAATCAAATAACATAGTCGAGAAAATGTTGTTCTTATTATTTTACCGAAGGTTTCAAAATCTATGCTGCACAAATTGGAGAAGCAGCAAACCGATATGGTCGCAGCAAACTTAGCATTAATAGATTGCACTATGGCAATAGCATGAAAATAGACTTCCCCAAATCGGCGATCGTTAGATTTTTTTACCTTTGTTTCCAATTTTTAATCTTTATGAATTTTTTATCACTTTCATACACAATATGATACATTTCACAACCGAATTTGCGCTTTACACAGATTTATTTTAAGATGGAATTGTAGATGGTAATAACAAAAAAATATGCAAGGAACGAGCTCACCAATTTAAAAGCAGGAAATTCCGCATCGGCTGGCAAACATTATTTAGGTATTCTTCCTACAATTTTAATCAGATCAAATGAAGATCTGATAGAATTTTTCACTAAACAACCTGTGTTCTTCTTCCAATGAATGTTATAAGCACTAACGTTTGTTTTAAGCCTTCAATTGACCCATGTATCGCACTTTCACATTTTGTTCAAAAGCCCGATGTTCAAATTTATGAATGATTCCTTAAAAACAACACTTCTATCATAACATCCCTTGCATTCAACTTTGAAAAATCTGATGTCACTTACTTATCAACAACCATTTATTGAAATTTTATAAAAAAAATCTGTAAATTTCTTCGAGTTTTTTGAAAATATTTACAACCAGAAAAAAACGCGTGCTGCCGGTTCAGCACACGCCTACTCTCCATAATGAATTGTTTTATTAAGATAAAATGTATGTTTAATTGGTATGGATTTTCCACCATCTCCGTCTCCCAAAATGAGAAAAGCTCAGAAACTACCATAGAAACATTGTAAGTATCTAAACTTCGTCAAATAGGGGGAAAGTTCATATAACGTCCCTCGTGGCTAATACTCGCCACTTGTGTTTTCAAGAAACTGTAACATTTAAAGGCTGTGAAATACTACTAGTTTTTTTAATGATGTGATTTGTCATGGAAAGTATGATTTTTTCCTTAAAATGTCCCTGATTCGTAAAAATTTCACAATTTAGTTTTTTCTTCATCTCGATGTATATTTCAAGACACTTTCAATAAGGTGTCATTTAGCAAAGAAAAATGAATAAGAAAATAATTTGTGATACATCGATAGAGAATAATCTAAACTATGATTTTATGTTATAAAATCACACTAAACTCGCTTAAATATGCTTTTTATGGATATGTTCTATCATGGCCCATGAGCTCGATATAACACGCCACCCACAAAATGCTGAACCTATCATTATTTTTGAAAATAATCAATTATCATTAAAACGGAACATAAAGTGTGAAAACCACCTCTCAGGAATAATTCAGGCCAAATAAATCAATTTTGATTGTTTTTTCAATTTCATTTGGTCCATTTTGTCTTTCCAGTCAAAAAGTTTTTTTTTTATTAATGGCGTGTTTTCGGCCTTTGGCTGTTTTCGGGTATGTTCGGCTCTAAGGTGCGTATTGAATACAATCCGGCGCGGATTAGCAACACATTTAAATACTGCGGCTTTTGAAAAGGTTTAAAAAATAAGCTTTTGAAGCAGTTAAGTGATTTTAAATAATGAAAAATTATTGGCATTTGTAGAAAACACTTCTCTGCAACGAGTTCACTCGTTTTTTGCTCGAAATGTTCATGGAATACATGGCAAATTGGCGATTTGCTTAGATGGGGCATAATAGAGCATGCCCCCTACCTCATTTGGCACCATTGGTTTGCCAAATATTCAAGTTAATTAAAATAAAATATGGAAAAACCTATGTATTTTCCGACTCTGCCCTTAATAAAGGATAGTTTCAAGTTACTCGTACGCAAACAACCTCTCTTATCAAAGATGGTCCCTTTTGATTCATAGGTGAATAATTGATGCCAAAACAGTTGTATGGGAGCACCCCCCCTTTCTCTTCCTTTCCCCTACTGATGTCTTGAATAATAATAGAACCATTTCGTGTGCCCTTATCCTTTTCCATGTGAAATTTGATTTCATTTCTTAGATTAGTTCCCGAGTTGTGCAAAAAATTGTATGGGAGCCTCTCTCCTCTCTTCCTATATCCTCACTGGAAGAATGGAAAAGTTTCGATTATTCATATTACCATTTCTCGTATCACACGCTCGTTTGGTACCCCTCCCTTTTTCCGATAAGGAGATAGGAAAAAGAGAGGGGGCTCCCTTACAATTTTTTACAAAACTAGAGAAAAAATCAAGCAATTGGAATCAAATTTGGCATGTAAGGGTATTTGATTACGAGATATGTATCTTTGATTATATCAAGCGGAGCGAAAGGAAGAGGAAAGGGAGCTTCCATACAAATTTTAATCCATAACTCGAGAACTGTTCGACCAAATTTCGCATGTGAGCGTATTTGGATGCGATAAATGTTTCTATGAATATTTGCAAAGATACCGTCACTTCAAGATAAAGAAGTGGGCTTTGCCGCGAACATTAATTCTTCTATACGGACTTTCGATGCTCGCAACGCCACCTTAAGAGTTCGGGCAACAAGATTCATGCATCCAGCCATGGTAACCAATGTGTGTCTTGGAAAAACAAATCTGCTTAAAAAGTATATCTGTTGGAAGTGAGTACTTCAGAGCCATCTACAATGCTTTAAATGGAAAAAATATATTTTGGTTGACCTTTTGGACGAATTATTACCAAATATTGCCATTCGGAAAAAAAATTGATTTGAATTTGAATTAAACCAAAACTCTGCTTTTCTAATTTTACTCTGTTCGAGAAGAAAATCATCAATTGAAAGCTCAATTGGGAATCTTCTTGTTCATAAAAACAAGTATGTTGAAATTGATACAGTGCGAATACGAACAACGCTGGCTTTGATAATTTTGTATGTTATTTGACGTTGAAGTTGTTGAATACTCAAACCAATCACCCCCATGGAGGGTATTCAAGCTATTTTAGTCGCCTGTTATGATACCTCTTCTCAGAAGGGAGCAGCACTGAGCGTATAGAAAGAATTTTCGATAAGTTACATGGGTCTGATATTTGTTACCTTAACTCCTTCAAATGGGTGTATGGGAATGGGGAGGGGGCTCCCTAACAAATTTTGCACGTGACAGAAGGGAAGAGTGGGTATACTTGATCCCCTTTTCTTATTTTCACCATATCTTCTTGAAAAAAAATAGCAACTCGCACCCTTTTACATTTTCTGACAGCGTGTAACTTCAAGTTTCTATGCTCCTCTATTGAATCCTCTATTGAAGAAGACTTGATCCTTTATTCAGGAAGCTCTAATCCTTGGAAAAAAATAAAAAAAAACACCAAGACAGAATATCAATTGACTATGTTGGTCATGTTTGTTCTTATTTCTCAATTTATAACTATCTGAAGATGTAAATTCTATAAATTTATCTCAATTCTATTGTCATTGCGTACTTAAAGGCGTTATTTTCTATAGTTAAGAGAAATTTAATTATTTCAGCTCTTTGCTTCAGATAGTGTTGGATAGATATTAGTTATTGGATAAATATTAGTAATCTCGTAATCAGCAATGATCACGATCAATTCAGAAGGAGAATATACCGTTTTGAACTCTAGGGATCAAATGTACTCATAATCAACATTTTAGAAAACTTTTTCTGAAAACAGTTCAGAGTTTTCCATTGCTTTGAAAATATGGTATATTGAAGTTCATATTATACTCTAACGATTGATATATTGGAATAAATATTTTTGTAATAATATTTTCAAGTAAGAAACATTTTAAAATAATGAAAAAAGATCTTCAAGTCACATTTTCAGAAATGTTTCAATCAAAGTCCAATAGCTCAAACAGTTATTTTGTTAAAAAATTTTAAGCATTGTTGTTTTGCTCCATTTGACACATTTTTCTAGAATATTTGATCTTTGTAAGAAATTCCAGTTTCAAGATATAGCTAAGGAATCAAGTATCCCCAGGGATCAAGTATTCTCATTCTTCCCTACCTATTTGAATTCGAGAATTTATTCTATCAGAATTTGAAGCTCCTCCTTTCTTCTTTCAGCGGGGAGATATAACGGGGAAGGAGGCTTCCATACTATTTTTTGCATAGTTCGAGATCTTATCAATCAAAAATTAAGTTAATTTGACATGGAAGGGTATTTGGATACGAAAATTTGTTTTTATGAATATTTGGTACTCCTCCTTCCATCCAATGGGGTGATATGAAGAAGGTTGGGGTCCCTTACAAGTTTCTGCACAACTCGATATTTAATCGAGCAAATGGAACAAAATTTGGCATGAGATGGTATCAGGGCCGTAGGAAGAACTGCCTCGTAGGGGGGGTTATGGTGACAAAATTATTTCTAGAACATTTTCTAGAAATCAGTTTTATTTTTCATATACTCATAACTTCTGACAGCTTATATGTTTATATGTTTTATATGTTTCATTGGTGTTTGAAATCGTCAAGAATCAATCTATCCGACAATGTATAGATATGTTGGGATCCAATGAAAGTATTGACCGCTATGACAGATTTTCTGGTAGAAAAAATCATACTTTAAAAAAAAATGACATCCAATTTTGGCTTTGCTTAGTTGTATTTCGTTTCCCAATGGACCGATTTTCAAAACTCAAATTTTAATTTTTTGGCGTTGATTTGATCATTATTTTCATAGAAAAAGTGCTAGAAATATTGCTATTTTTGCATCACAGCATGCGACAATACAACACGTGTTGTAAAAAAACTTGATGGTCACAAATCTTGAACATGTTTTTACATGGCCAAATTTTCAAAATGTGCCGTAAGTGTCAAAATTTCTACCACTTTTTCCCAACACCAGTGAACTTGCTCTTAAAGTGACAAAATTTCTACCACTTTTTTCAAACATTATTGGTTATATACTAGACGAGTTCACTTTATGATTTTATTTTAGCAGATCAAAGCAGGCTTCATATGGGTTGTTCCTCATGCTTTTTCAAGTATTTCTGCCAAATTTCAAAATCTTTTGAACTTATCCCTGTTCTGCTCAATATGTTGTTGCGAACAAAGTAAATTCAAATTTCCGTATAAGTGTTCTAGCCAGCTGCTGTTTATTTAAAACGATAATTTTGTAAACCACAAAAGGTGATACGGTCAAAATTTGGTCGATATCAACTTGACGTATTTCTTTCAATTTTGCATTTAAAAAACCTGAACACCCTTCATTTTGAAGGTGTGTGTGAAGAATGTTGCTCCTATTTTGATTTTGGAATTCACTCTACAATTGTCAAAATGCCATCCAAGGAAGAAGAGCAGCGTATCAAAATTTTGCTCGCGCATCGCGAAAATCCGAACCACTCGCACGCAAAGCTGGCAAAATCGCTAAAAGTTGCCAAATCAACCGTTACAAATGTAATTAAAGTGTTTGGGGAACGTTTGTCGACAGCCAGGAAGTCTGGATCGGGGAGAAATCGAAAACCGGAAGCCGTTGAGACGACAGAGAGAGTTGCCGGTAGTTTCAAGCGAAACCCTAACCTCTCTCTCCGAGATGTCGCAAATAAGCTGGGTGTATCGTCTACAACCGTGCATCGAGCCAAAAAACGAGCCGGACTATCGACTTACAAGAAGGTAGTGACTCCAAATCGCGATGATAAACAAAATACGACGGCCAAAGCGCGATCCCGGAGGCTGTACACGACGATGCTGACGAAGTTTGACTGCGTGGTAATGGACGACGAAACCTACGTCAAAGCCGACTACAAGCAGCTTTCGGGACAGGAGTTTTATACGGCAAAAGGAAGGAGAAAGGTAGCAGATATTTTCAAGCACAAAAAAACTCTCAAAGTTCACGAAGAAATATCTGGTTTGGCAAGCCATCTGTACCTGTGGCTTGAAAAGCAGCATTTTCATACCTTCCGACACTGTCAACCAAGAAATTTACGTGAAAGAGTGTTGAATAAACGTTTGCTGCCTTTCCTGAAGAAACACGGTTGTTCCGTACTGTTTTGGCCGGATTTGGCATCTTGCCATTACGGTAAAAGGCCATGGAGTGGTACGCCGCCAACAACGTGCAGGTTGTTCCCAAGGACGAGAACCCTCCCAACACGCCAGAGCTCCGCCCAATTGAGAAATACTGGGCTATTGTCAAGTGGAACCTAAAGAAAACCAAAAAAACTGGCTAAGGACGAGCAGCAGTTCAAGGCAAACTGGCTTTCTGCGGCGAAGAAGGTGGACAAGGTGGCTGTACAAAATCTGATGGCAGGGGTTAAGCGTAAGGCCCGGCAATTCGGATTTGGAAAAGCGGAAGCCTAACTGAATATTTTTCCTGAATTTTATACTAATTAAACTAATTAAACAAATTTTGATCGTATCACCCTCTAATGATTAACATTACAAGCATCAGACACAACTCATATGAGTCCGGCTTTGATATGCGAAGAAAGCTCCGAAAAGTTAACGAGTCCATTAATGCATATAACGATTTAATTTTTCGAAGAAGATTTTCAAACATCAGGTATCAGAAAAGCATTAGGCTTCATATGAGCACGTTATCCAAACAAACGGGAAAATTGTGCCTTATGCCTTGTGAATGCATATTTCATCATATACCTGAGAATGCTGAAAACTCGAAAGGGATGAGAAAATAAATTCAACATATGAAATGTGGCATAAAGCCTATCCACATAGGGATTTTTGAGCATTGAAGCTCCATCCACTTTGGGTAAACGTTGGAAGTATGTCTTTTTAGTTCGAACTATTAAATTTCAATTAATTTATTTCATGACAGGCAAGAGTATAGGAAATGTCGTTTGGCAAATAAGGGAAAGTTACACATATGTTTATAGTGGAAAAAATCTTAGAAATCGGACTCAAAACAACCGGAAGGGGCTTCAATGAGGGCAAACAGACGATCTTATAATGACAGAGTTGGCATGTAGCCTATCCACATATGGGTTTTTTTTAGCGTGAACGCTCTTTTCACTTTGGGTTTAAATTGATGACCTTTTTTCTTTGGCTGACTTTCTTAAATTCAGACGTACTGCTGATAAGTACAGGAGTTCCTGCATTTAACATTTTTCTTTCATGATGTTTAGCTTTGAGGAATTCATAAGCACGTAAATGTCGATAAATTGTCATTATTTGCGACAGCAATGTATGTATGTATTATAAACTTGTGATGTTTGTTAAAATCTTATAATGAGAGCAAGAAGTGATTTGAAAGCCGTTTGGCTATCAGAACAAAACGTAAAGTTTTGAACAATTTTTATCTTTAAAAGCGAGTGATCGCACGTAACTCTACAACAGCAGATTCTAGAATCAGGACGGGGGTATATAATAATGAAGTGTTAGCATAAGATGTGATAGGAGCTCTAACTCCACTATACACTATAATCATTCTAAAGCTTAAAGGTACTTGACACGTACATAGAGCAATTACATACACTAGAAGAAATAGATGAATCTTTCGACATGCGATAATATTTTAAAATAAAAATATAATAAGCAACTTGATAGCCTTTTGGGTACATACACCAAAACATGTTTTTCTTTTCTCTTTTTTGAAACTGATGTTAGAAAACCAAGACGGGGTTTTAATACTTTAATATTCAGTAACAATACAATATGAAGAGCTATTTATTTCCTCAAAATTCTATGTCATTCCTAAAGATAAAAAGAACTGGACACTTGTTTTAATACAAGGAATACATTGTATAATTTGTGCTTGATATAACAGATATGGTGCTTTAGAAATACGAAAATGAAAATAATGATGGCATTTATTTAAGACCTTTCAACCTCATAGGTCATTCGGGTCTGAATAAAAACGAAAGGATTTAAATGTAAAGTTTTTGCTGCCAGCGCAGCAATGGGAACAAATGCCCATTTATCAAAATATTGGATAATTTATTATGAAATAAGTTCAATTTTCAGGTTCAGGTAAAACAAGATAATATAGAAGAATACAGCTTGTGCAAATGCATTTTTGGCGAAAGGCACTATTGGTATACCCTCCTCGAGAGAAAACAGGTTCAAAAGTTCAAAAATAACAACAAGAGCTCAAAAACGATTTAGACTCAAGACATTTGTCTCCAACATCTCGAACGTAAAGCGATTCAGAGCTCAACATGTTATAATTGTCCCTGCCTTATTTTCTCCCCCGCCCAGATACAACCTCATTGATTTCCTATAGACAGAAATATGAGTTACACATATCTGGGAAGTACTGGATAAGTCGCCTCGTACGACATGGACCAGTATCCCAGTGGCAGTATTCTTTAAGCCGCTGCCACGCAGCATACTTGTGTAAAATCGATAACTTAGTAGAAATTCGTGTTTTTTTTTGTATTGATCAATTTAAAACTCATCCCATTAAAAAAATCTTTTCCTTTCGGGTTTCAGGCTTCAACTCTAGTTTTTTGTTTTTCAAAATGCAATTGTCGAAAGCAAATCATGATTGTATTTATTTTCGATAGCAAAGGGTAACCCGGCAATCGAATGGCTCAATTGGCGAACCTTTTTTTTGCCAGCAATTCATTGACACCGCTTGACCCAGAATGAATTTCAATGTCAATGTTAATCTAAGACAGACCAGCAAATGTATCTTATCCTTATTTTATGACTCTCCCCTCTTGGTGGCTTACACACACACCAACAAAGGTACCGAGCAAGTTAAGCTACTCGCTGAACCGCAAAATCTGCATCGTGCAGCCCAACTCTGGCCGGCAACTTGGAGGTACCTACCAGATAATAATAGAGCAGGTACCTACCTCTAGAGTTCGCGAAATCGTTTCAAAAACCGCGACTCCACTGCATTCAATCGGGCCAAACAAACCTCCCCTTCGCCAAACGGCTTGGACTAATCGTGGAGCAGCCCACCCTCCCCTCTTCAAACCAATCTCCGACACCTCTTTTAGAATCGTGCTCCATTCACATGTCAGCCGAATGTCGTCACGAGTGAGGTGACTGACCTGTGGCTAGGCTAAAGAAGGTGCTGCAGCTATTAACAACCTAAAACCTATGTATGTACACCTATGTTTGGGAGCCTTTTCAAACGAAGCTGTCACAACCTACATGAAGGAATTCACGCACCAATCAGCAGGGGGTCAATTTTGGGGGGTGAACTGTTGTCGAGCAGTCATCAAATGGCAGCTTTCCGATAGGCAGTGATTTGGCAGCCAGACAGGCAATAACTTGAAGAGAGGCTAGCAACAAACAACTTTGGTCTCTAACATCCTAAACTGCAACCGAGGGTCGCTTTGAGATGTCAATCAAGGAACAAATCGCGAACTTCCGGATTCGGTTAGATAGACAGGGCTGCGTTGGTTTGTGGTTGGAAGGAGAGAAAAATACAATGTTATGCACTATACAACAAATATAACACAAATTTAGAAATTTGAAACGTGTGGTGCAATAATTTCGATGTCATTCTTAATCTTATCCATTATTGGAGCTGAAATTGTACCTTGGCTTGACATAGATCCCCCCAGAGCTTTGAGATCAATCGGTAAACATGAGCGTCATTTATCGTGGTCCAATCGATCATAATAAAAAAAACCCGAACTGATTTACTATTTCTGCTTGTTGTGAATTCGGTAAAACAAATTTTCTAGCTAGTCGATTTCCGCCTACTGTGTAGGTTTTTATCGCTTGGTACTGCAGTCGGCAACCTTTTAAGACAAAAGAACCAAAAATTGCAAATTAAGGAAATATCCAAGTTTGGAAGCAACTTTTTTTTCAAAACGTTTGTTGTTCAAGCCCATAATTCGCTGATTTACCTCCAGATGGTTAGAAAAAAGCATAATAAACATTCTACCTTCGAAAACGGTTGACATTTTCGAAAATTTTGAGAGTTATGAACTATTTTATGAGAAAAGAAAGTTACATAAAATAATGGATTCCCAAAGTTTTTGATTGTTTTGTTTACGATTATGGGAACTTGCTTGCTATAAATAAACAACTTAGGCACTTACACTTAGGCGAACATATTCCCATATTGCCAAACAATGTAATTCTCTAAGTGTTGAAAGGGTCCGTTTTACCCTCTGTGTCCGTCTTACCCAACTTTCCCCTACTACAAATATTTTGCCGCAGCCCGTGGCGTAGAGGATAGTCTTCCAGTCTTCCAAGCCAACGGTCATGAGATCAAATCCCGGTCACGGCATACATAGTACACTTTATGGGGTTGGTGGTTTTAGCACTTATAAGATGCTAGCCATCATATTCTCGAAAGACTTAGAGTTTAGTGAAGGGAATCTCTTAGAGGAAACATGAAGTTCCATTGAGATCCTGTATGTGTTTGTGTTCGTTTAAAAAAAAAAATAATGGTGATCGCAAAGATATTTTGCCTCCTGATGTGAACTCAGTTTTATTATCCTTTTTCACATCGCCACTAATTTTCGTTGTTTTATTGGCAAACGGAAGCGATTTGCTTCCTTCCAAATCAATACCTACATTTTATGAAAAAAAAATTTTTTGTACAAGCATTCCGATTCAGTTCTCTAGTTCTCATTTTGAATTCTGTTAAAGTAAAAAAGGTTTCAAAAATTATATTTCCCGATAGCGAAAATGTAAGTTCAAATTCTTCATTCTGTTAAAAATCGTAGCCTTTTCAAGTTTTTGCTTCTTCATACTAATGAAATCTTAAAAAAAAAAATCTAAACCTCTGAGTCTCAAATATATCATGAATTCGGATTGATCCAACTGTCTGTCTCTATGAATTCCAACCACAATGTTATATTTTGAATTTTTATACAATTATTGATTTAGAATTTCATCTATATGTTTTTTTTAAACAGATATTTAAGTTTGTTAAATGAATTCTCAATTTTCGCTTGTGAATTTGTTATGTTAATCATTATATTAGTTTGTTGGCGGTTCCCTGGCCGAAAATGTTAACCGATTTTAATGATATAATATTCGTTGTGTTAATAATTCATTTGAAGTTTTTAATATTTCAAAACAAAACTATTTCAAACATTAAAAAAAAATATTATTCAATTGCTTTCAATTCTTGACAGATTTGCTGAATTTCAGTGTATCTTGGATTTTTGGAATCGTAAAGATTTTTTTTGTTTTGTTTTGATTATAGTCGTTTTACCATCTATATGGCATTCGCGACTTCATCAACGTTGCAGTTGGCGGATCGTTATTGAAAAACTAATCCGGTACAACTTTGTTCGATGTTTACTCTTGGGCTCGAACTTGCGGACAGCGGCTCAGGAGACAACAGACTTGCCAACTGAGCTATATCATAAGCCCGGCAATCGTAAAGAATAGATTCATTCGATGACGAAGAAATTTGCTGGGGTTCAATAAGAGTTTTGATGGCTCTCTGGGAGTTTCAGGTACAATAACAAATCTTAAATTATAAAAGACATCTTTGGTATTGCTTCGCTTGATTTCATTCATCAACGAACCGATTTATTAAACTCAAATTTCAGTTTTTGACGTTATTTTGATCATTACTTCAAAGAACAAATCAAAACCAAAATTCTGATAAACTCAGAAATCAAAATCAACTTTTAAAATAGTCATGAAGTTTTAAAATAACTGCAGAAACATGACAAATGAATAAAGTTCACAATGAAAAAAAGGATGTGAAAGTTGTAAGAAGATTTTTTAAGTTTTAAGAAGAAATTGCTTCTCTACCAAATAAAGTTGCTTCTTCGAATAAATACCAACAAAAATATTCATTTTATATATGCAATTCCAGATTAAGATTCAGCACTCAGCTCCCGGTTTACAGAAATATTTTTTAACAAACTTGAAAATTTTGTTCACTTCAACTCATGTTCATAATTGGAACGAAGAACTTGAATTTTTGAAAATTTGTGAAATGCTTTCATGGATTTAAAAAGGAACATTGTGAGATGGAATTCAATATTTGAAAATTTTAAAAACAAAAAGTTTTAAGAAAGAAATTTTAATGCACATAACAATTATAATCAGTGTTGAAAGCATTATGAAAATCGTCATCTGATGTTCATTTCAAATCGGAACGGTGATAAAGCAAATTAATTTAAAAATTATTCAATTCAAGAAAAAACATACTGAATTTCATATTCTCAACAGTGAATACTTTATTTGAAGATAAAAAGTGCTCAGTTTTATCCGATAAAATCAGAACAACAACAAAAACAAATTCAACGGAAAATTTCCCATACCACCGAAGAAAAATTTCTCCAGGTTTCCAAATGCTATAGCAGACTTTTATGAAGAACGTTAATTTCTAAATCTCAACTTGGTTGCAAATTGACAAGATACTGTTAATTTGTTCTTTAACAGTTTAATGATTTCTTTTTGAATCCTGGGAAATATTAGCTGAATTGAAGAAAAACTTATATTGCGCCCGATTACTCTAGAAAATTTCAAGGATTTTCGAAATTTTCACGCATTAAGCTAAGGAGCCGCAGTTATACTTCCAAAAACAAAATATAACCGGAAAAACTGAAAGACGTATTTCGTTTTTATTTCTTGATGTAGGGGAGAAACGGCCATAAAGAGCACTCGGGGTTTAGAAAGCACTCCTCTATTCTACAAATGTACGCGTTTTTTTTAAATAAGTTTTTTCATGAGGATTAGTTTCGTACTTCCTATAGTATTAATTTTTCAGCATAAAAATCATCTTTACAGAAATTAAAAAAAAAAAACAATTAGATTCTCAAGTGACGAAAATATTATAATTTTGGAGCACTGGAAAATAAACTTTGATGATCATTAAATTATCTTGATCTGCAATGTACTGAATCATCATGATGTACACATTGTTTCTCAATTTTACCCTTCATTAAATTTTTTATTTTTCTTTTGATTAATTTTAAAGCGCATTTTTTTTAGCTTGTTGACTCGGGAAGAAAAGAGCACTAGAAATCGAGGTGCGATAAGCATTTTCTGCCGTAGAGTCTAGCAGCGAATTCAACTCGATGAAGTCAAAAGAATTATAGAACTACAACTTGACTAGTTTATATCTAACGATTTAGCCTAATTATTGGTAAGGTGTTGGAGAGATAATCAGAGGACTAGAGTTCGATTCCTGGTCGAGGCGATTTCTTTTCATTTACCATTCATGATCGACTATTTGATTGATCTACGACTCACCGTTAAGTGCAAAATGCAACTATAAAAATAATGCTAAAAACAAATAAATAGGAATAAATTGAACGAAAGCTTGTAAGCACAAAATTGCATACTATGTCATTGCACAAAACCTATAAATCAAGTAATTTTTTATCGAAAAAATCAATAAAATCAAGAATACTAAATGTGAATTAGCTCCCATCTTCCCAAATTTGTTTTTTCGTCTTATAATCTTTCGGAAATTTGATTTTTTTTCGAAATTTACATAAAATACTTCATATTTTATTTATTCTCCCCTTCGGATCTTTTTTGGAAATTTTGAAGGGGAGGGGGAGGAGGGGTGGCTGCCAAAACAAGAAATTTGTTCCAGCCTTATTAGACACGAAATTAGGGTCTTTAACAAAGTTGTTTCGCAGAAAATTTCCTTGTAAAATTTGACACAAAAACCATTAGCTTGACTCGATTCCACAGAAGAAACAAAAATTATGCTGATGTTTCAGAATAAAATTTCAATTTCCCCATACTAAAAATTCTACAAAAGCCATGGATGAGATATGAACCAAAGATCTCAGGTTTTAAGAAATTACGAAAAAAAACCCAAATCGATTTAGTCTAATAGATAAGCTCCAAATTCTCGAAAGCTGTAGTTAAAAGCTATTGCAAACGAGATATTGCGATTTTAGTCAAGAGTGTCAGTTTGACAGCCCAAAAGCTCTAACGAGTTGAAAAAAATCATTCTTTTTGTGCAGAATACTCGTTAAAAAAGTTTTAATGAAATGAGTACTTTAGAAAAAAAAACTGTTTTTATGAGTTTATTTGTGTTTCTTTATATACTTGTGGCTCAGATAGTTTCGGTGATACGACTGCTAAAAAAATGCGAACAGCGCCACCTAGATCATCACATTAGTTAAGAACGAAGCGGATGATTGAGCCAATTAATTTTTTTTTTCCTATTTCGTTAAAGTTTCAAAAGTCGAGCCCCCCAGGTTATTTATAGAACAATCAAACATGTGAATCGGATACGTCAATAAATCAAATGCGTTCCAGCTCTTCTGGTTCGGTTTCATCTCTCTTTCTTTGAATATCTGCTCTACAAAATGGCCATGTCATGCTTGGTTTGAAATATGTTTAAGCGTACAACTTCAAAATGTCTAAACTGTAGTTTTAGGGAATTTTGAAATTTGCTTCATCATCTTTAAGAAGATTTTCGCAAGAAAGAAGTTTTATCTCAAAACACTTTTAAAGGATTCAATTCGATTTGTAGAGCTTGTTTAGATTCTTACATAAGACCGTTTTGAACTATTCATGATAATTTATTGATCTCAATTTGGCATCGATCATCGTGAGTTTGCAGAATTTTTGGAAGTCTTAAGTGATCGAGCAGACCACGCATGAACTTCAGATGGCGGTCACAAGTCCACAAGTCACAAGTCCTACCCTGGAGCGATATAAGTACGGGAAAGTTTGTATGCGTTGAGTTCATGAAAACATCACAATTCAAGAGCTTTAGAAGATGGTATCATTTCATCACGAAACTGTTCATGAACCAGATGGGAAACTCGGTTATGCAAAATTTTTCTGCAATGGGTACTACGCAAATGAATTCGTTAGAGCTGAAACATTGAACTTAACCTCAAAACACAGTGCCGAAACGATCAAAACCGCGAAGTCGCTGCTTAGCCCGCTTAGCTTGAGGTGTGCTATATGGTTGATGCGATGCATATGGCAGACAGTTTGCCGCCATACCGCCAATCACATCTGAGAATTGTTGTTGTTTCGACGATTTTTTTTTTCTATTTTGACGGGAGCTTTTGATTTACATACATATGTAGCTGCATCGTTCTTGAGGCAAAAAACTTATTCTGCTTCAAAGAACCTCTCAGCCGGAACGATTCACCGAAAAGCCCGCGGGAGAAGGTGGCAAGCTGATTGGGAATCCGAATTGAAAGACAACACGTGTAGTGCACCCACGGAACCGGTTCATTGAAAATGCATTTGGTCGGCGCGGTCTGTTGTCTTCCTCTTGGGAGACACCTTGGAAAAGTATGATTCATTTGCTAGCTTCGGACTCCGGACACCTAATTGTGAGTGCCGGTGACAATCCTAAAGTGTCACCTGATATTGAAAGGACATTCTCGAAAAAAAAAAACTTAGCCGATGCATTGACACTGGCAGGCAGACAGGTAGCTTACTAACCACCTAGTAGATATGCATATTGGAAGGGGCACCAAGCCAGCTTTTTGCTTTATAGGGTTTTACAATTGGTGTTTACGCATCGCTTACAATCTGATTGATGTTCCGGTTGAGCCAGAAGTTCATTCGTCCATCGATGGTCGGCTCATAAATTAAGCCTCACTCATAGGCGGGTAGGAGGCATTAATTCTCTGCGGCCAGCAGCGTTCTAGAACCCGGAGCCCTTCTATATAGGTACAGAATAAAGACAAACCAATAAACAACAACAGAAAC
Source organism: Uranotaenia lowii (assembly GCF_029784155.1). NCBI lineage: Eukaryota > Metazoa > Arthropoda > Insecta > Diptera > Culicidae > Uranotaenia > Uranotaenia lowii. Next base: position 56,397,768 of record NC_073693.1, read on the forward strand.
AACAATCAACCAGAGACAAACAACGATTATGGATGGAATGGGTAGAATTCTTATGTCACACTCCGATCGACCGACCGGCTGAGCTGGACTGGAAGGTGTCGACTTAATCTGCTGACTTATAATATATAGGTCACTTTATCGAGCCCAAGGTTAAACGATATTGGTTGGGAATGGACTCATTAAGAGCTGTTGACTGAATAGCTGCAAGATTCTTGTCCCTTCTTATATGAAGGAGGAACCATACGATAAAAGCGCGTGCTGGTTGTGTTCATAGGATCTTTGAACTGTTTCAATATCATTGGATTGATTGATTGATTTATTTAATTTGGGACATTTTACAAATATCATTGGATTGTTTTGTACAGTACAGTTGGAAAGATTTTTTTTAAATTGTTAAATAATGGAGTTCAACAGCGAGTATGGCGGGTGGTCGCTTGGAATGGATGCTTTAGTTAGTATGATGCAGGGCTGAAGGGACCGCCGACCGTGGCCTAGCGGATTGCATTGAATTCTCCTAAGCCAGCGGTCATGACATGGTGGTTTAAGCATTTGTAAGATGCTAGCCTACGGTTACCCGAATTTTTCTAGCACGTATCCGGGCCGGATATTTGATTTCTAAATTGTCGACCTTAAATCCGGGCAATATCCAGGCAAATTGAACAAATCTGGGCAAATGTATTAAATATCCGGGAAAACCTGGATAAATCTGGGCAATCTGGCAAGCTTATGCTAGCCATCTTATTCTGGAAAGGTGTACGATTAATATTAAGAAAATTAGATGTCTTCAAAGAAACTTGAAATTTCGCTGCCAGGGCTGGATTAAACCACCAGGGGCTCGGAGAAATTTTACCCGGTGACCACTATGAACCGTTTTCGTGTATCCCATTCCACAGAATACATAATTTTTTAAACAAACAAAAACATTTTTTCGCAGAATGTAGTTTCTGGCATCTTTAAACAATAATTGTTAATACGGCACGTGCAAATATTGCGGAAGAGTTAATCTAATCGAGTCAATTTTTCCTAGGTATTCAACAGCAAGCTGTCATTCTTTCCAACACCCTGACAAAAGCTGTTAAATGCTAAACTCAATTCGTAATCCATATAATCACTCTTTAACCTCTTTTACAAAATTTCTGTTTAAAAAACCCCAACGATAGACAATTTCATCATTGATCGCTTGGTAAATGCTTCATCAAGAGCAGATTTAGTAATTCTCTTATGACGATCGGGAAATTGCATTGAGATTTCAAAGTTAAAAACTAAAATTAAAATTATTAAAGGAAAGAATCAACTTCAAATTCAAGTTACAACTAGAGCTAAAAGGAAAAGCGCATTCATTATCCAAACTTTAATTTCAATTCCATATTTTTAAAACGCCTAAAAATGTTATTACAAATAAAGAATTACATTCTTATCAATAAAATATTGAATTCCTTTAAAAAGGAAAAAAAAAATAAACTCGAAACTTGTATCAAACGGTTTTTCAAATGTGAAAAAGGTTGAATATGAAAACATAACATCTGAAGATTAAATGATTGAAACACAGCATCGGTTATCATAAAAAAAAAGAAATTCAAATCAGTTGGGTGTCTTAAATAAAGACTCCAAAACTCAGAAAAACCATGAATCTGAAGAAATGAGTTAAATTTCTATTTTAAAATTAGCTAAATATTCGCTTGATAACATTGTTGTTTTTTGATATTTTTGTTTGGAGAATCATTTGATGAAATTCATAATTCAGTATTAAGAATGTTTTCATGATAAAAATATTAATGGTCATTTGGAAAATATTTACTTATCTCAGCAGAGGATTGTTTTTAAATAGAAGTACCGTAAACTGGGATAACTTTAATCAACATGAAATTTTTGCAGATAATCATCATTCACTAAGTCTGATGTTGAAATATCTGAAATCTATTTACTTCGTTTGAAAGCCTGTAATTTGAGTTTCAAATAGGCTAAATTTGGTTTGAATCTGGAAAATTTTTATATTACTTTAAATGTAATTTTAAAGTTTTAAAATATTTGTTTTTTTTTCGAAGACTCACAGACAAACACCTCTCCTGATAAATAAAAGCATTTAAAAGCAAAAGGGTTGTTTTATATGAAAGTTTAACTTTTTCCGTTGTATAGGTATTATATTAATGTTATTTTTATGGTCCTTCTCTAATAGTTTTTGGATATAAAAAAAACGGACAAGTTATAATGCTTTTTTTAGATTTTTTCTTGAAACATTAACCCTTATCGGACACTTCCTTGCGTCGTTGTACTAAATTCGATGGCTCTTTTTATTGAAATTTCTTTAATTTTATTATTTTTCGCATGTTTTTCAATATCGATTTTCTCTTATCTAGTCCCTGAAATTTCATCTAACACAGTTGGATTCATTTCTCTACAAAAAAAGTTTCACTGACTGAATGTTTGAGTCAAGACCAATCTCTGGGTCGCAGTTTAAAAATTTATTATAAATGTTATGAAAACATCATTTCAGACTAGCGTGGACCTCCTAAAATATAAATAAATAACAAACAAAATACTCAAATTGGGTTCAATTATTTTGACCTAGCTTTTTCTAAATGTTTTTTTTGTTCAAAGAGCGATTTGCATTTTGCTGACGTTTTGATAGAAAAAAACGTCTTAATTTTTATCTTAAAATAATTGTCTAGTTTCGTATAGATAGAATCTATGTCCGGATTTTGTGTTAAAAGTTCGAAATAAAATGACCAGATTTTACCAGGTGTTGATAAAAATTTACTCAGCATTCACTATCGATAGACGTTCGTTAGCTAGACTTCAGGGTACCCATCAATTTTTTTTTTATTTTAAGATAACTATCCTTTTATTTCCAAATATCTCATTTTTTGCCGATGATTTTGCTACTGCCAACAGCTTGCGATACGGAAGTTCTAAATAATGTGTGCTGCAAAATAGAGCATTCAGATTCTTTTCGTAGCGTTTCTTAATTTGAATTGTTTTGTTTTAGAGATTCTAGGTCGTAATCATTTTCACACTAAGTTTTCGAACGAAAAAAAAAATTATTTTCTAATTTAATGTTTTAGCCAGTTTTTAGAAAAAAAATGTTTAAGACTTAGCCATACACAGCAAAAATTATTTCCTGTAAAATTACGCAAATGTCCTGTAACAAAAAGGAGCATGACATTTACCGTTATTTTACAGGTCGAAAAATATATTACGTGACACTTAATTTTTAATGTACAACTTTTTTACAGGACATTTGCTGTAATAATAAATCAATCTTCCTTAACTTTCAAGGAAAACAATATAAAATTACAAGTTGTGTTAATTACAGGTTGATTTATTTTAAAGGTTGCAGTTTCAGTGACACGTAATAGTCAAAAAATTTTTCTGTGTATATCAAAGTATATCATATCATTTACCAAGCTCAATCGGATCAATTTATCCAATTTAGGTCGTGTCAATTTTTATTCAATTCGCACTTTTTATTGGTTTCGGGAATTCTTGGGATTTCAAAAGTGTTTCCCGGGAATCGAGATTTTTTTCTAATCCTGGGAATTTCTGAGCGGGAAACTTAGGGTAGGACATTTTATTTTGGAACATGTTTAACAAAATAATCTTGAACGATGTTTTTCGATGAATAAAAATGTCAAAGGGTTTGCTGTCTTGACTTTTGTCAAAAAACTTGTGGGTTTGGATTTGAAGCATAAAGTTTCATATCAAATGTCCGTATTTTTTAAGGTTTTAGATAATATTATGTGGATACGAGCGATAAATATTCTGGCAACCTTATTTTCAAATGGTAAGCTAAATTTGTATAACAAAGTAACGAAAAAAAAGGTTACTTCAATCGATGGTTAAAATCTTTGAATTTACTCAATATTCTGGTAGATTCATTCCATAAGATATGAGCAAAGAAAAACTTAAATCTTATTGTACGCTCAAATCAAAAATGCTTAGTATGCGAAAAAATTGAACAAATCTAAAAATTTCAATATGAATTTCGAATAAAGATTCTTATTAAGTTTTCAATTCGGGATCGCCATTTGGAAACTTTGTTACGATTGAATTTGGCATATGAATTGAGTTTAAGAACTTCGAAGCTGTAGTCAAAGCGAAACAGTCAAATTTAGTATGAAATGCAAAACCAAATTTGAACTAAGATTTACAAACAGCTTTTCATTACTTATATCTAATGATGATTCAAATAGGCTATGGAAGCGAAAAGTTTTCTTTCTCTTCTTAAGGAAAACCCCTTAAGATCTGACAAAAGTTGGGTGAAATTTTACGTGAATCCCACTTGACTAGAAAAATACCATAATCCAAATTCGGCACCGCTCCCATCGCCTATTAAATCAAGAATTTTGTATTGTAGACAGAATCCAAAATAAAGAAACTGAAGTGCAATTTTGATTTCGATTCATGACTGAACTTCTATGAACAAGTGAGAAATTTTTGAAAAAAATTATTAAGTAAAGATTTTTACTATTTATGTTCTTCAACCCATTTTTTTTTCTTTGAAAAATTCACAGAAGTTTAGTTCTATGACTACGATCAACTATTTTAAAACGAAAAACTTTATAAAAGAATTTTTTTTGGTTTATTGGGCAAAATTACAAGAATCAATAAACTGCATTCAAACTAGTAGTATTTTATCTAGTAAAAACAATCATTACGAAAGAATTAAGGGGGTGGGGTCTTAGTCCTTGACATTGAATCGAGAAAATATTCGTTAATTATTCAATTATCATTTTTTCATGATTTTTATTTTAAATATTTATTTAATCCTGAAATAAATTTATGACATAAATCCAGAATTCTTGAGCTTTTGGAACATTCCTTTCATTGATTACTCTTGAGTTTCTTATTCACTATTTTAACTTTATTCAATCTGAATTGAATTGAATGAAATTTCAACTCTTCGATTCGCATAGTAAAAAATTTGCAAAAAATTAAATATTAAAAAGAAAAATTAGTATTTTAATTCATTAGTTTAGAAATTAGTATTTTTATTCATGAAAAACACGTTATTCCTATCTATTTTGAGACAATTAAAAAAAAATGATTGAAAAAAATGAAATGAATTATCTATTTTTGATAGAACAAGGCAACAAATTTTTGCATTTTTCCGAGGTGCAAAATATTTAAGAGTTTATTTTAAATTATTTGGGATTGCTAAATCTAAATATGCATTAAATTCCATTGTAACAGCTTTCGTTTCTGAGATTTAAGGCTAACAAATTTAAAAAGGTGAAAAAATTATTTATAAAAGAATTTTTTCACCTTTTTTAATTTGTGCACTTTTTAGAAAAAAAAAATGGTTAAATGTTAGGTACAAAGATATTGGAAATTTTTTTTTTTTTGAATCAATAGTCAACTTTCTTGATGACTGCGGGTAATTTAGACTTATGAAAAATAATTCTTTCTTAATTTTTTTTTTTACCAATTTTGTAAAAATCCAAGAATTTCACAAATTATCATAGAAATGAAGAACCGAAGTGACGTTTGCAGACTTCAACAAAGGTGTGAAATAAATTAAAATCATCTCCATTTTATAAGTTTCCTTTTTATCATATTTTCCAAATATACTGTGTAGATTTCAATCATATTTATTTAAAACAACAAAAATAGTGGACAATCCAGACATCAATCTTTACAGAAGTGACAGAGAAGTCAACCATATTTTCCCCTGAAAACCTGAAGATAAAACTTATGAGCCTAGAAAAGTCGGATTAAATTAAAATATCTTTTTTTTTAAATAAAAGACTGAAGAGCCAATAAAAACAAATATTAAGTTTAAATCTCCAATACCAAAAACATTACAAGGACTTTTTGTGATGTCGGAAAAAGTTTAATTATTTTCAACTAAATTTTCTTTGAGTTGTAAAATTATATTTATTTTCTAAAGCATTGTATCTCTGTAACAAAACAGAAAATATTCAAAACCTGGATCCTTCATTGGATATAGAATTTCAAAAATATAATCAGTTTATAGTTTTATGAAAGTTTATTTGTTTAGCAGCTATCAATGACTGAATTCAGTAAAAAATGAAAAAAAATTAAATTTTGATAAGCCATAACATCAAATTTAAAGGTAATAGACAAAATCTGACGAAATCTTCGAATTCATATCTCTTATCGCTTCCAAAATCATTATTATCAATCATGATCAAATTAGTGTTCAATCTTGGAAATTGAAGAACAAATTTTTAAAGTTATAAGATGATATTCTTGAATGTGAAATTTTTGTAATAAAACTTTCAATGATAAAAAAATAGCTCGAATGAAGAAGTCGACCAGAAACTTTATCTCCAAATTGTAATGGAAATCATTGAAATTAGTCGATACATTTGTCCTTTGTACATTCTTTGAAGTAGTTCAACCGTCATCGTTGTCAAGTCATATAAGTATGTAGCTTAGTTCTATAAGAAAATCTTGAAATATTGTTTTAATTCCGGAATTGGATTGCTCAGGTGTCAGAAAAAAAGTTATCCAACATACTGGAAAATTGTGCCTAGATTTGATCTGATATTTGAATTTTAAATAACTTCATAAAAATCTAATTAGAATTTTCAAAATGTTTTCCGCAAAACATAACTTTCAGCCACAATAGTTTCGTTTGTTAATTGTTCTTTTCGATAGAAATTTGATGTAATGAATTTTCTGAATTCAAATAATGAAGCTCATTTCAATTTTTAAACATACTTCACTTCAGTATTAAAAATCATTTACATGATATATTATAAGGCTGTTTTTAAGAAATACAATACTAAGTTTGTACCTATGTGTATGTAAGGGTGATCGAAAAGACCAGAAAAGTTGAGTGCAAGCAACTGGTTTTGCATCTGAAAATAATTTCGATTAATTAGAAAATACAACCTACAAACTGCTTTTTCGTTATAAGATTTTGGCAACCCACATATTTTATTTATTTTTAAAATTTCATCTTGTAGATATGTTTTTCTGTCTATACTTAGAACTTTGATATTTTTAAATAATAATTTAAAATACGATGGGTTTTTATAAGAACTCAGATTTAAATGGCCATCGTCCTACTTTTGTTTTGCAATGCGAACATTTTATTATTTCAAGGTATTTAAAATCGGGTTTTTTAACTCATTCAGTATTACGTATTTCAAAGAATCAAGAAAACTGAGCTGAAAATTGGCAGTTTGTGCATGTGAAATTTGCCATACAACGATTTCAAACTTGATACTTTGTATTTGGAAATTTCTGACGTTTGGTATAGTGATTATGACTTTTGGTTTCATTTAAAATTAAAATCTGCAAGCTGTGCAAAATTATCTATCATCATATTCAAAGAATTTTGATTCAAAATTTCTATTCATATGAACACTGTAAAATAAATCTTTTATTTCTGTTAAGAAAAGCTAATTTTACCAATCATATGAAGGTTTTATGAATGGGAAAACGGAAAGTATTTTCGCGATCTCCCTTTTTTATCTGAATATCTGATGATATTCACTATTTATTGTATAGCATTGGAATTTTGGTTAAAAGGTTTAATTCTTCACTTTTGTTTTCGTTGCAGTATTCGAGAATTTTTTATTTCAGTTCTTACTTTACTACGTTTTTTTATCGAAGATTTAAGTTCAGCGGAATCAAATTTTTCTAGAATGTACATGATAGTTTCTACGCATTATTTTTAAATATTAAATGGCATTTCACAATCGATGGTTCTTGTCTGATACCTATTATAGAAAAATAAAAAATGATTAGTTATTAAATTTGTTTTGTTTTTAGATTGCGGATGGAGCATTTTGATGCTACTTTGGCAGATTTCAACCGCATAAAATATGATGACTTAAAGAAGAATATCTACATGATTTTTTTTAGAATTAAAAACTTAAATAGTTAACCAAAAAAATTCTCGATATTTGAAATGGAAGCTTAGTTTTGTTTATTTCACGAACCTATCGATTGATTGATTGTGATACAGAAATATCTATGTAGAAAATAGAAATTTCTTGAAATTTGAGATATTAAACAAGTATTTTAAGAACGACAGTTTCAGTAACGGTGTGAAGATAAAAATAAAAGAGTGGATTCCGATTCTCAAACCTCAAATCTGAGCTTCTAATATTATAAAATAATTTAATTTTTACACATGACTTTGCTTTTTTCATTATTTAATTTTATGTTGAGCAGATTGATATTTTCGTTTGCCTTTCAGAAGTGATAAATCCACTTTAAAAAGTTAAAAAACGAGATAGTTTAACGAGTTTGTAGGGCGTGTTAAACACACGTGGTCAGTAATCAATATTTCAAAATGGCTTCCGCGCCATTGATTAAGGTACTTACCCCGAGTAGCTCTTCGTGGGTCATGTGGCAAATGGTGCAGTGCGTATAGTCTAGCTTGAAAAGCTTGGACAGCACGTAAGTGAAATTCATTTTTGTCAGTAAAATGAAGTGGTGCTGTTTGCCTTCGTTGTCAGGTGGGTTTTTTTTAAATTAGATTTATTCCTTGTCAAAAACTGCCCTAGTCAGATTTTGAAAGACGCACTTTGCACTCACTCGCGAACTCGCGTCTTGCCACGTTTGCCGAAAACAGTTAAGGATAATCCGGTATTAAACGGTATACCGGGAGGGATTTAAAGGGATTTTTTTAAACAAGGACACGAGGACACAAGGGTAATACACACACAACAAAAATGGGGGATTTGGGGAAGAGTCGGGTAATGGACCAGCCAAGTCACAACACGTCCAGCCGTTGATAACACCAAGATAGAATTGGTCGATCGAGTGAGGATTCCAATTTCGGGAGCGTCCCGCAGCATGGCTCGGTGACGTTTTGGGGAAAATCTAGTACCACAATTGCTATTGTTTATTGACAAGTGAGAATAAATTGAGCAACAGTGAGATGTTTCAATAACCCACTTTGAAAATCAGGTTATAATCTAACAATAATCAAATCGTTGAATATTCTTTCCTTAAGTGTTACATAAATATTTAAAAACCGATTTTATTGTTCATGTTTCCGTTTGACTTTTAAGATAAATTTTGATTTTTGAGTTTCTTCAAATCTGTTTTTGGAACTCTCGAAATTTTCTTCGGTATTCTTGATCATTAGTTCTGGATACAATAGCCAAAAAGTGCTTTGATCTGATTTCAATCATTTGAATAATCAATTATTTATTTTGCAGTTTGAATTTAGCGTTCCGTTTGTTGAGTTCTGATTTTTTTGTTCTATTCTACGTCGTGTTTTATAGCCCATGTGATCCTGTTCTAGAACTAGAGTCATACTTTAGTATCAAATTTCAAGTTTAAAATTTTGTTTCTCCAGCATTTAGTGATAATATGATATGAGGAATTGTCACAATAAACTTGTATCATCAGTGTGTCTAATTATCGTACAACTCCCAATGAATAGAATTGGATACACTGAGATACAGATCCAAACTTCAAACTTTAATTGTAGGTACGTGTAACAAAATTCTGTTAGCTCTTTCCAATGGACGGTTTTTGGAAAAAGTATTAATCCACCAAATTGCTCACAGTTTCGTTCAATCGAAAGATATTGGGTACTAGTCAAGCGTAAAGTGAAAAAAAAGTAGTCGAAACGAAATTTTGTGTTTTTTGTGTTTTATTTAACACATTGCATACCATATACGAGAAATGTATCTCGTATTTTCGCTAATCGCTAGTGTGCTGTATTAAGATGAATAGCTGAAATATTATAAATTGGATAATGAAACTACGTTCGTCAAAATAAAACACGACACTTTCGGTAATTCAAAGGGATAATTTTGGAAAATTTTATCCTGTTCTTTCTAAGGTATACAATGCTTTACTGTTCGTTTCAAATAGTCAAAAATTTACAACAGTGAATTTAAACTGTTATTAATTTCGCATTAAGCTAAATAGTCAACTTTTTTTGATGCAATAATATTTCTCAACTCGAAATTATGTTTAATTCAAAAAATGACTTTCAGAGTAATCAAGTACAAACAAGACAAACTTGAATCTGAAAAACGTGGAATGTTGAAAAAGCATTATTTGTCAGATTTTTGGTCTAATTTAATTCACCTTGAGAATTTTCCTGCTTCGCAAAAAAATATTTACGTATTCTCAGTAAAATTATACGTATAATAAACAAAATTTGAGGATTTTTTAAATGGTTTTTTTTAACATAACTGACACATTCCACCGTGACGTGAAATCGCTTTTCCGGACTTTTCTGTACTGTTATCGTTCTAGAAGTCAACCAATTTACTTGAAAATCAAAAAAATTGTAGCAAACGGTCGCAAATTGAATTTCCTTCAAAATGAATATAATTTGGTCATTTTAAAATTTAAGTTGTTTTTGTTGTGATTAATTACTTTTGTGACGTGAATTCAGGCTAGAATTAACCATTTCGGACTTTAGTACATACATTATTAATTTCCTGTTCTTTCTGTGGAAATAGAATATCGGTGTCTTTGAATGAGTTGTAAAAAAAACAGTTACCCACAATTTGATGTACGGAGCTTTTCGATTGAACAACAACGAACGAAGTTATGCTTATTTGAAGTTGTGACGTGAATTCACTCAGTTCAAACAGAACAGGGTAGTTGACTGAATTCACGTCACGAATATAAAGTTATACCTGTTGTTATACTGAACCATTCATTGGAGCCTTCAAATTTTATGTACACTTTCCAAAACGATATTTTGTTGTACCGACTTTTACAATCATAAATTTTCAGTATCTGCACCTAACTTTTTTCTTATTTTGATTGGAACTTAAAAAGCAACATATTGAGGGATCATATGTTAAAATTACTACTGTCTCCATTTAAAGATTCACAAAAACAAATTTTTTATTTTTTTTTCAATCTTTATGTATTTTTATTTGAAAATAATGAACTTATCAAAAAAAATCTACTAAGTTATGCTCGATTTGTAGAAATCCGACCATCTGGAGAGTCAAAACAGCTTTCAGAGCACATTTTTCATATAAAATTAATCAAAAAATCAAATTTTGTGACGTGAATTCACTCATTCGCGCTGTTGTAACTCAGCTAGATTTCAACCGATTTCTATAAATTTTAGAGTTTTAGAATCGTCTTAGCATTTTAAAAGAAAATCTCATTTTGTTATTTCGAAAAATGTCAGAGTATTCTCGTAAAATTAAAAACTTCCCTTTTTTTGTGACGTGAATTCACTCATTTGCGACTGTTTTTGTTCGCTTTTCAAACCAACTACATTGGATATAAACAAATTCTTTTTTCTACAAAATGAAGCCGTGTTTTTTGGCTTCTGAACATGCTAAAAATATTTCCAAAAAAAAATCATCCATACATTAAAATTAATGATTTTGTAAAAGTTGTCAAAAACACCACTTTTTCCAACAAAAAAACTGATTTTCAAAATCATCTAAAACATGTGTAAAAAAACTTTTTTCTCTTTTTTCCGTTGGTTTTGTGTGATTTGAATTATCAGAATTATAGACAATTTTGAGATTTTTTGATACGCGAACGGATAAAAATCACTTTTGAGCGGTACAAGCGCGTGGAATGTGTCAACTGCTTTTAATAATTGTTGCAAATTTGCAACATTATGCATCGGTAGTATCTTATCTAGATATACGGGCTCCATTGTGTATTTTAGAAACTCAAACAGTGCACTTTTTCCCCTGTGAAAGTGTTATCATTATTTATGGTTTTTTTTATCATGATATAAAGACATTTTAAAAACGTTGCAGATGAATACGTCTTGGACTGAAAAAAAATCTAACGACTGTTGGAATATGGGAAAAATCAAGTACAAATTTTATTGGTAAGATTATTTACCAATCGTTTTATTTATTAACAAATTTGCAACAATCATAAGAACCATTTTGAAACGCTGCAAGAAGATGAAAAATCAACTTTTTTTAAATGTTGCAATTTGTTGCTACGGCCCTGAGAGAGTGAAATCAGGGGGAACATTAAACCCATCTTGTGACAGATTACATTTTTTGACAGTTTGAAAGATAGAGAGGTGAGGGAGAAAAGAAAAAAGAGAAAGAAGAAAAGTTGGAAAAAAGAGGAGTTTTGGAAAAAACGTGCTCAAGTTAGTTGGTAGCCTATAAAAGTTTCTTGTGATTTTATGTCGAGCTGCGGGAAGTATTATTACACTGGCGCGAACCGAAGCGTACATTGTAGTGAGCCGATACAATTGTAATACGGATAACTGCCGAGTGAAAACTCGTACCCGGATTGTTCCGGATCTTTGTATCGTGGCTAGCTGCTTATTTGTGTTTAGTTCAGGACAGGTCTAGCAACTGTAAGTAGCCGAATTTATTGTAAAAATACCAAAAACTCACTCCATATTGATCCAACAGAAAAGCACCGCCAAATTAGGTGAAGGATCTTGGCCATACTCGTTTGGCAAGTTTTGTAAGACTGATTTGTAAGTTATTTTTTCGTTTAATTCCAAACTGTATAATGATTAACACATTCAATAAACTTGCAGTTGAGTCTCGTTGGAATAACGGACTACAAAAACCTACACAATTATTATTTTCAATGCAAGGTCACATGCTATACTTTTTTTTTCACTTCTGTGTATTTAAACTATCCATAATAACAATAAGAATTTATAATTTAACGAAAGGAACTTTCGATTTTCAAACTAATCTTAGTTATGTTGTGTTATGTAATGTTATTATGTGTTATGTTATGTAATGTTATTTAAAGTTGTGTAATGTTTTGTAATGTTATAAAATGTTATGTAATGTTATGTTATTTTATGTAATGTAATGTAATGTAATGTAATGTAATGTAATGTAATGTAATGTAATGTAATGTAATGTAATGTAATGTAATTTAATGTAATGTAATGTAATGTAATGTAATGTAATGTAATGTAATGTAATGTAATGTAATGGAATGGAATGAAATGTAATGTAATGTAACGTAATGTAATGTAAAGGGTGATCGGTCAAAATTTGGTCAAGGGAAAACGCTCGTTAATCGGTGAAATCGTTTATTTAAAAAATCAAATAAAATTTCTTTTTCAAGTTTAATTAGTATAAAATTCAGGAAAAATATTCAGTTAGGCTTCCGCTTTTCCAAATTCGAATTGCCGGGCCTTACACTTAACCCCTGCCATCAGATTTTGTACAGCCACCCTGTCCACCTTCTTCGTCGCAGAAAGCCAGTTTGCCTTGAACTACTGCTCGTCCTTAGCAGTTTTTTTAGTCTTCTTTAGGTTCCGCTTGACAATAGCCCAGTATTTCTCAATTGGGCGGATCTCTGGCGTGTTGGGAGGGTTCTTGTCCTTGGGAACCACCTGGACGTTGTTGGCGGCGTACAACTCCACGGCTCGGATTTTCGCGATGCGCGAGCAAAATTTTGATACGCTGCTCTTCTTCCTTGGACGGCATTTTGACAACTGAAGAGTGAAATCCAAAATCAAAATAGGAGCGACATTCTACACACACACACACACCTTCAAAATGGGGGGTATTTAGGTTTTTTAAATACAAAATTGAAAGAAATACGTCAAGTTGATATCGACCAAATTTAGACCGTATCACCCTTGATTTTAATGTAATGTAATGTAATGTAATGTAACGTAATGTAATGTAACGTAATGTACTGTAATGTAATGTAATGTAATGTAATGTAATGTAATGTAATGTAATGTAATGTAATGTAATGTAATGTAATGTAATGTAATGTAATGTAATGTAATGTAATGTAATGTAATGTAATGTAATGTAATGTAATGTAATGTGATGTAATGTAATGTAATGTAATGTAATGTAATGTAATGTAATGTAATGTCATGTAATGTCATGTAATGTAATGTAATGTAATGTAATGTAATGTAATGTAATGTAATGTAATGTAATGTAATGTAATGTAATGTAATGTAATGTAATGTAATGTAATGTTATGTAATGTAATGTAATGTAATGTAATGTAATGTAATGTAATGTAATGTAATGTAATGTAATGTAATGTAATGTAATGTAATGTAATGTAATGTAATGTAATGTAATGTAATGTAATGTAATGTAATGTAATGTAATGTAATGTAATGTAATGTAATGTAATGTAATGTAATGTAATGTAATGTAATGTAATGTAATGTAATGTAATGTAATGTAATGTAATATAATGAATGTAATTTAATTTAATATAATGAATGTAATTTAATTTAATGTAATGTAATGTAACGTAATGTAACGTAATGTAATGTAATGTAATGTAATGTAATGTAATGTAATGTAATGTAATGTAATGTAATGTAATGTAATGTAATGTAATGTAATGTAATGTAATGTAATGTAATGTAATGTCATGTAATGTCATGTATTGTCATGTAATGTCATGTATTGTCATGTTATGTCATGTAATGCTATGTAATGTTAAGTAATGTTATGTAATGTCATGTAATGTTATGTAATGTAATGTTATGTTATGCTCTGTTATTTCATTTTATTTTGTTTTATTTTATTTTATTTTGTGTTATATTATGTTATGCAATTTAATGTAATGTAATGTTATGTTCTGTTATGTTTAAAGTATTTAAATTTTTCTAACGAATTCGATCGAGAAATAACACATGAACTACTACTTATAATACCTTTACTTTTTTGAACTTATTGATATCATTAGCATAGCGAATGTTATACGAGTAATAACCATTGATAAGATATTTTATGTTTTTCTTTATTTGGAATAATGATTTTTTTATGTTTTTATTTTCAAGTGTTTGAAAGAACAGCGCAAATTGTTTTAATACCATTTTTCTTTAATTTTTCAAATTACTTTATACTTTGTACTATACTACGCAAAATTTTTGCTTTTAAAATGAAAGGTATTATAATTTGAGCGTTGTTCTTGGTTGAGAATGATTAATTTTTTTTAATACTCGCATATTTATAGCGCTTCAGAGACAAAAATACGAAGATTATTTTTATTTTTTTCACAAAAAATTAACATAGGAAAGAATGGGGATACTTGATCCCCTTTTATTATTTTCATTATATATTTTTGGAAAAATTTAGCAACCCACCGTCTTTTGTAATTTTGACAGCGTGTAATTTCAATTTTTTATGTTCCAAAAGTTAGAACCATACATGACCTCGTAAATGAACAAGAAAAATTTTCGTGCGACTAAAAAAATGGTGATCTTTTTTTAAGTTACAGGAGACTTGATCCCTCATTCAGGGTGCCCTGACCTTTGGCAAAAATCTAGCAAAATCTGATGATAGAAGGTCCTTTGACTATTTTTTGTCATCTTAGTTCTCAAAGTTTGTTCTTAGTTCTAAAAGTTTGTCTACTAACCTAGATTCATAATTTATGGCGCAATTTCATAGTTTTTAGATAAATAGAGTATTTTTAGTCCTTTTTAACAGATAATTACTGGATAAACATTAGTTATCGGACAGATATTAGTGATTTCCTGATAACCAATAATCACGATCCATACAAAAGAAAAATATAGCGTTTTGGACTCTAGGGATCAATTATACCCATTATATACATTTTGGAAAATTTTATCTTGGAAGGAATTGAGAGTTTACTATTGCTTTGAAAATATGGCATAATGAAGTTCATATTATACTCTAGTGATGGACATATTGAAATAGATTTTTTTTTTTGTAATTTTTTCATGTAAGAAACATTTGAAAGTGATAAAAAAAAGATTCTCAAAACACATTTCATGAAATTTTGCTAACAATATTCATTAACTCGAAAAATTTTATTTTAAATTTTTTGAGATAACAGAATTGTTGTTTTGTTCTTTTTGGCACATTTTTATAGAACATTTGATTTTTTCAAGACATTCCTGTTTCGAGATAAAGCAAAGGAATCCAGTATCCTCATACTTCCCCATATAAATAACACTTCATTTAAACTAATAAGTTTAGAAAAACTTTGTTAAAAAACAAATCAGGAAATTTAATTTAATTTATTGCGTATCAAAAAAAAACGTCCAGAACTTGAATTATATACCTAGAAAAACTTCAATCCATATATTTGTTCAGATTAAATTCAGAGTACTCCCAGCAACATTCTTAGTTCTTACGGTGTCCACGAAATTATATTTGCGAAGTTCTTATGCTAAAACTATGATAAGTACAATCGAAATTTGTAGGGGTAAGCATTTAACAAGAACAAAAAGGTATAACCGTTTAATGTTGTTGCAAATTTGCAACAATTAGTATTTTTGCTAAAGACTGCTATGAGAACATAATATTTTTTCATTATTTTCCCTTCATGTACTCGTAGTTGCGCACTTTAGAGAATTTTTTCGAGAAAAAATTGAAAAAAACATGAATGAAGGGTTAATTTCGGTGTTTCCCAGGTTTTATAAGGTTTAAAACAAAGATCACCTTTCTCGAACATCTAGAGTCATCTTGACTTATCAGAAATAAGACATAGAAATGTTCTTTCCGATTTCCACCGTTTGGTAAAGTATGTAAATTTTAAAGATTTTAAGTCTTCAACAACGTTAGTTTCAAAATACCG
The DNA here is from genome assembly GCF_029784155.1 of Uranotaenia lowii. NCBI lineage: Eukaryota > Metazoa > Arthropoda > Insecta > Diptera > Culicidae > Uranotaenia > Uranotaenia lowii. The sequence continues at coordinate 56,414,217 of NC_073693.1, forward strand.
TTCTTAACGGTATCCATCCATGATCCAATGTAACTGCTCAGCTGATTAAAAGTTGCTAAAAATTTAATTCTCCATACAATTTTTCAATTAAGAGCCTATCCTATAATTCAAGAATCAGTTTCATATTATCACAATTTCCAAATTCTGAAAAAATACACCGTGATGATGATATATTGGGAACAATCTAATACTACAATTACCATTGCTAAAACTAAGCTTAAGTGTATTGTTCGAAATCTCATATCTGAGATGGGTTCAGTAGGGTTAACAATTTAAATAGAGTTCTTATTTATTCATTAGTATTACAATTTAAACAAACTTAACCCTTCTTTCAATTGAACAGCCAATTTAATAGTAAAATAAAAAGAAATAGATTTCGATATAACGACTTTGAATTTACAATCAAGTAATCCTATATCGAAGTCTCTCATCTTCATTTTGATTTCTCATTTATTTTACGAAGCCTTGGATTTCAGATATCGGACTTCTAAAATCTTAGAAATGATTTTGTATTTCGCCATGCATTTTTCTCTTAGATGGTTACTGACATTCTGTTGGTTTAACTGCAAGCGATTGCGTTAGATCGAAAACAAAGTCATTGAACAGACGCCCCTAAACTTCAAGGTTCATCAAACTAGCCGCTAAAATTTGGGAGGCAAAACTGACGGTTTAGTTTTGAGTATCGTTTCTGGGCAAAACCGAGCCTACGTGATACCGGTAGTAAGTGAGTGAACAAGTGAATAGCTACAAAACGTCAGCCCATTACTAGGTGTAGGCACACTAACCGGTAAACATGGCAGTGAAACTTAACAGTTGTTGTTGGTTTGTTTTGTTTTTGCACATTAGAAGGGAATAGCGGGTCAAGTGGGCACTTTGAGCAAACAGCAAAAGCTAGTTTTCGCATCAATAAGTGCCTGTTGTCGGTTAGTACTTCTCTTTTCCTAAGCATACAACAATGTTTGAAGTGAGATGCGCGCGCCGGGACCAGTCAATCGAGGAGCAGACTCATTGATGGTGCTGAATCGGACTTTAAAAGCTGTTCATCAATAGAGACTACTAGGCTGAGGAGAATGGCACTTGATATCGATAAGTAGCAATTTCGACAAAGGGGGGCGAGATGTTGCAAATATTTTCGTCTAAGCCGTTTCGGTGTACGCACTTAATTCGGATTTGCGAGCTAGCCAGTCGAAATTCGAGTTATGATGCAATTCTCTGCCAGTCTTATGCAACACCGTAGGAGAGATTGCGGAATTCTGTTGTTATGATGTTGGTGATGAAATAAGTGTAATGTTCTGGTAAAACATTGCTATCAACTACATTAGAACAGCCAGGAAACAAGTTGGTTAATTACCTGTGAACAAGAGTAAGTAAAGCGAGCGAGAACGTTCGCTGGGCGGCCGTTTATGGGTCAAGGGTGTAAGTTAGGGCTTGAACTGGAACAGTTTAGTAGTGTTAATTGCATCACTTCAGCAGTTTACATTAGAAGAACCATAAGTAGAACTTAGATAAACGTTCAGTTACGTAGTCTGATGTTAAAATTGAAATCTGTTGAAAGGTTTTACAACTTAATCATCTGAAAATTGAAGTTAACATTATCGTTTGATTTGTTTGTATTAGGTATCTAGGTTTTCAACAAGCATTTACGGATTGCAGCTAAATTTAAAGCTTGTGAGAAGTTGAAATTTGCATAGGCTCAAAAACATTAGGGTGACCCCAGGGAAGAATTAAGCCACCGGCAGTTTTTCTTGGAGGGCCCTAACGAAGCGATTTTTCTATATGCCATCGCATGAATTCTATAATATTTCAAGTTTCTATGCTCCAAAAATTAGAACGATACTTGAATCGGTTGATGAACTAGAAGCAATTTCGTTGAAGTAAAAAATTGCGATATTTTTTAAGTTAAGTGAGATTTGATCCTATATTGAAAGAGACTTGATCTTTTATTCAGGAAGCCCTAATCCTTGGAAAAAAATAAAACAAAACCCCAAGATAGAATGTCAATAGACTATTTTGGCCATGTTTGTTCTTATTTCACATTTTATAACTGACTGAAGAAGAAAATTCTATAATTTTGTCTCAACGCTAATGAAATTGCATACTCAAAGGCTCTATTTTCCATAAATTAAGAGAAAATCAATTATATGAGCCTTTTTATTCAGGCAATTGTTGGATAAAGATTAGTTATTGGATAAAAACGAGTAATGTCGTAATCAACAATGATCACGATCCATTCAGAAGAAGAATATACTGTTTTTAACTCTAGTTATCAATTGAACCCATAATCAACATTTTAGAAAACTTTTTCTAAAAAAAGTGGAGAATTTTCCATTGCTTTCAAAACATGGAATTATGAAATTCATATTAAGCTCGAACGGTTGATCTATTGGAACAAATATTTTGGTTATAATTTTTCCTTGTAAGGAACATTTTAAAGTGATGAAAAAAGATCTTGCAGTCACATTTCGTGAAATTTTTCAAACAAAGTTTAATTACTCAAACAATTATTTAGTTCAAATTTTTTGAGCTTAAAGCATTGTGGTTTTCCTCCATTTGACACATTTTTCTAGAACATTTGATTTTTGTAGGACATTCCGGTTTCGAGATATAGCTAAGGAATCAAGTATCCTCAGAGATCAAGTATCCTCACTCTCACCTTCTTATCGAAAACGAACACTTTGATTAGCGTTGTTAAATGCAAAATTTATTTAGAAATTGATTTCAATAAATCTCTCGCCAACTAAAATTCTCTGTTTTGGAAAAAATCAAAATATGGGTCATTTCCAAACAACCCACACAAAACACTCTTTTAAAAACTTACTCAGCCTGGTTTTAGGATTAAAAGCAATGGTTTTCAAAGTAGTACCTACCGCGTTTGAAGCTTCTAGGGGAGCTGTGAGCTCAACTTTGTTAAAAGGGCTCAGTAATTTTTTAATTCACATTTTCACAAATTACGGAACAACTTAGAAATAAAATGACAACGAGGACGTTCAATGCTCAACAATGAAATGACTCTAAAAACCAAATTATAATCAGGTTAAGGACAAATAACAGCTCAACTCAAGAGGGCAAACCTAACAACTCTCAGAGTTGTTAAGGAATTTTTCGTCTCTGTAAGTCACAATCACAGACAAATTTATTTTAATTGTGACAGATGACGCATACGATCTGTATATTGATCTGATTTTGTAAATTTATTTTGGGTTGTACCAAACAGCATAAATTTTGGATGGCGATGCCTGAAAATCTGCCTAAACACATTGAGAAACACGAAGAAATCTACGCCTAGAAACACAAAAATTCGAAACTCTTTTCCTCAAAAACTCGTTGGACCAAATTTTTCAAATTTAGTAGTTTTAGTTACCGAAAGTATTCTGTTCAATTTTGTCAAACAGAGTCTCATTATTAATTTTATAACATTTTAGTAATGCTTCTAAGAGTAGCAAATTCAAAGGAAGCAAAATAAGCGAGAATTCTTGTATTTGGTCCGCAATGTGTTAAAAAATTGACAAAATATTTTTTGAAAAGAGTCTGTGTTAAAAAGCGTTAAAGATTTGGTCATAGCTTTTTGGAATGAAAAAGAAGAATGCTAACAAGTGAAAGGAACTTTTATTTCAAGTTCTGATTTGTAAATCTTAAACCGATTTGGAAAAATAAATGCAAATGAATTAATTTTTCATGATTAAACATCAAAGATTTTCAGAGTGTCGGAGTTAAGTTTTTGGAACCTAACCCTACACTTTTTATGCCATTTTACCGAATTAACAGTTAATATTTTGTGAATAATAAAAGACTAATTTTATTAGTAGATAATTCTCTTTACCAAAATTTAGATTGGCAATAGGTAATTAGATAAATTATTTCGTTTCCAAGTATTTGTCCTGAAACATTTAATTTTTTTTAATTCAGTCTTGGGGTTTGAAGCAATCTGATGGATTTTTAGTTCTTGTTATTATGTGTAGGATTTCCGGTCTTGCCGAGCTCTCAAGTCAATCATTGGTTAAAGCAAAAAAAAGAAAAACTAATGATTTTGCAACGATGCCATTAAGCATTCTTTCTAAAGATTTTTCAAGAATTTACTCAGGGGTGCGCTGAGCTCGAAAATTTTGCAAAAGGGGGCGGTGAAGAAAAAATGTTTGAAAACCACTGATTTAAAGCATTCTACTAAGCATAAAATTTAAGTTCTTATCGATACTTTCAAGTTCCATAGTTAGAGCTGAGTAGAAGGCTATTAAGCCTATGCATAAAACTTTGTAGAAAAAAAAACAAAAAAAGTCTCTCCCTTTATTTTTGCATTTTGAATAACGGAAATTTGAAGTGTTGTAGGTGAATAATTAGGAATTATGTTCGTCAAGTGTCGTGAAACGGAATACTATGTAAATAAAAATAATAAAGGTGAATAATGTCTGAGAAACATAAATTAGTTACATTACGAGGTTTCCAAAACTATATTTTTTTTAATAATCGGTGTACGGGTAAACATTTTTTTAAACGAATCTCACAAATCAACGCGATATTTGAGAGAAGATATTGTAGATATTAAAATATTTTGAATAAGTCTTATATATAACAAGTGAATTTGATAACGCATAAAGAAACCTGTTTTTTAAGAATTTTAAATGTTTTAAGGAACTTGCAAAACTTGAAATTGATTTAAAAAAATATTTCATTGCACTCTTGTAAGTACCGTAAAACGGGGTAACTTCGATCACCGGGGTAACTTTGACCATCAATAAATTTTTCCACACTATTATCAATAACTTAATCTATAGTTTCAATTTTTGAAAACTGTTTTCTACGTTTGAAAGCCTTTTGTCTGAGTATCAAATAGACAAAATTTGATTTGTATTTGAAATTATTTTCTATTAGTAAAATTGCAATTTCAAAATCTTAAAATATCTATTTTTTCCAAAGCTCTGATAGATACTGAAAAGCATTTAGAAGCAAACGGGTTGTTAAATGTGAAAGAACCACTTTTTTCTTTGTATGTATATGAACATATAAAATGCTATTATTATAGTCATTGAATAGTAATTTTTTTAATATTTAAAAAAATACGAACATTTCCAAGAGTAAGCCCGTATTGGAGAAATGGATAGGAACCCTATCAAAAGGTTAACTTTGAAGAAAAAATGAAAATGGAAATAGTGGGAGGGCCTAGGGGAATGTGTGAAGGTAAAATTTCATTTATATTTCGAAGCTCAAACTATTCAGTAATTATTTGTATAATGTTTTCCCCTAAATGTAGGCAGCATTACTGTTCTTTTTTCGATTATATATATTTTTAAAAGAAAACGTTAAAAATTAAGGTAAAATTGATAAAATTGCATATGTAAATATTATGAAGGTGCTTTGTATCCGTTATGACCAAGAAAACTCGTAAAACCGTCAGAATAGAGACTGATCAATGTCACCCCAAAGCAACTAATTCTGAACAGAGACAAAAACGATTTAAAATCAAATTAAAAGTAGTATAATAAGTTTCTGCATCCATGTTTTACGTTCATAGGAGTCTAGTACTGGGTTTAAAAATATGAAACATGACACATTCCCCTTAAAAGAAAAAATAATCGAAATATATTGAAAAAAGTAATCAATCTTACCTTTGATTACGGTACTCATGTAACTAAAGTTGTTGTTATGTCAGTTTCCAATAGATTTTTGACATTTTCACTAACGAATGTTATCATCATCAAAACTTTTGTTCGCTAGAGGTTGCACCATAGAACTTCAGAACTTATGAGTTTGTATCACAATTTTGAAAAAATTAACAATTTCACAGAAATACTGACTTTTCTGTATTTGAATCATTTAATTTGTGATTTTATTGTGATAATCCGAAGACAGAGTTATGTTGTTGAATTGGCGTGAAATGAAAGTCCCTGAAAAATTACTTCAATGAGCAAAGTTTCAATTTAAACACACTTTCCATTAAACCTTTTTAGGGGATGGAAAATACGAAAGTGTTAAAATCCCTGAAAAAAAAACTCAACTTTTTTTCTTTCAACTATTCAGTTACTGTATTTAAAAAATTAGGGTTACAATCAACAATACAGGTTTATTGGTTTGTTTCCTCAGGAATTGTTCAAACCTTTTTTATCGCGATCCATTTCAAACACGTGCCTGACTTTATATATTACTGCTTTTTTTTTTGTTTTTTTTCTGATTGTTTTGTCTCCTTACTGACTTAAATCCATCTTACCACAATAATCTAAGTCTCCTACCTTCCGCTTTTTTCCGCCAAGCATCAGTCGTTAACAAATATCGCTTACAAAAATCAGCAACTATAAGCCTCTTCTACGAGACCTAGGTCAGTATTACTAATGCTTCTAAGATTGGTTATCGTTAAAGTTTCAATTATAAATTTTATGTTTTAATCGTCGGCACGTGTTTGTCAAGCCGCTTGAAATTGGCATAGGTCTTCGAAAAAAGCCTTTTAGTAGAACGAGTCCTTTTCGATGGATATTGTCATGGAAAAGGTTGGACACGAAATGAGCCTCCAGAAAACAAGAAAAACAACAGGATTAAAATTAAAATATCGATAGAAGGTTCCAGAACGTTACCCCGTCGAAAAATCGGCGCATAAAAAATTGCGCGTGCAAGCTTAAACTTAACCAGAACGAAGTTGTCCTAGGCCGATGATGATCGCCGGTAGTTTTTTCTTCCATTTTTGTTTCTTGCCGTTTTCATTTTGGGTGGAGGTCCGATTAAAGTGATTAATATTTATCTTTTCCAACACGAGCTTCCACTATTTGATCGCATTGTAGGTTCCTTCAGGATTTCGGCCGATGGATGTTGTTGTGACTTTTCGAGAGGACCCCTAGCAGAGGCGTGATCTTGATGGTTTTGCTGAAATTTATTGACGCGGGAGAGCGATGAAACTGGTTCTGGTTCGAAGATTGACATGCTTTATTGTCGAGAATGACAAGTGGATATCCACAGTTTTAATCCACACATTTCTTTCCGTTGCCCGTTCGCCGATCTTCGAATGGTCATTGAGATCGTAACCCAAGGTCATACACGTGCTAGCAGTAAATAAACACGCAAAATTAAGAAAGAAAAAAAAAACAATCTGGCTGCGGTCTTATGGCTGGCACATGCGTTAGATGATACCTTGAAACTATGGAATAGCTCATTAAAAATAGAATAAAGTTCTTTTTTTTTTGTTTCGATTATAGTCATTTTTCCATCTTTATGGCATTCGCGACTTTATCAACGTTGCAGTTGGCGGATCGTTATTGAAAAACTTATCCGGTACAACTGTGTTTGATGTTTATACTTGGGCTGGAACTCGCGGACATCGGCTCAGAAGACAACAGACTTGCCAACTGAGCTATATCACAAGCCCCAGAATATAGATCGTTTTACTTTCCATGTAAAGTAATTCAGATGACAATTTATTGGACTTAGATTTCGTGTTCGAATCGATCAATCGAAATTTCATATTTTATAATGACTTACACGGTAACCAAAGTAACTCTATTCTGTATAAAATTTCATTCAGTTTCGAGAAAACTGTCTCCACTTAGTTTTATGTTTGGTTGCTTTACGCGGCGCGTGAGTAAAGAGCTTTTATACATTTGAAAGCTTTTGGCCAGTTGCACAATTCTGTATATTCTGAAATGGGGATGCCCATGCATTTTCAAGATTTCTTTAGAAAAGTGAAAGTTGAGGAAATTTCTCAAAAAAAAAAACACATTTATTTTCCGTAGCATTAAAATCTTTATTTTCAATGAAACATACTGGTCATTTAAATGGAGAATTGTCGATTTCCAATGTTTTTATATCGACAGCAAACACAACACAAAAAATTGTTTTACTTGTACGAAAACTGTTGGGCCCCAAACATTGATGGTTGTCAAATTCAATGACGAAGAATACGGATGCCTAAACGACCACTTTCGGTACTGATTCACGTCTTCGTGCAGGCCAACCTCGAGGTAGCGAGGAGGGAATCAAGGCTGTAAGAAAAATTTATGTCAATCTTTTATCAATATTTTGCAATGTGAAAAACAGTTTACAGTGAAAAACTAGGATTTTTTTTTTGAAATAAAATGTTTAGAAATTAATTAAAGCCTACCTACCTACCTACCTAAGGGTCCAGCGCCGATTGACCGGCGCATAGGGCTGAGATAAAAGATCTCCACTGCTGGCGATCCGGAGCCAGCGTCTTCACTTGCTGCCAGCCAAGGTTCTCGTCAACTGTGCGGATTTCAGCGGCTAGACTTCGCCGCCACGAGCTTTTGGGCCTGCCTCTTCTTCGATGCCCATCTGGATTCCAGTCAAGCGCCTCTCTGCAAATCTCGTTTTCATCTCTTCGCAGCGTGTGCCCAATCCATCTCCACTTACGTTCCCGAATCTCGATTTCTAGCGCCTTTTGATGACACCGGCGATGAAGTTCAACGTTTGAGATCCAGTTGCCAGGCCACCAAGCGCGGATGATGTTCCGCAGGCAGCGATTCACAAAAACTTGCAGTTTTCGCGTCGTCACCGCATATGTGCACCAAGTTTCACACCCGTACAGCAATACGGATTTGACGTTTGAGTTGAAGATTCGGATCTTAGTTCGTAGAGAGATCTGGCATGACCGCCAGATGTTTCGGAGACTCGCAAACGCAAATCGGGCTTTTCTGATCCGGGTTTCGATGTCCTTCTTGGTACCACCATCAGGCGTAATCTGGCTACCAAGATACTGGAAGCACTCCACTGCCTCAACCCGTTGTCCAGCTACCACGAAATTGGAACGATTTTCTGTGTTGATTTCCATCGACTTGGTCTTTCCGACATTGATTTTGAGACCTGCTGCCTTGGAGCTTTCGGTGAGGTCGTCGAGTTTGCTCTGCATGTCTTGTTGTGTTTGGGCGAGCAAAACAATATCGTCTGCCAGGTCAAGGTCGTTCAGTTGCTCCATGGTTGAAGGATTCCACGGCAATCCTCGGTTTGGTCTACAGTCAATCGATCCAGTCAAGATCTCATCCATTACGATGAGAAAAAGCAGCGGTGACAAAATACATCCTTGTCTCACTCCAGCAGTTACCGGGATTGGTTCGGACAAGACACCGTCGTGCAAGACCTTGCACGAAAATGCCTCGTACTGTGCTTCGATGAGATGGACTAGTTTCTCTGGGACCCCTCGTCGTCTAAGAGCAGCCCAGATGTTTTCGTGGTTCAGTCGGTCAAATGCTTTTTCGAAATCAACGAACACCAGCAGAAGAGAGTCCTGGAATTCGTTGATTTGTTCCAGTATTATTCGTAGCGTTGTGATGTGGTCCACACATGATCGTCCGGATCGGAATCCAGCTTGTTGCCGTCGGAGTGTAGCGTCGATTTTCTCCTGGATCCTGTTCAGGATCACTTTGCAGAGTACTTTGAGGGTTGTACAGATCAAAGTTATGCCACGCCAGTTACCGCACTCTGTTAGGTCTCCTTTCTTTGGGACCTTTACGAGGATACCCTGCATCCAGTCGGCCGGGAATGTTGCAGTATCCCAAATGTCAGCGAAAAGACGGTGCAACATTTGTGCTGACAAGGCAGGGTCGGCTTTGAGCATTTCAGCAGGAATGCAATCGATTCCAGGCGCTTTGTTGGATTTCATGTTTTTGATTGCCGCTTCTATTTCAGCCAGCGAAGGCGCTTCCGAGTTGACGCCATTTATGCGACTTACTGTGGGCGCCTCGAGCTGCGGGTTCTGTTGGCCATTGCTATTTGTAACTCGGAAAAGTTGTTCAAAATGCTCAGTCCAACGCTTGAGCTGATCTGTTCGATCTGTCAGCAGCTGACCTGCTCGGTCTTTTAGCGGCATTCTTGCATTAGTCCTTGCACCACTAAGGCGGCGAGAAATATCATATAATAATCGGATATCTCCAATGGCGGCGGCTCTTTCTCCCTCTTCGGCTAGGGAGTTTGTCCAGGCTCTCTTGTCTCGTCTACAAGCTCGTTTAACTGCCTTTTCCAGCTCCGCATATCGTAAGCGGGCGGCTGCTTTGGCTGACCCGGTACATGCCTGCTCAATTCCGACTTTCGCCTTTCTCCGATCATCGATCATCCTCCAGGTTTCATCCGACATCCATTCACTTCTTCTTCCACGAACTTTACCGAGAGTACCATGGCTCGTCGTGATAAAGGCATTCTTGATTCCACACCACTGTTCTTCGACTGTTCCGTCTGTCGGCAACTCCAAGGCTCGGGATTCTAGCTGTTCAACGTATGCCCTTTTCACCTCTGGATTCTCCAACCGGCGGACGTCGTATCGACACCCGACTTTCTCCTCGCGCCGTTGGACACGCGCAACTCTCAGTCGTATCTCGCCAAGGACGAGGTGATGGTCAGATGCAATGTCTGCGCTTCGTTTGTTGCGGACATCAAGAAGGCTCCTTCTCCATTTTCGACTGATGCAGATGTGGTCAATTTGATTTTCTGTTCGGCCATCTCGCGATACCCAAGTGACCTTATGTGCTGGTCGATGGGGGAAAAGCGATCCACCGATCACCATGTTGTTGTTGCCACAAAATTCTACAAACAGCTCTCCGTTTTCGCTCATTTGTCCTAGGCCATGGCGCCCCATGATGCGCTCAAAGTCCTGATTATCGGAGCCAATCTTTGCGTTGAAGTCGCCTAAGTGGATTTGAATGTCACCCTTAGGAATTCTCTCAACCACGCTGTTCAATTGACTGTAAAACTGCTCTTTCTCCTGCAAATCGGCAACGTCAGTTGGCGCATAACACTGGACCATTGTAAGGTTTCTAACCCGTGTTCTGAATCTGGCTACGATTATTCTTTCGTTTATCGGTTCCCATCTAATGAGGGCCGCGTAGGCCTGCGGGCTTAACAGGAAACCAACTCCTCGTTCCCGAGTAGCATGTTCTCCTCGTATGCCAGAGTAAAGCAGTACTTGCCCGGACTGTGTCTTGTGTTCTCCAGTGTTAGGCCAACGGACTTCGCTCAGTCCCAATATCTCTAACTTGAGGCGGCTAGCTTCTCTAGCAAGTTGAGCCAGCTTTCCTGGCTGGGCAAGGGTCAAAACATTCCAAGTTCCAATTCTAGTCCGTGTTTTCATGCTAAAAGTCGTTGCCAAAGTTCCAATTCGGTTATTTCTTCTCTCAGTTTCTGTAACAATACAAGATATCAGGAGCAGTAGGTTGTTAGCCTAAAGTCCCTATCCCGCGATGGGGCTGCCATCTTGGACTTAGCTGGCGGGAGCCGCATTTCATAAATTCAGCCGCTCGCTGCGAGACAGACGCTGCTTGAGCCGCCCCTGACCTGGAGAACAGACGCTCGGTTGTTGTTGCACGCCGCCCCTGACCTGGGGAACAGACGCGTGCGGCCACCTTCTCAGTCTGCATGCGACCAAAGCATCCACCGGGGTTGGGTACCCGATCTCCGCTTAGGTTACTCGCACCCCAGCCGGCACCGCGGGGAGGTAGAGATAGGAGTTGTGAATAAGAGGTGATATGACCACTATGGGGTCTCGAGTTGCACATTATCCACCGTTTACCAGCCAATTAATTAAAGCGCTACAGCTAAATTAGAAATTTAAGAAAACATTAGAGAAGTCTTTTTCAGATTCGAATCTTTAATTTTTTTCTGATTTCAAATAAAAATTAACCAATAAAGTTTTTTGAGATACCTTTTTAACAGTTTCGACGATCTGACCAGAATAACTCGGCTGTTCCCTCAATTTTGCAGAATCAAGTTTAGTGGTCGAAAGCAGCTCAGAAAGCTTCTTTCCATTTTTCCTCACTGTTTGGTCATGGTATTTATGGGAACAAATAAAGCACCAAAGTACCTTGCTTCGGAAGTGCCATGATGAGTAAGTAGCTGGAAATGTTGTTCTGAATGTTATCGTTGCTAAGTCCAGCGCTTATCTTCGGAAGCATTTTTTCGCAACGTTTCTACGTCGATTATCCCAGCAATGACCTGAAACAAACAATTCCATTAACATCACAATAGACTTCTCGTGTCAATCTGGTTCAAAATTCAGGGATGCCAGACACACAACAATTTCGGGTTCAACTGGAGGCTAAGATCCGTGATTTTTTCGATTTATTTTTGAAGAGCTTGGACTTTCCTGAAAAATAAATGAAGTTGATAATAAATCGAATAAGAATACTAAGAAACAATTTATCAGTCGTTCAGAAACCGCGTTATTAGACTCACTAGAACCCCTTTATAATCAGTGCATAAGAACCATCAGTTCAGCCTTTAAAACCAGCCCCATTCTCTCCATCATGGCCGAAAGCGGGCAGTTGCCTTTCAGTTATCTCGTTGCCAAAAATCTAACAACAAGGTCATTACGATGGTTAGCCATAGGTGGCTCAATAGACTCCCCCCTAATTACCCGAACGAACGCCTTTCTAGAAAATTTGAACATCCCCCCTCTCCCCCCAGTTTGTCCTAGAAAACCAACTCCCTTCCGCTACTGAAATGATGAAATCCCCACAGTTGACTTCAGTCTTTCCCGAAAAGTTAAAGCAGGCCAATCATCCTCAGTTGTACTCCCCCACTTCCACCACCTAATTACCCAAAAATACCCTTCCCTTCCCCACTTCTACACCGACGGATCCAAAACCCAGAGTGAAAAAGTTGGCTGCGGCATCCATACCAATGAAGGAGACAAAAGCCTAGCCCTACCACCCGCCTGCTCAGTGTTTAGCGCCGAAGCCTATGCTATCCTCTATACCCTGGAAAACTACTGCTCCGACACAGGGCCCTTCGCAATTTTCAGTGACTCAGCCAGTGTACTAGAAGCCGTTTCCGCCGGAAATCTCAAACATCCTTGGATTTCCTCAATCACTGATCTAGCACTCCGAAAAAATGTTACCCTGGTCTGGATACCTGGACACGCCGGAATTCCCGGCAACCAATGCGCTGATCATCTGGCTGCCGAAGGAGGTAGAATGGATCCTTCCTCAATCCCCATCCCCCAGAAAGACGCACAAAAACTGACTACCAACAACATCCAGCTTGCCTGGGACCAAAAATGGGACCGAAACCGAACGGCCAAGTTACGGGAGATCAAGAACTGCACCGGAAAATGGAACCGGAAAATGGAATGACCAGCAAAGTCGCCCAAACCGAGTTGTCCTAACAAGACTAAGGATTGGCCATACCCGAATGACCCATGATTTTCTTCTCGACCAAACCGACCCTCCTGAATGCCCCGCATGCAATAGCACAATCACCGTCAAGCACATCTTATGCAACTGCATCACCTATTTGCCAGATAGACAACACTTCCAGCTTTAAAATAGTCTCCGAGAAATCCTGTCAAATTGTCCGACTGAAGAGGAAAAGTTATTGGCTTTCCTAAAACGCAGCAAACTGTTCCCACGAATTTAGATAGCCACACCGAATGGGATGAATAAACCCTAGAGGCTTAAAATCCCAAATAAAACAACAAAACAAACAAACTAAGAAACAATGGACTTACTCATTTTGGCGGAACCAATCGATGGCCAGTCGACGAGCAAAGCTTCCTCTCAGAGCACGTCTACGGTGGTGATGTCTTCTTGTCTCCGCTTTTGTTCAGTTTGGTTCGTGATTATTACATGGAGTTTCGCTTGTTTGATCTTCACCCCGACACCATGCACGGTTTCCAATCATTTCATGACAGGATTTTGTCTGGCAGCTGACAAATGCCCAGCGTATCAGCGATTGAAGCAGGCCATGGCCAACAACGAAATAGATCCAAGCTTCATCAGTAGCATAAACTGTTCTCGGAGTGACACTACCTACTTTGTTTGCTGCCCTTTAAACTCCAACTACTTATTTCCACCGGGAAGGTCGATCTCAGCAAGCTCAAGCAGCAATGTGGCTTGGCATTGTCCGATGTACGCATTATCGGTGGTTAAAAAACCGAAAAAGATTAATTTCCCTAGCTGGCTTTGATGTTTTACGAATCCGACGAATCTGATGAATTGGTGCCAAAATGTGGTGGTGCTCTTATTTCGTAATGGTGGGTTCTCACGGCAGCTCACTGCATCACTGGACTGGATAGTGGAAAACTAAAAATTCGATTACGAGAACACAATCTGGACACAGAGAAAGATTGTACCTAACCGACATGAGTGTGCCGATCCGGTTGTTGAAATTGGCGTTCGAACCACCATCGCTCGTCCAAACTATGTACGTACCAGCTGGAGTAAGGCAAACGATTTGGCACTGATCAAATTGATGCGTAACGTATCGTTCACTGACTTCGTGAGACAAATCTGTTTGCCAAGCTTCTTCAACTATTCGGAGAGCAAACTCGGAATTGCAGCCAAGCTCGTAGCGTCCGGCTGGGGTTATACGGACTTCTATGAAACGGATACAATCGTCTCGAGCAGGGTGGAGCTAAAGGTTGCACTACCCCAGATTCAGCTTCCCAATGTCAGTCGATCTACGGTGAGTACCAGGTGCCGATAAGCGAGAAGCAGATCTGTGCCGGGGGTCTGAAAGCTCAGGACACGTGCCGCGGGAACAGTGGATCCCCATTGATGTCCTACGATGCCGGCCGAGGGCGCTGGTTCGCGTACGGAATCGTCAGCCGAAGACCATCCCATTGTGGAACCGAAGGCATCCAATATCAATACCAATTTGTTTCAATACGGCGACTGGATCCGGAGAACAATGGCAAACAATTGAGCTGGGACTGTTTTTTTTTTGTAAGAAATCTGTTTAATGAAGCTAGCAGGGAAAAAAACTTAAAAAATGTACTTCCAGCGGAAGTTTCACGAGTCATATTTTTTGTTCCAGCTCGTTTCTAAGCTTTTTCTTCAGTATCCGTACCTGCACCCTGTCTTCTCCTTCTTTTTTCTTCCGAGTGCGCATACTCGGCATTGGTTTTCTTCTGCAAGAATCCTCCAATGTACTTGACCGGATTTCATCAGATCTCGAGCGTTGCCCTCCCTTAAAATCAAACAATTTAATCAAAAAATCAAGTTAAATGGTGAAAAACGTACCTTTTACCAGTTTTGATGTTGATTAAAACGCAAAAATGACAAAAATTTAAAACTTTCACAACAAACGTAGTCAAATTTAAAATCTTTTTAGGCTTTGACATCCCCTTCCAAACCATTCCAACAACAACAAACTGTTTATACAGAGCTGAATAATCGAGTTTTAGTTTACATTTGCATATTGTCGTCCCGAAACTACCAGAAACTGAATTGGGGATATACAAATTTTGAGCAACAATCCATTAGTTATTATGAATGTGTAATTGCAACACATTTTAGGAATAACTCAATTTTTCCGTGTAAAAGTACATGACATGTCAAGATCTTGTGTTATCTCGACAAAACATATTTTTGCCAAAGTTTGACTTCAGAAAGTTGATTTACGACCAATTTTTTTTCGAGATAACACAAGGTTCAGTCATTTTGAATCAAAATTATAATTTCGATTACCTGAAGTTCATTTCGTCCTTGATGATTTTTGAAATTTTCATGCCGATTTTTGGCGAAATTTTTTAAAGTTATAACATCAGGTTGAACTTAGGATCTGGACACATGTGTGTGCCAAACAAAAAATCGTACTAGGAATAAAAGCTCAACTCTTAAACAATGTTAATGCGAATCGCAATTCCTACCGAATATAAGTAAACGATCGTAAAAATGGTTACTTAATGTCTACCGACTTGGATATGATGAATAGTCTGCCATGTTTGCAAATTTCAAGTGAGAAAACAACCTTGTTGTTCTCTCTGCAATAAGCAGTGAAACCAAATTTCTAAAAATCCGAGGGTTTCTTTAGATTGATTGTCCAATGAGAGCAGCAGCCTATATTGTCGCTGGCAACGGCTTGCATGCATTGAGAGCAAAACTTGCGCTCTCTCGCATAGTGTCAGGATGAACGGTATAAGGAGTTGAATATCGTCCAATTTGTACAATACTTATCTCTTAAGCCAAAACTTAAAAAAAACGGATATTGGTTTAACAGCCAACTCCCCCTCCCCCCCATTGAGATTTTTTTCAAGTAAAATTTTCAGATCGAGAAATAAATTTACTATAGCATCCGGAAATGTTTTGATCCCAAAAAGTGTTCAAAAATAAGTTTAAACAAACAAGTCAGAAATTCGGCTTGCCTCCAGCGGATTTTTTCCTAAATCAATCCAGGCCAAAGACATTTCATTTGACGACATTATATGACCTTCAAGAATTGAAACTTTTTTCAGAGTGATTTTATAGTTGAAATTCAATAAACCTTTTGTATTGAAACTCAAATCTTGAAACACAAAAACCCTTCCTTATGAATTGGATTTTATAAAGAGGTGTGACAAAATGAGTTCAGAATTCGAAACCAACCATTTTGACTTTAAAATTCAAGCATCGTGTAATAATTTTACACATCAACAAGTTATGAGACATATGAAAGGTGTTTAATACTCACAATAATCAATAGAATTTGCAAAAAAAAAAAATCTAAAACCTAGTATCCATTACTTTATTACTAATCTTACTGATAATCAAAAAAACTTTGAATATGTCGCTACAAATTTTTCAAGAAACCAATTTAAAGCTTGAATATTTTTTTTCCTGGTCTTCTCAATGCTCAACTTCACATTCAAAAAGGTTTAGATAAATTACACAAGGCCACTAAATGCATCCTTTTCCAAGGTGCCAAGAATTGAGTAATTTATTTTGTTTAATTTGGGTGCCAATTCAATTTGTTTTTTTTCGATCATCTTTAATTTTTGAAATCAATTTTGAAAATAGGTAAAACTCATTACAAAAATTTCTGCGGTCTTTGGAAAAATCTTATATTCAAAGAGAAGTTTGAATAGCCTCTTAGCTGAATGAAAATATGATTTAAAAGTTGTCGAATTAGTAGATTAGAAGAATTCAAAGTAATCATTGACTACTTTGACATCATGACCAAATGTTGACAATTGAAAAAAGGTTGAATCTAATAATCAACTTTTCTCAAGACCGCGAGTACTTTCAACTTCTCCAAAAAAAAAGTTATAGATAATTTCTGTTTATTTTTTACCCCATGTTGTTAAATGCGGGAGTTTTGACAGTTTTATAAAAAGTGTTCAACCAAATTGAATTATAAATATTTTTTAAAGCAATCATAAAGTCGTTTTGCAGGATTTTACATTTTTTTCGAATGAATAAAATCTTTTTTTCAAAATTTCTTCAGTTATGCCAATTATACTAGTGATGATTGTTTTCTAATTTTTTTTAAACTGTGGTATTTAACTTTTCAAGACCATTTTTTAAACATATTCATTAAAATTTTATTCCTTGATTGAATAAGTTTAATAAAAAAAATTTGGATCAGATTTTTTTCATGTAATTGATTCGTTCGCTCATCAGTTACCACTGATATATTGCACACAAAACACAACTCAACTGCATTTTAAAACTTATTAACATCATACCATCAAAACTAGGAGTGCCAGGCAGAATCTGACTAAAGATCAGAGTTCAGGACGAATAAATCTATCTTCTTTTTTTTTTAAATCAAAGGCTCTGAAAGCTGTTTCCTTGAGAAATCATATTTTTCTTTATATAAGTTATTAAAATGTCAAGATGTTTTCATGGAAAAATTTCCTTCTGAGTTCTAAAAAAATATCTTTTTCACTACCATATTTTGTATTAGTTTCCAAATAAATTTACCGAATTCAAAAGAATCATTTATTTAGTTTTGAATATAATTGGGGGAAGTGAGATGGAACAACAGAAAGCAATTCAAAACAGAGTTTGGTGTGTTTTTGAATATTTGTTGACCCAAGTTTTGAGTATGGCAGTTAGATATGAGTTAAGATAGGTTAGTTAGTTTACCATGTAATGTAAAAACACGATTTTTAGCTTTAAATAAATAATTTAAAAAAGAAAAAAAATCGTATCAGTAAAACTTATTATTTTTTGACTACGTGTGACGGTCATATCTACTTGAGTAAGAAAATGGTTCTTTGTGTAAATTTGATTTGAACTGATTTTTTTTTAAATTTTTAACGTTTTAGTCTCGGATTTTTCAAGTAAAGACGACTGCAGCAAAAAAATTCGAGACAAATAGCCGGTAAAATTCCTTTGAAAAAATGCTTTATGAAATCAATTTGGATTTTTGGAATTTTTATTATTTCTAGCTGGACATAGGTTTTGAATTTTTGTTCGTTCGACAACAAACTTTTTTTCCGAATATATTTTTTAAGTCTCATTTCTGATTGATGAAGTGTGGATTTATCGATTAACCAATTTTTTAGGATTTTCCAATTGACAAGGGTAGAAAGCGAGTTTTTTTTCAAATTTTAACTATTGTTTTGGAAACCAGCACGATTAACTTTCGATATTTGTTATGTTACAGTAGAAATAAGTTGCATTGCGAAAAGATCATCAACTATTTATTTATCAAATAATGATATAACGATTTTTTTTATTGAAGTTCACATCGATTGAATTATTTGTAAAGCCTAGTCCACACTAGGCAACATGAACTGCGATTTTTGTTATGAGACGAACTTTGTTGTCTGTTGTTGTTATTGGAAACCTGAGACGCTCTCAGCGTCTCCCGAAGAAAATGGAAGACGCTGAGACCGTCTCGAGACGAACCGTCTCATAGTGTGGACTAGGCTTAATGATCTGCAGTGCTCGAATTAAGCGAATAAGTGACATTTCTTTAATAAAAAAAAAAAAAAACATTGAACTTCAAAAACCGAATACCATTCAGTTTTGCGAAAACTAGTTCTACCAAAACAGGAATGTGCTCCAACCCTAAATTGAATCAGCTTATCCACACAATTGACAAGCAGTTTTTTCAGCCTCACAACAAATTTCATCCATCAAATATCGGAATCCCTGCTGATGATTAAACCACCTAACGGGCTGATCCAAACCAAAACAAACAAACGACTCGCGAGATCCAGCGATAGCTAAGGTACTGAAAAAAAAACCCGTCGAATCATGTAAACATTAGACCTAGGGTAATTTTTAAGTAGAGTTGAGAGTTGAAATACTCATACAAACCGCGAGCTGCCTCCCATTATGTAAGAGATATGGCGCCTGTTGACGATGATTGGTCTGTTACTTTTGTTGGTACTTTTTGAGGTATTGTGTTCGGAACACACGTCTTTGAATTCACATGGAAAATATTGGGTCTGTTTAAAGTGGGATTGCTCCGCAAGGATAAGCTTTAAAAAATTGCAAATTTTTCAAAAAAAAAGGTATTTTAAACTTAAATTTAATAAATTTTAAGGGAAATTTCATACGCTTTTCAAGAAAACATTTTGAAACTCTTTTCAACCAAAGTCTAATGCTAAATCACTTGTTTGACTACTGAATTTCATGTTTTTGTAATCCTTTGAGTAAAAAAAAAAGAAAAATCATCGTTTCCAATTGGTGTCACTAATGGATTTGAAAGTCATTATTTTCGACGGAGCCTTTTTTGAGCAAACACTCCATCAAGATTTCGCATTCCATGATTTTGGTTGATGTTTGAAAGACGTTTACCGGCATGATTCTTACAATAATATGAGGCAAAAACTCAAACTAAAAGTTAACAAATGGACATCCCCGACATGCGCGAATCAAACTCTAATAACCGTGGTGCGGGCTAAGCCTCGGCCCGCCTTCACCGGATGGCACGGATTTTGTATGGTGGGTTATTCCAGACATTCAAAAGGAACAGTGCGAGCGAGGAAACCTGTTCTCCAGCATCTTAACAACCTCGTAACAAAGTTCCAGAAGACACTGCTGCGATGTTGGCACCGAAACGAGCTGAATGTACCTGCTCCTTGAGAACGGGGGTCTGAGGTGCCCTCCCTGCTAAGCGGGACGGATGAGTTGTTGTGTTTGAGAGTTGAAGGAAGAAGAAAGAGCAAAAAAACGGCAACAACAAAAAAGCGTAATGATTCCAACTGTCAATACAAACCCCGAGTGAGTACCTACCTACCAACGTTAGCCGGACGTTAACCCTTTAATTGTGTTTGATGATTTTGCAATATTTGCGTAGCAGTGTAATTATGAAGCATTCTAAGTTAGAATTATAGAAAGAGCTAAGTATGTTATTATCGGAACAAGGAGTTGCAACTTAAACAAAAAAAAGTGGAGTTGCAGTTCAAAACAAGAACATAAATAAACCGTCTATGATGAACGTAAACAAAAACTTCAAATGCAAATTAGTTACAATAATACAACATTGAGGGATTGTGTTGTCACTCGATTTTCGTGCTAAACTAAAAATTTAACTTTATCAAAAAGTTTAGCCTGAGGGTTTTTATTTGTATGTTTGTACGTACGGTAGCCATGTTGGGTGCACGGTCGTTCCGCAGTTGTGTGTAAGATTTTATCAACAAGTCACTGTTAGTTACCATGTATCCAGTTGATAACAGCTGGATGAGACGTTCAAAGGAATAGATTCGTAGGTAGAGTAACTTACAATATCCAAAAGGCTAGGATGGGCTTGTGATATAGCTCAGTTGGCAGGTCTGTTGTTTCCTGAGCCGATGTCCGCAAGCTCGAGCCCAAGAGTGAACATCGAACACAGTTGTACCGGATAAGTTTTTCAATAACGATCCGCCAACTGTAACGTTGATAAAGTCGCGAATGCCATAAAGATGGTAAATAACTAACTTTCGACTATAATCGAAACGAAAAAAAAAGAAAGGCTAGGATCGATTGGTCTCGTGATGTTTTTGCCAAATATACAACTAACTCACTATGCAAGTCTCTGTAGTCCCGCCCCCAAGATTTGTTTTGAGAAGTCAAACAGCAGTAGGCCCCATGCGGAGAATTCCCATGCACTCAATCCCTTTTGAATGTCATGGAAAAAAAATCATGATTTTAACGGTTATGAAGGTTTCGAAATCTAAAAAATCAAAATGATCAGTTTTCAGCTTGCGAGACATGAATGGAAAGCTTTGATCTGTACTTGATACTCCAATACAAAAAAAAAATATGGCAGAAACAGTTGTTAACTTATTTGTTTCAATTTCTAAAAATTGTAGAATTTTAGTTTTCACAACGTTGTATTTCTTAAACAGGAAGATCTTGGCAAGATCTGAATCCATGATTTAATGGAGGATTATATATTCAGAAAAATCAGCTTTTAGTTTTTACGTAAGTTTATTAGTTATCGATAATCGATTTTATTAAAAAATGACAAATTTTGAAATTTCCAAACGCTATATTACCACAACTAGAGGTGATTGACAAAATCTGACGAATGTTTTGAATTCAGGCTGCTAAAATCAGTTATTGAATCAAAGGCACGAAAAATGCTGTTCACCGGTGTGAATTCAGTATAAAGAATTAAGTTGCATAAAAAACGAAATGTTGTATGATTTTAATCGCCGTAATTTTTTATGATTATAATTTAAATGGCATGTGCGGCGGAGTGAAAACTAGAGAGAATTTATTTTATAGAAATTTGAAAGAAAGGTGGATAGACAGGCATTAGTGCGCCAATAGGAGAAAGCTTGATATGTGTTGAAATTTCAGGCTAGAGGGCATGTTGATGAAAAGCTCCCATGAATTGTCCCGCCTTTGCTTTACACTAGCTAATTATACACTCAGAAAAATACTATTATGTATGCCATAAGATTCTCTTATGAAGTGGCGCCATAAGAAAAATTAATGAAATTCATAAGATTGTCTTATGACGCGAATGAATTCTGAAGATGAACGTCTACTTCAATGAGAGGTTGTTGCTTTTCATAAGAAATTCTTATGGAAACATTAAATCACTTTCTAATAAGAAAAATTCTCGATATTTCATGCTGAAAACATTCACTTTATTGTTAGCCAAATTTGTTTAAAATTAAATTCTTCATGGTCACCATCAGCAGCGCATCAACAAACGGCTCCATCAAAGTTTTCTTTTGCCGCATCTTAATCTTCGACCTTTCGTTTTTGCCGATCAGCTTGCTGAAAAGTAAACAAATAATGTATTTTAATTTACTAGTATATTCAACGTTCACACCAAAAACATCAAATCGAACTTACCATTCCGGAGATAACAATATCATTTAACATTAAGGGAAAACTATAATAACTGTGAACTGGCGATTGCTTCGTACTGTTAGATGATGAAAAAAAAACTGATGCTATGAATGAATGTGTTCATCATTTTTTCACAATGCCGTTTTTTTCTATTTTTCATAAGAACATCGTATGAAAATTGAAAGAATTTCATAAAACTCTTATGAAAAATTAGTTTGGACGCAAAAAAGTGGTTCATAAGATGTATCTTATGAAATTTATAATAAGATTTCCTCTGAGTGTACATGAGAAACTCAGAAAGAGGATTCCCATTTATTTATAGCGAGCCCAGTGGTTTTAGAGCGTGTTTTTACGCACACTTCAAACGAGCCTTGCCAAATGGTAATAGCACTAATGTGATTACAGAGTGAAGTAGATATAGTAGCAGTGGACCGTCTCTTTAACAGAAAATGCGATGTTTGAAAATCGCGATAACAGCACATACAGCATGTTTTTTAATATTCTTTCAATAAAACTGTTTTTTAAAGCTTTAATGTATTTATACTGTTTCAAGTTTGAAAAAACCGAGTTTTATGTGGCATCAAGAGTGAGATTTTCAACACAGAAGGATGAGCTAGTGAGCTGATGAAGAGAACTCCCTTCTCCGGAAAAATCTATTGCCTATTGTGTTGAGGAGAAATCTGAGAGCTAACATAGAGCCA
The DNA here is from genome assembly GCF_029784155.1 of Uranotaenia lowii. NCBI lineage: Eukaryota > Metazoa > Arthropoda > Insecta > Diptera > Culicidae > Uranotaenia > Uranotaenia lowii. Next base: position 56,436,838 of record NC_073693.1, read on the forward strand.
TTTTTGATAAGAGTGAGCCTGGTATTACAGTAGTCGAGTCGTGTTGAGGTGAACTTCAGTCAAGTAGCTCGACTGAGTCGACTGCTTGAAAGTTTGTGACTCAGCTGTCACAATTAACCGAGCCAAGTTTGTTTTGATCCAGTTTTTTTTACAGCAACAATCATGGCACTTTTGCACCTCTTTGTTTACCATTTTTAAAATCAGCTTTTACAGGCCATAATAAAAACTGTAAACATTATCGAAATCTTTCAGAAATGATAGAAAAAACAGTGGAAAGTCTGACATCTTGCACGAGGAAGCTTTTCAAAGACGCCGCCATTCGCGCTCAAATTAAATCGATCAGTTTCACTCGACTTCCGTAATACGACATTTCGCTCGACTGGACAGTGACTGAAGTCTAGTCGAGTTACTCGACTCGTTTTATGATGATAATAGATAAATGTGAAAAATGCAATAGATAAAATGTGAAAAGCGAAAAATCGACAAGTAGCAACTATTTGCAGCGAGAATCTGAAAAATGGCAACGTCGTTAGAACTGTTCTCGCATAAGAAAAACTCAGTAAACTCATGGGTTGTTACGTTTTTGCTCGTTTGAAGTGTGTGTAAAACCACGCTCTCAAACAACTAGGCTCGCTATAAATGGGAATTTTCTTTCTCTGTTTCTCATGTATAGTTAGCTAGTGTAGGGCAAAGGCGGGACAATTCATGGTAGCTTTTCATCATCATGCCCTCTAGCCTAAAACTTCAACACCTATCAAGCTTTCTCCTATTGTCGCAATAATGCCTGTCGATCCACCTTTCTTTCAAATTTCTATAAAAAATAAAATTCTCTCTAGTTTTCATTCCGCCAAACATGCCATTAAAATTATAATCGTTTTATGTAATAGGGCCTGTGTATGGATTTAACCGACACTTGGTTATTCGACTCGGACGTGCGCGTGAGTGAGAACGACCCGACCAAGCGAGTTAAGTGTGACAGTGCGTGGTTCCCCTGGCCCACCGGCATTGCTTCTGAACGTCGGACTGGTTTGCACATTTGGCGACCGTGACAGGTATCATGTCAAATTTGGATTGAATAGGATGAGGTGAAAATGAATCAAAGCAGGCGAGTTGAGAGGACCGCCTGGGCATACTGACGCAAATTTTAAGCGAGTTGAGAGGGCAGCTGGAAATTAATAGGCAAGTAGAGAGTGATGAGGCAAGTGCGTTGTGATTACAAATTGCAGCGAATTGAGAGGAAAGCCTAATCGTTTAGATTACAACTTTAAGCAAGTTGGGAGGACAGCTTGAGATTCGAAGGCGAGTTGGGAGAACCACCTGATTATATTGATGCGAATTTCTAGCGAGTTGAGAGGACAGGTTGAAACTAATAGACGAGCTGAGGGGACAGCCTAAGCGTTTTGGTTACAATTTTCAGCAAGTTGAGAGGACAGCTTGAGATCGCAAGGCAAGTCAGGAGGACCGCCTGAGCACATTGACCCGAATTTCAAGTGAGTTGAGCAAACTGCTTGGTGAGCGGAAAATATTCCAGCGAGTTGAGGGGACAGCTTGACATGAATTTCAAAAACTCCTTGAAGCAAGTTAAAAAAAACTCGTGCGTATAGAAAAGACAGCTTGGTGAGAAAGAAAACACAAGCGGGTTTAAAAGACAGCTTATTTGAAAAAAAAAAACACCTTGAAGCGAATGGAGATAGCAGATTGATGAAAATGAAAACTCAAGGCAGTCAAAGATATTTTGAAGGTTTGAAAAAAATCTATTGAGAGTTGAGATGGCAGTTTGTAGTTCCAACTGAAGTGGACAGCTTGCGATTGTGACAAAATAAGCGGAGAAGAAAGTATTAAAATTACCATACGAGCTGTAAAAGAAATAAGAGAATACGTTGCGAGCATGTTGTATTTTCTTTAAATATAGAGGACAGTGCGAAAATAAAAAAAAAAGATCTGAGAGATACAAATTAAGAAGTGAGGTTTAAATAAATTAAGACCAGAGCGCTTTGAAGGGTTCAAAACAGACATAAAAACGTGCCAAAGCTTGGAAGAGATTTTTGAACTGTTGTTGGTTGAGGAAGACCTCCTCCGGCTCTACGGTTGGTTTGGTAAGTTTTTTTTTCTCTCTGCTGACAGGATTGAAAAGTTTCGCTCAAATCAATTGGAAGGGAATTCATTTTTTTGTGTAGAGTCACTATTTTTTGCACCATTTGGTGATTTTTACGACAGATTAATCAAATGTTGTCACTGTTCTGCTGTCAGCTTCATAGGGAGTTGTATGTTAATGATAGATAACTTTGTTTTTTTTCGGAAGCGTTTTAATATGAAAGATCGCTTACTCAGCTGTCATTATTTTTTTTTATCAAGCAATTTTTTTTTTCGTGACTAATTATGTACTACTTGAGCTTCTTAAATGTGTGCAAAAAGGCGTTTATCCTAGCTAGATTTGCAAACATATTTTGAACTTGCATGAACTCAATTAGTAGTGATGAATCGACGATACGTTTCGTTGCACCCTCCAATGTTTATTTTTAGATCCTGTTTTATGATCATGTTATTGAAAGACTTTGAACAGTGATGGATGCAGTCATTAGACTTTTATTGTGGGCCTTAAAAACTGAAATCGAAACAATGGATTATGTTCAATCTTCATGTTCAATGGAAGAACAAAAAAAAAGAAAGTCTTTTAAAATTAAAAATATTAAAAGATTTAAGTCATATCTTTAATCGATCAAACTTCCTCATTCTAAAAACATAAAACGGAAAGATTCTGAGGTTAAAACACCTACTTAGGTACTAAAGGAAGCCCTCTGTCTTCGAAGCAGACGCCGATTGCCGTTTTATTCAACGATTTGCTGCAGTTTTCTTGCATTCTGTATCTGCCACCGCCGATTCTGTTTGTTTTTGGCCATTCGATAGGAAGTCTAGTTGACGAGGTTGTGGATTAGTCTCGCACAGCAGATATTGTCACTGATTTGGTATCGACTGGTAGTTTTTTTTTGCTGCAGTAGGGTTTCAAATGGATAATTTGGGATTATATGCCCGAAGTCTGCATTTAGTTCAGCCGATTAATTTTGTTGATGATGACTTTAGCGAGAAGAGTATTATCGTAGCTAATCGATCCAGAACTAATAATGGAGCTCATTTTAACACTGATGTTAAGTAATGTTTCGATGAGAATCGGTGAGCAATATGAAAATAAAGATTTGTCATAAATCAATCCTTATATTGAATCATGCAAAACTTTTCAACTTGAATGGATTCAAAAAACTAAATGTTAAGACAGTATTTTTGACATTTTTGTATTTTTTGTCATATTTGTCATTTTTGTCAATTTTGGTCATTTTTATCATTTTGATAATTTTTGTAAATTTTGTCATTATTGTCATTTTTGTCATTTTTGTCATTTTTTGTCATTTTTGTCATTTTTTGTCATTTTTGTCATTTTTGTCATTTTTGTCATTTTTGTCATTTTTGTCATTTTTGTCATTTTTGTCATTTTTGTCATTTTTGTCATTTTTGTCATTTTTGTCATTTTTGTCATTTTTGTCATTTTTGTCATTTTTGTCATTTTTGTCATTTTTGTCATTTTTGTCATTTTTGTCATTTTTGTCATTTTTGTCATTTTTGTCATTTTTGTCATTTTTGTCATTTTTGTCATTTTTGTCATTTTTGTCATTTTTGTCATTTTTGTCATTTTTGTCATTTTTGTCATTTTTGTCATTTTTGTCATTTTTGTCATTTTTGTCATTTTTGTCATTTTTGTCATTTTTGTCATTTTTGTCATTTTTGTCATTTTTGTCATTTTTGTCATTTTTGTCATTTTTGTCATTTTTGTCATTTTTGTCATTTTTGTCATTTTTGTCATTTTTGTCATTTTTGTCATTTTTGTCATTTTTGTCATTTTTGTCATTTTTGTCATTTTTGTCATTTTTGTCATTTTTGTCATTTTTGTCATTTTTGTCATTTTTGTCATTTTTGTCATTTTTGTCATTTTTGTCATTTTTGTCATTTTTGTCATTTTTGTCATTTTTGTCATTTTTGTCATTTTTGTCATTTTTGTCATTTTTGTCATTTTTGTCATTTTTGTCATTTTTGTCATTTTTGTCATTTTTGTCATTTTTGTCATTTTTGTCATTTTTGTCATTTTTGTCATTTTTGTCATTTTTGTCATTTTTGTCATTTTTGTCATTTTTGTCATTTTTGTCATTTTTGTCATTTTTGTCATTTTTGTCATTTTTGTCATTTTTGTCATTTTTGTCATTTTTGTCATTTTTGTCATTTTTGTCATTTTTGTCATTTTTGTCATTTTTGTCATTTTTGTCATTTTTGTCATTTTTGTCATTTTTGTCATTTTTGTCATTTTTGTCATTTTTGTCATTTTTGTCATTTTTGTCATTTTTGTCATTTTTGTCATTTTTGTCATTTTTGTCATTTTTGTCATTTTTGTCATTTTTGTCATTTTTGTCATTTTTGTCATTTTTGTCATTTTTGTCATTTTTGTCATTTTTGTCATTTTTGTCATTTTTGTCATTTTTGTCATTTTTGTCATTTTTGTCATTTTTGTCATTTTTGTCATTTTTGTCATTTTTGTCATTTTTGTCATTTTTGTCATTTTTGTCATTTTTGTCATTTTTGTCATTTTTGTCATTTTTGTCATTTTTGACATTTTTGTCATTTTTGTCATTTTTGTCATTTTTGTCATTTTTGTCATTTTTGTCATTTTTGTCATTTTTGTCATTTTTGTCATTTTTGTCATTTTTGTCATTTTTGTCATTTTTGTCATTTTTGTCATTTTTGTCATTTTTGTCATTTTTGTCATTTTTTTCATTTTTGTCATTTTTGTCATTTTTGTCATTTTTGTCATTTTTGTCATTTTTGTCATTTTTGTCATTTTTGTCATTTTTGTCATTTTTGTCATTTTTGTCATTTTTGTCATTTTTGTCATTTTTGTCATTTTTGTCATTTTTGTCATTTTTGTCATTTTTGTCATTTTTGTCATTTTTGTCATTTTTGTCATTTTTGTCATTTTTGTCATTTTTGTCATTTTTGTCATTTTTGTCATTTTTGTCATTTTTGTCATTTTTGTCATTTTTGTCATTTTTGTCATTTTTGTCATTTTTGTCATTTTTGTCATTTTTGTCATTTTTGTCATTTTTGTCATTTTTGTCATTTTTGTCATTTTTGTCATTTTTGTCATTTTTGTCATTTTTGTCATTTTTGTCATTTTTGTCATTTTTGTCATTTTTGTCATTTTTGTCATTTTTGTCATTTTTGTCATTTTTGTCATTTTTGTCATTTTTGTCATTTTTGTCATTTTTGTCATTTTTGTCATTTTTGTCATTTTTGTCATTTTTGTCATTTTTGTCATTTTTGTCATTTTTGTCATTTTTGTCATTTTTGTCATTTTTGTCATTTTTGTCATTTTTGTCATTTTTGTCATTTTTGTCATTTTTGTCATTTTTGTCATTTTTGTCATTTTTGTCATTTTTGTCATTTTTGTCATTTTTGTCATTTTTGTCATTTTTGTCATTTTTGTCATTTTTGTCATTTTTGTCATTTTTGTCATTTTTGTCATTTTTGTCATTTTTGTCATTTTTGTCATTTTTGTCATTTTTGTCATTTTTGTCATTTTTGTCATTTTTGTCATTTTTGTCATTTTTGTCATTTTTGTCATTTTTGTCATTCTGGAAATGATGTTTCTTTGCAAAGATTAAACTTTTAAACTGCATGGGATTAGTTATTCGTCGAGTGATTATTTTAAATTTTTTTGTTGCCGGCTGCTTTGGTGTAGTGGTTAGAGTTCAAGTCATCTTTGGTTATGTTCATGAGTTCGATTCCCGGTCACTTCATATATAGTACTCTGGGTTGGTGGTTAAAGCATTTGTAAGATGCTAGCCATCATATCCTCGGAAGCTTTACGAAAAGTTATCCTTTTAATTAAACTGATGTTTCACTGTGATCCAATATGTGTGTGTTTGTGTTCGATTTTGTTCAAACTCAAATTATTATCGATTACCGTGCAGCCCGATTAGGTGACTAACGAGAGTTTTCGCCAAAACATTTTCATCCCTTACGCAAAAATGCGGATCTCGTCCAGGGTAAATTAAAACGAAATATGCTAATAGTTCTAGTTATCCAGTTCCTGTAAAAAAAAATAAGACTTAACTTCGAGCATGATCAGATTTATCTCAACCTGACCTTTAATGGATACACGGCCATAAAGCGAGTTTGATTTGAGTCGTTGTTTTCAGCTGACTGGCTAGTTGCTGCCACTAAATAACGTTCGCGAGCTCTGTTGCTGCGCGTTTCGTTTTATTTGAAAGGTGTACTGTGAAAAATCCAGCCCGTACTGCTGCTATACCTGCTTCGAGAAACAACGATAAAACGCGTTCTGACTGACTGATGCCGGCCAATAGGGTTTGAGTCGAGGAGAGGAAAAAAAAAGCATCAACAACAGCAACAAACTCCAACAACAACTAGCAGCCGGTTAGATAAAGCAAGAGCAAAAAATATAGCTAAGCAGCTCCACCCCCTCGACTGAGCCCCACATCCAGCCTCTGATCGTCAAATTTGCACAGTTATTCGCAAATAGTGTCCAAGTTACGCTTCCTAGGCGCGATAAAATGAAGCACCAGTATTGGAATCACTCAGAAATCCATCAAAGGGATCAACATCTGCAAGAGGCCAATTTTTGAAGACCATTCTCTGTTTCGGTAGAGGGATTCACGAGGTCCATCCGGTTTGCGTTAGGATGAGGTCACATTTGATCCTATTGCATCATCCCCACTCCTACCAGGAATTCGAACGGTCACCATGGCGTCGCCAAAGCCGTCATTGGTTGTTGCGAAACACAAAAAAGCTACATGGAGGAATTACGCACCAATAAGCCGGAAAGTCGTTGAAATGCTTTCAAAATTATAAAAATGGTATTGTGATGCATTTGGAAAAACTAAATGTTGCTTTCGGGAAAAAAGTTGCACGCAATTTCAATTAAAATAATTCCAGGGAGCTTGATTGAAGTATGTTGATTGATTCATCGAAGCCAGATGGTCTTAGTAGACCGGCTTATATTTAGAACATATAAAATACTTAAACTGTTTTTGGTAAGATTCTGTCAACTGGGGCATCATGCAACACTTTTCAACTTCAATGGCTTCTAAAAACGTAATGTCCACAGATAATCATACCGCTCGTACATCAAAAATTTTAAAGGTTGATAGATGGGATATCAAATTGACGTAGTAAGAAAAATTATTGGTTTCACCAGTTATTTTTAAATTTACACAGCTCATAAAGCATGGTTTTGTTTGGTTTTGTTCGAATTAAATGTTATGTTTTCTTCTGTCAAAAATGTTTTTTATATCAAAAGCATAAGTGTGTTGCATAAATTTAGGGGTAAAAAATACAACAAAAATTCTAGAATCATAAAAATTCATGTTTGGATAGATAAAAAGTTAATCTTTGATCGCATTTTGATACATTTTAGCAAAGACTGGTAACTGAATTCTATAGTTATTTATTTTAAAAAAAAAAGATGATTGTCCGAAAATATTTTTAATCCAACAATGTTGGTATAGGATAATAAAGCTTAGTTCTTTTAGAAATGGGACACTTTATTTTGCTAAAAGCTCGTTCACTAGTAATCGGTGTAAATGCTGGTTGTAAAAAGTAGTAGCCGACTTGATTTTGTCAAAATTTAAAATTAACGCGTTTTTGAGATATTCACCATGCAAGAGAAAAAGAAAAAAAATATTTTGCACAGTTTCCTTCAAAATCCATCATTGTCAAATTAATAGCTGAAAAAAGGGTTGATTATTCAAAGAATGTTTGTGTGTGAGTGGTGGAAAAGTATGCAAACACTGTCAAAAATGTCCACAAAGTTCAAATCAAGCATTGGAGTGAAGCACATGATTGACAACTACGGTTAAGGGTCAGCAGGAAAGTCAAGTCCTTAAAGGGCAATGCTATTTGAGTTTTAATACAAATCTCATGTATGTAATGTATTTGTTATGTTGTAAATGAATAAATAAAAAAAATCTCATACAAAAATTTTTAATTTTTAATAAGCAAAAAACTATGTGAAGATCGCTGAAATGTCCAAACAAATTTTCTCCGATAAGCTGAAAGCGTTGCCTAGTAATGAGTCATTCAAACCTAACCTCAAACACAATTTTTCGCTAGTTTCAGATCTCGGAAGCCGGAACCGAGACTATAGGAAAGATTTTATTTTATGGGACGCATGATTTCTGATGAACGACAAACCTTATGAAATACCTTTTATCAAACAAATTCCAGCGTTTGAATCCTTTAACATTTCTGCTCGTTGTAAGGTCCCTAGCAGATTGAAGTTAGTATTTGTTTGATGTTTTGTATAAAATATAATGATTTGTCAAAATTATGCTCCTGTGGAAAAGTACAACAATTTTTAAAAAGAAAGCTTTGAATTTCGCTGTTTTTAAAAGCCAAAAAAGAGTAGTCTTGTAAATACCCCTTGCAACCTATGATTTATACTAACCGGTTATAATTAAGGTTTAATCTTTTGACGGTTTTACTTCGTAATTGACAGATTTTTCCAACAGAAATTTCATTCAAAACGCTTTGAAATGGCTTAAAAATAATCAAGTTTTGTTAATTTCAAAACAGCTGTATCCACTCAATTGCCCTTAGTTTCTTCAAAAAGAGAAGTATTGGATCGTAAACTAGCAAAAATTGACGCCACATAAGATACAGATTTGACGAAGTCTAAGTTGTAAAAGCTGATCAATATCATGACTAAAAAAGTTTTCGCCAGCCGATCGGAGATACCAAGAATAAAGTAGACATTTGTTACACAAAAATCGATAAATATTTTTTTTAAATTTTTTCATGAATAATAATAATAATACATATTACCTTTATTTTTTTCATAAAAAGTATTTTGGTCAAACGAATGGTTTTTGAGATACACGAATTCGTTACTGTCCCATTTCTAAATGCACTAAGTTTAAAAAGTTTGTAGGCGATATCATTAAGTTGGCTACAATCGCCTACAATTTTTTACGGCATCGAAAAATGTAAAAATTCGTTCATTTATTGCTCGATTTTAGAAATTTTCTATGTGATTCAAAAAATTTCTCACTATTTCATCATAATTAACGTGTAACAAAGTTTTAGAAAATTATACCTACAAAAATGTTTGCAGGGTTAGACCCAATTCGACCCAATCTAACCTCACTGTGTCTATTCTGGAACAATTTAAAGAAAAACAATCAGCATCTCTGAAAATTTGCCACGTTATGCCTATCCATACGAACTATTCAGGGAAAAAAATAATTGGGGAGCTAGAGAAACTTTTTTTTTATTAAAAAATTTTGAAAAAAAATACACAAGAAAAATGGCCTAGTTTTCGCTTATATATGTTTCTAAGAACTTCAAATTTTACATTTCTTCAGTCTACATGTGTTAAAATTCCTAAAAATAGTTGTTTCTTCAAAACTTCTGATAAGAATGGTTTTTTTGATAAAAAAATTTTTGGCGAAAATGTTATGTTTCGAAGAAATTTTGAAAATGAAAAAACGGATTTTTATTCGAAAACATCGATACACTAAACCTTTATATCTTAAAACAAGAATTTCTTAAAATTAGTTCCTGAAGAAGATCCAATGAGGATTGAAACGTTGAGCACGTAAATCAATAGGTCTATTTTTTCTATAAATGAGACTGCAAGCTGGAAAACTTCTCGAAAAACGATTTTCTAGTCGAATTTTCTACCATAAATAAAACTAACGATAACAAATTATCAAGAGCACGGTAGAAAAAAGGTGTTTTCTTTATGATCACTTCTATCAAAGACAGAATGTTGTTTTGAGTTGAGTGAAGATAGTTACAATTCAATCATTCAACAAAATATTTTCAAATTTTCTCATAAATTTAACATAATCGAAATATTTCTTGTACCCAAATACCCTTACGTGCCAAATATGTATGGTAACATTGACAGCTCCCCTTTACTATCTATATCTTCTCTCTGGGAGGAGCGAGGGATACTTAATATTCCTAGAAACATTCCTCGTAACCAAATAAACTCCCATGCCACATTTGGTTCCATTTGCTTCATTACTTTGAGTACCTTCCCTTTCAGTGGTAGTAAGGGGTCTCAAACCACCATAAGTACCTTTTCTGGCCAAGTTTCACGCAAATTCGTTTACTGGTTTCCGAATTTTTAGGAAAAAGACAGATTGAAAGAGAGAAGTTAATTTTCATATAGAAAGATTTTGTTTTGTCATTGAGTTGAAAAAATGAAACAAAAGTGAAATTCCAATAATTTTTTCAATGAAAAGAACTTCTATATCTAGTGTTAAAACGATAATTTTAAAGAGTGAGAGAGGAGAGAGGATCGACACACTACCCCTTCTCCTTCAATATGATTTCATTGAACTAAATCAGGGGTACCTATTTTTAAAAAAATTACAATTAGAGAAGAAACTTAAACTTTATTAACCCATCTAAAAATATGAAAATGAATTTTTGTCTGTCTGCTTGTCTGTTTGTCTGTCTGTTCCCTATACACTCGAAATCTTCTGAATCGATTTGCGTGAAACTTGGCAGATGAGGGTATTGGAGGACGAGGAAGTTACAATCCCTTCCAACTTAAGAGGAGGGGGGGCTCCCATACAAAATTTTCATAAAACCTGATACACTTTATAAGAAATTTTCATAAAATTTCCTACACAAACGTATTTTGACATGATCAAATGGTTTATTATGGTGGTGGCCAGGTTTTCATATATTTGGACCAATAATTGAATTTACAAATATTTTTGTAGGATAAAGCGAGGGGGAGGGGAGTTCTTACATAATCATTTTAAAATACATCAGAACTCAACAAATTTTCAATCGATTTTGACCAAATTTGGCACATAATAAATAACTTGCTGTCTTCAGATTATTTAAAGATTTCTAAACGTTTGCCGTTTTAGTAAAAGGTACAAAATTTTAAAACTATTCCCTATGGACTTGAAAACTACTTAACCGTGTGAAATTGGGTTTGTTAGAGTTTTTCAGGTTAGAGATGGTTTCTAAAATTCATTTTCAAACCGCTCCGAATTAAAAGATGGGGGAGAGCTCCCATACAAAAATTATAATAATATGACACAGTTCAATTTTTTTTTTCGAATACTACTGCGCCAATCAACGTGAAATTTAGTTTCTATCCGTTTTCAAGACCGAGAATGGTTTCTTTATTTATTCCAAACCCCTCTGAAAAAAAAGAGGGACTCCTATATTATATTATCAAAAATTTGACACAATTCAAACATTTTTCGGAAACTATGGAACTCATCAACGTAAAATTTGGTGTGAAGCCGTTCTCAAAACTGGAAATGGTTTCATTACACTTTTAAATCCCTCCGAATCCGAAAAAAGGGGGGCGGGGGCTCCCATGCAAAACTAACAAGGTATTGAATTTTTTTTAAATCCTCGAATGATTTTTTGTTAAAAATTCTTGAACGTAGACGTTTTGACAATTTGACACTCCAAGCTAAAATCGTCATAACTCTTTTTATATCTAACCGATTACAATGAAACTTATATCACTAAAAACCTTGATGTCAGTAAAATATGATTAGAACATTATATATAGCTAAAGCTTCTAGTTTTCTCGTTATTCAGCATGAAAGAAAAAAAAACCGAAAAACAGGCCTCAGGAAAACTGCTGTAGTTCATATATTACACGTCCAAAAAAATATTTGCCTTATGCACATGAAAGCTGAAGTTATTGTCTACATCATGAAGCCAAGAAATATTTATTTAAATTTTATTGTATGACATGGTCACAAAAAGTTAAAAAAAAAGTGGTCTGAAAAACCTACTTTTCATTAGATTGCTTGTAAAAACTGTTTGAGCGGTGGTAGAGCTTTTGTAAAAATATCATTACAAATTTTATTTTAATTCTAATATTTTGCTGTCTTTAGATTTTTGATGCATCATTATTTCGTCTGTCGGCTTCGCTCTCTGACCAAATCACCACCCACTGTACCTTCTCGGAAAGCAAACAAACACGTTTTGCTGGACGCGCTGCTTGTGATTCTAGAAATTCAGGAATGATTTTACGTTTATGATTTTCATATTTTAGTGAAAGCTCACTGCGTAAATTGTTGCACCTCACTAGAATGTAGATTAAATTTGCTTTCCAATGAATATACTTTTTATTGGTCCAAGCATAGTAAAAGCACTGAAAATCCGGGTACAACCTGACGGTGGACCACAAAAACAGATGAAATTTCAATTTGTAAAAAAATCGCGCAAAGTAGTAAACTTTGAAAAATTCCAGTAAATTCAATTTTTGTTGTGTGGAAAATCTAAAGACAGCAAAATGTTAGAATTTTAATAGATTTTGTAGTCCTTTTTTTCAAAACTCTACCATCGCTCAAACAGTATTTACTAGCAATCGAATGAAAAGTAGGTTTTTCAGACCACTTTTTTGAATTTTCTGTGACCATTTCATTAAAAAAAATTTAAAAAAATATTTCTTGGCTTCATGATGTAGGCATTTACTTCAGCTTTCATATGCATAAGGCAAATATTTTTGGACGTGTAATATATAAACTACAGCAGTTTTCCTGAGGCATGTTTTTTCTGATTTTTTTTCATTCATGCTGAATAACGAGAAAACTAGAAGCTTTAGGTAGATATAATGTTCTAAACATATTAAACTGACATTACAAGGTTTCTATTGATATAAGTTTTGTATGAAGTTCAAAATAATTCAAACGAATTAAATAGATTTTACTTTTGGAGTGTCAAAATGACACTCTAAGTCGGAAAAGGGAGTTTTTTTGTCCAGGCTTCCAGGGTTCGTCCATAAATAATGTAAAGATGCAATATTAAAGAACTTTTGAATTCATTTAGGGTCCCCGAAATTTTTTTTTCTTTTTTGAAGCTTCTGAAAAAAGTTACAAGCATTCAAACTTGCAATAGTGTCAAAATGACACTCTAATGCGGATGAGGGTTAAAAAAGAAGTAGCAGTAGCACAAGGCAAAGTTTACATTTTTTCGAAGTGCAAAAAATTAAGGAGCTGATTTCGAATGATTCGGGAGTGCTTAATCCAAATATGTTAATACAAGCTCTCAACTCTGATTTTAAAGGCTCGAATTTAAAAATATGTAAAAAAAAATTAAGTAAATTTGTGCTTTAAAAAAAATTGGAAAGTGTTGCAAAAAAATTGAAAATAAAGGTTTTGAATCAATTATCAACTTTCTCAATGAATGAGATTTATTTTGACTATCAAGAAATAATTACATAAGTTTTATTTTTGTTTTTATTGAATGGGGATTTTTAGATGCGTTTTGTCAAAATCAGGATTTGCAATTAAAAGTGTATCGATTTATTTAGAATAATTTTTTTTTGTTCAAGTTATCACGGAAAAATAGAAAGCCCTTCAGTTTATTATCATTTTATTTTAAATCATGTTTAACAGGCATTAATATACTTAAACGGAGAAATAATTTAAAAAAATGCGTTAGCCCCTTTATGTTATACATGTCTGTTTATAAATTGTTTCTTTATGAAACAACTAGCTGACCCGTTGTGCTTTGCTACACCTTTCGAAAATAAATGTAATTTGTAAAAATTTATTCAAATTTAGATTTTAGCGAGAATTTTTTTAAATCAAACCTCATCATACTTCAGACCCAACAACTTTGAAATGAGAGCTACAGCTGCAGTTCTGAATTGCAATTCAAAGATGGTATATATTATTTACTGAAACTTGATCTCTTAACTCGTTTTTCAAGATCTCAAATTTATACTCTGTACCCAAAAAACCTTTTTAAATATGGTCCTTTCTTTGAAAAGCTCTTTATCTTAAATTTACATAGGAGCTCCCCCATCCCTTCCAATTTTGTCCCCCACTTCCTGTATTTTTTGTTCTATCAAGTTTCACTGATAGATATATCTGCAGTATTCCTGCAGTATAAATATATGTTTCTTACTCCACTTTTAACGAATGCTTTTCAAAGGGAATGACCTTCATTTACAAAGACATTTAAGAATTTTCAATATCCGCTTCAGTTTCAACATTCGGAATACCCCTTCTGGTCTTTCCAACATATTGAATCATTTTGAAGATGAATTTCTTATAAGTTCGACATTTGCCCTTGCTCCACCGTGTAAGTTGACAGGAGGGCATATTGTTTTTAACACTTTAAGAGTATACTTAAAAAATTTCACAAAAATTTTGCGTCCAGTTGAATATCAGTTCTAAAGTCTCGCTTTTATTTATTTATTTCTTTGTTTCTTTATTTCTTTATTGGTATGTAATCAAAAAGTACGATGATTTTTTCAGAATTATTTAAAATGAAAAGCTCCCATTTTAATTTCTTAATTCATTTCAGTTGTGTATTTGAACCGAAGTTACATGCTAACTACATTAACACGAACTAAATATGGAAGTATATTTGCAAATCTTTCAATTGGTTTTGATTCGATTGATAAAATACCAATCCGTGTCACATCTAGGCGTCATTTATTAACACGTGCAATTAAGCAAGAAAAAAACACATCTAGGTTATATTTCGACCCCACGTGCATAAGAAACATAGGTACTTGGTTGAGAAACAGGCGCCGGATTGTTAAATTTTTTCCAGCGATCAATGAACAGTATGCTTATTTCGTTACTATTCACTTGCGACGACGTTTGCTTCACCATAGAGACGAAAAACCAACCCCTCAAATAAAAGAAAATCCCTAAAATTGGATGCCATGACTTTTCAATTTCAGATTTTGAAAAGAAAAAAAAAATGTAGGTACATATATGTTTTATTTGATCGGCAAAATGTCAATCTTGGTCTCATCTAGGCGTCATTCATAACCATGTGCTGTACAAATGAGCTAGGAATCAAGCAGAAAAAAAATCACATCACGGCTTCTCATCGCCACCCCTTGCATTGAAAATATTCTTGGTTGAGAAATACGCGCCAAAATATTCCCACTGATCAGTATGCTATGCCTGGGTTACTATCCTTTTACGACGTTGGCACGCGACGCCTCGACCATAGAGACGAAAAACAAACCGCCCAAAGGGTGAAAAAATCTCGGAAAATGGATGTCATGACTTTAATTTGTTTCGAAAAACTACAAATTTTGTATGGTAGCTATCCCTCTTTTAAGTCGGATGGAGTTTTGACTGTTACAGAAACCATCCCCGGCCTCAAAAACCCTTAGATGCCAATTTTGACGATGATCGGTTCAGTAGTTTCCGAGTCTATAGGGAACAGACAGACAGACAAACATTCATTTATATATATACTAGCTGACCCGGTGTGCTTTGCTACACCTTTCAAAATCGAATGGTATTTTCAGAACTTACTCAAATTTTTACTGTTTTGTTGGCATTATTTTAAATCAAATTATAACATAATTCATAAGCAACCGCTATAAAATGAGAGCTGCAGCTGGAGTTTCGGATGGCAATCCAAAAATAACGTAAACTTATATTCTGAATCTTGATCGATAAATTTGTGTTAAAGATCTGATAATTTTAATCTGTTTCTTTAAGCTTCGCACTAAAAAAGGAGGGTCTCAAATAAATCGTACGCAAATAATCCAACTGATAAAATGCTTGATATATTCTGGATTTATGCTAGAAAACTGATAAGAGAGCCCCCTCCCCTGTCCTTCCCTCCCCCCCTGCTGAATGGGGGGTGATCTTTAATAATCATCCCCATTTTATTCATTCCCAAAAATCTTTTTGTATCAAATATTGTTAAATTGGTTGATAAGTTTTTAAGCTTTACATCAAAATTTATATGGAACCCCCTCCTTGTTTCTCCTCTCTACACTGTAAAGCGAAAGGGTCTATAACAATCGTAGACACATTTCTCGTAACCAAGTACCTTTCCATGCCATATTTATTTCCATTTGTTGGCTTCGTTAGCATAAATTGAGAACTAATGCTAACAAAATTGTATTGGGCTAACCTCCCTCCTCCCATGTACCTACTTACAGAATAGAGCATGGTGTGTCAGATAATCATAGAATCATATCAAAATGATTTACCATGTTAAGTTTTGTCCATTTCCTCCTCTTCCCTTCATTTATTCCCAATTCTATCATCCCACTGCAAGGAAGGAATCGTTAGACGTAAAAAAAATTCTCGTATTAAAATATTATCCCATGCCAAATTTGGATTTATTCGTCGTTTTAAATTCTTGAGTTATGCATAAACTTGAAAGGAAGTACCATCCCCCTTCCGTTCTCTCCATTGAATGGAGGGGTGAGAACATAATATTCATAAAAGTATTTTTTGTTCTCAAATACTTTTTGATACCAAATTTTATTTCATTTGCTCTATTAATTCTCGAGTTATGCAAAAAAATTGTATGGAAGCCCCCTTTTCCCCCTTTTTATCTTTCCATTGAAAAAAGGTGGCTTCAATTTTTAATAGAAACATTTCTCGTATCCAAATACCCTCACATGCCAAATATGGTTCAATTTGCTCGATCAGATCTCCAGTTATACTGAAAATTGTAAGGGAGATCTCTTCTCCCCTTTTTCATCCACCTTTTTTAAGGTGTGCGTGTGAGGGATACGAAATATTCATAGAAGCATTTCTCGTACCCAAATATCATTCCATGCCAAATTTGGTTCCGTTTATTGTTATAGTTCTTGTGTAATGCAATAAAAATTTTATGAAACTTCCCTCCCTCTTTTCCTTTCTCCCCGCTGGGGTCTCAAACAATCATTAGAACATGTCGCGTTTCCAAACATCCGCCCATGCCAAATTTGGTTCCGTTTGCTTGATTAGTTTTTGAGTTATGTAGAAAATTAAAAAGAGGGCCCCTCCCCCCCTTTATATCTCCCTACTGGAAAGAAGGAGGGGTCTCAAATAATTATTGAAATATTATTCGTATCCAAATACCTTCCCATGCCAAATTTGGTTCCATTTACTTTATTAGTTTTTGAGTTATGTAAAAAAAATATGAAAGAGGCCCCTCCCCCTTTCAACTGCAGGGAGGGAGGGGCCTCAAATAATCATTGAAATATTTTTCATATCAAAATACCTTCCCATGCCAAATTTGGTTCCAATATCTTGATTAGTTTTCGAGTTATATGAAAAAATGTAATGTAGCCCCTCTTCCCCCTTCCTATCACTCCACTGAGAGGAGAGAGGGGTACCTAATATTCATTGAAATATTCCCCGTTCCCAAATACCACCTCATGCCAAATTTGATACCATTTGCTTGATGGATTCTCGAGTTATGCAAAAATTTGTCTTTTATTTGGCAGGCCCCTCCCCCCCCTTCCTGTTAGGGGGAGGGGTCCCAAACCAGAATAGGAACCTTCCCCGGCCTCCAATATCCCCACCTGCCAAGTTTCACGTAAATCGGTTTAGTAGTTTCCGAGTCTATAGGGAACAGACAGAAAGACAGACAGACAGACAGACAGACAGACAGACAGAAATTCATTTTTATATATATAGATATATATATATATATATATATATATATATATATATATATATATATATATATATATATATATATATATATATATATATATATATATATATATATATATATATATATATATATATATATATATATATATATATATATATATATATATATATATATATATATATATATATATATATATATATATATATATATATATATATATATATATATATATATATATATATATATATATATATATATATATATATATATATATATATATATATATATATATATATATATATAGAAAAAAAAATCAAAAATTGAATTTGATCAACAATTTAAAAAACTATTCATTATTTCAACTGGATTTTTGCGCAGAATGTTTCAAAATATAATAATCTACCATTCTATACTAATGAATGACAGCTATTTGACAAGCAGTTTTCAAAAGCTACAAAAGCTACATCTACGCTCAAGCTTCAAAACAATAGAAAACTGGAAATGAACCTTTTTTTTCTAAAAATTTTAATTTAGGTAGCTTTCGAAATCCTTGGTCCATGTGTTTTCGATCGAAAATAGCTATTGACAGACTGTCAATGATAGTTTGGTCTGAAACTAACCACCATTCTGGAGTTATTTTTTTTTAGAAAAAAATTATCCTATGTAAGGTGTAAGATTAGAACTGAAGCAATTTGAACCCCGTCAAAAGGTGGAGTTTGAAAAAACGACAACAAATCGAAAAATATGATCAATATTTGCAACCAAAAATGTACTGAAATTAAGCTATTTAACCCATGTAGTTATGCAATTTTTGATAAAAAAAATGTTTTCTGAAAGATAAAGTTTTTCGTCAAACTGAAGTGGTATTAAAAAACTTTCATTATTTTTCAGCGAATAAAATACGGTTTTGAGGAATAGCATTAAGTGATGATAACAATGTTAAATGAAAGAAAAGAAAGTGAAACTGCCAGTAGAAATCCTCGCTTTTGCATATTGTAAAATTGATCACCCCAATTGAAAATTATGACTTGAATTTGATTTTTTTTTATTGAAACGGCAATTGTTTAATTTAAATAACCTGTTCTGTTTGGTAAACATTGATAGTGAGTGGAAAATTTTGAACATTCAAAAGTCTATCGACTAAAAAACTTTGTAAATTTTTAAAGAAGTTTGAGCTTCCGTGCATTTTTCAACGGGGTTTCCGCGGGTGGGGGGGGGGGGGGGGGGAGTTACCCCGAGCACACCTCCCCATAGGACCGCTCATGGTACTCAGTAGAAGTATCCCAATAGTTTGCTCAGAAGAAAAAAATACTTTTAAAATATTTTAAATTTATAATACTAAATAATATAATCATGAGAAACAACGGTTTCATAAGGTAGAAACATCTGTTCATAGCTTATATGAGAATTTATTTGTTATTGTGCTGATGACTACTTATGAAAATGACATAAGATTAAATGAGAGTGTTTTATTGACAAAGAGTGTTAATTAAACGGTTCGGTCCATTCGTTCAAATTGAATTATCGTTCAACACAGTCAATTACGGTCACGCTTTTACAAAGTTGCAAGCAATGATTTCCTGATTTTCATCACCGTTCAATGTTGCGGTTAAGCTGGCATAGATACTTCAAAACTGTTGAAATAATAGAACGATATTCTGTCACGGTTGACACTTGAGAATTTTAACCCCTTCGTTTGGTAAATGGTCATGCCTCAACTCCGCAATATTTCCTATGCGAAAGCCCAGCACACCGTCACATTACATTCAGCAAAACATTCCTCGCGTTTTTTTTACGAGCTGCTCCAATATTGATTCCATAAAAATCGTAACTTATTCAGTAATTAACGGCCAATTTAGATTGTAATCGACGCCAGAGCGCGAAGCACCTGGGATTAGATAGAGAGAGCGCTGAAAAAAAAGGAAAAAAATAAAACCGCCAGATAATAACAAACCGTGTTGTGAACAAAAACTGGTTCCAGCACTTACTTACTTACTCCCAGAAAGAGAGAGAGAACGAGACTGCTCGGAACTGACCGGTGACGATGTTGACAATTGATCAACTGGTTTATTCGGCATCGGCATTGACAGAACTGTCGCAGGATCCTGGCTCGTTATCGGACTGATGTATCTATTAAACTAGGATAAGGCTAACGTACTATCCACCAAAAATGGTTAATGATGAAACGTTGACAAGTATTAGATGAATCCAAATTTAGATCTTATTGAAGTACGCCTGACTTAGAACGAGATTCCCACAGAATATTATCCACCTTCAATTTTCCTGAACAAGATCAGTGTGAAGCATCTGACGAAACAAAGACCCGTTGAGGACGATCACAGATTTTCCGATCGCGATAGTTCAGCCAAGACAGGAGTTCCGAAACGCGCTGAAAGATGTTGTGTTTTCCGCTTGGTGCGCTGACTAAATGAAACAATCTGCTATTTATGAATGACAAACACACCATGGAGTTCACAACCGTAAAAGGTCGATCGTGTGGGCTACCGGGAAGAACTCACAATCAACACAGTCTGTTGGAAAACGACCCACCGACCACCATCAGGGAAGTTGTTGTTGACAATCATATCGGTTCCTGAACAGATGGCATGGGTGCCGATGCGATCGAAGGAGCAACTTAGAACATATTCCTCGAATCACGACATTTGTCACGCGATTCGATCAATCGTGTGGAAAGTACTAGAACACTTTTGAGCGTGTTTGACAAACGGTATCTTCTTGGTTGGTGAACATTTGTTGTTTTTTTGTCTATAATAATGGTTGGGTACAAAAGCTTTTCAATACTAGTCCTTGGTTCAATTTAACGACAACATTACCATTCAAATGAAGCTCACGGAGTCTAAGGTGTAAAAGAGCAAAAATTATCATTTTCGATTTAATAAAACCAAACCATTCTTGATATTCTAACTATAATTGGTGATTTTTTTTCCAGATTCCTGGAATTTTATTGTTTTATCTTTACGTTCGAAGAAAATTTTAAAATTTCTAAAAAAAAGCATGATCATAAAATGTTGTGCTTGAACTTGCAATCAACTACGGTTCGCCTATGGCCTCTTCTTGCCAATGCAATGGCATAAGGGTGACATTCTGTGATTGATTCTACACAGCAAAAAATAATGTAACGATGGCCGATGTAATTTGAGGAGATGTAAGACGTTCTATGTATTATTTGTTATATTCGTTGTTATATTACATCAAACCGATGTACACACTGTGAACATGTCGTTTAGTGTAATATCACTACCTGTTCTGTAGTTTTACATCAAGTAGCCAATGTTTATCTAAATTGACGTTTTAAAAATTCTCGCATTAATAAGTTGGGGACCGGTTGTAAACTTTGGGGATGTGTGTTTTGCCGGTAAGTGCCATCAATGTTAATAAAAAGTCTAAGCAAATCATCGCTCTAAGTTTTTTCAATTCTTTTTCGTTTTAAGGTCCATTTACTTCGAGACGTCTGAATGAAAAAGTATTAACGGATTTCAAAACAACCGGAAGGTTAGTATGTTGTTCAAAAATTTGTAAGCCCTCAATTGTTTTTTCAAATATTTTTTTTAGACAGTCTTGTGAACATGCAGTGGTAATTCAAAGGACAAATCTGGAGGGTATGGAACCTCAACAATAAGTGGAACTGGATTGGATCTGATGCATTAAACATTCCATTGTGAAATCGGGGTTCGAATATTCGTGAAATCTGTGATCGTAAAGCTGTTTTCAGAATGCAAATAATACTTCACACCAACTTGATTCCAATATTTCCAGCGAAACGGGCAGGATTTGTGAGTGAAATCATTTTTCCACTGAAGGGAGTAAACATTCTTCTCGACTTATAAATAAAAAAAAATCACGCTTAAACTATTTCGCTTTTTTATTGTGATTGCAATTTCTCATCTAATCCAATATTTGAAAACAGAGTCGTAAGGTGGACCCATGCCCTCTGTTACGAATAAATTCGGAAGTTATCATTCTAAAATATTGAAATTAATGACGGCTTGCCATATCATTAGAAGCAGAAGCTCTACAATTTGCGTGCTTGAATTCGTCTACTGTGACACAAATACAAAGGGTAATATTTTTACATCAAATGTATTTAGCTGGGTACATCAACAGAATGTAATATTAGATGCCTTTTGAAACTCAAACTATGTGCATGATTTTGATGTAATATCACCAAATTTTTTTGCTGTGTAGGTAATCAACATCGTACAATTAACCAAAACGAAAGAAGCTCAAAACAAGCATCGCAATCTCACTGTACAGTTTTAAAAACCTCAATCCATAATATAAACCAAGTTACAAAAGGAAAATCACCTTGATAATCTCTTAAGTTCTTTCCTGACATTCCTGTACACATCTGAAGAGACTTTATGTTAACTTTACAGAATTGACTTTCATACATTTTTACATTAATTACTTATACTCTCGAGACACTAATGCCACAAGGATCGTAAAGTGTCGTTAATGAAAAATAAATAAAATAACTTTCACTTTAGGCCAGTAATCTACAAAGTTTTTCCACTCATAGTCCCCTATTGCTAAATTTTTTAGCTCAACAACCCCTTTAAAAAAAAACCAAATGCTGATTGGAATCGTTAGAAACCATTAGCTTTTTTAATTAAATTGTACGACAAAACTCAAAATACATTCAAATTTATATTGCTTTAATCTCCATGACCAGCTAAGGCGAAAAAAGGGCACTAAGGTTATCTTCAGAAAAAAACAAGAAATTATACAAAGTTCTAACCAAATGAAAACGAATCAATCTTACACGCTCTCATTTTTATGAACTTCTATCTTATGCCTTTCAGATTGCCCGGTTTTCTGCAGGCTTGCTCGGATTTTCAAGGGAAAAATTAGGAAAAGCCCGGTCTAACCTGGTTGTCCAGATATCGAAGAAAAAAGTGCGGAGTTTCCCCGTTTTTTTCCAGATTATTATAAGCAAAATCTTAATAGAAAACTCAAATTTAGTTGGCATAACACAAGAAACAAAAATCAACATTTTCCCTAGTTGCAATGGATTCCAGAACGGATTAAGACTAATATGAGAGCGCTGATTCCAAATGTGCAATTATTTTTTTCAGGCACACTTGTTTTCAAAATAACTTTGTAAAATGGGTAAAAATGCATTCAATCAATTTGTAGAACATTGAAAATATTTTTAAATCATAGGTTTTAGTTCAATGATCATTTTTCTCAAAGATTGCGAGTAATTCTAACTTTTGAAAAAAAAAAAAAATAAAGGTGTTTTCTTATTGTTTATTTTTCCCAATTTAGCAAAACATGGTAATTATGACGAAATTTCCAAGAAATTTTAACCCAAATTGAATCTTAGAAATATCTAAGCATCTTAAACCAAAAGTCCAATCGTTTTGCAGACTTCAACAAAGTTTTCAAATGAATTTTAATTTTTAATGTTTTATTTTTGGCTATTTATCGGTCTTGGATTTCAAGCAAACAACTTTCTTTTTAAAATGCCCGACGACTATTTTTGGTTGTCCCTCCAGGGTATTGTCTAACGGTTGTTAAAATCCCGATTAAAAAAGAGCAGCGAAGACTGGACACTTGAACGTTGGAAAAAAAAACCGAAATCTGACGATAACAACCGTTAGACAATGCCCTTGAGAAAGACCACCAAAAATAGTCAAAACGTCGAACATTTCAAAAAGAAAGTTGTTCGCTTGAAATCCAAACCAAAAAATAGCTATAAATAAAACATTACACATAAAAAACGGTCGATAACATAAACATAATCTTTAATTTAAAATATTCGAAGAATTTCTGCAAATAGTTGTAATGTTATCTTTTAAAGTTTCTAAAAATTGTACAATTTAATATTTTAAAGTTATATATGTATATATCTGAATGTATGATTTTCAGGCAAAAGCTGAATCCTTGGATGAATGAAGGATAATAGATTTAAAAACAGTTTCTGTATTTCTTAGGTTTGTTTTTTCATCAGTTATCAATGATCAATTTAACTCAAAATCGATCGATTCCGAATATCCTCATGCCATTTCACTTAAACAAGATCTGATAGACGAAATCAGTTAAATGATTCAAATTCAGGACGCCAAAATCTTCCATAAACAAATTTTTAAATAATATATTCCGAAAATGCTGTTCGGTAGTATAATCAATGAGCTTAGTGTCAAATAGCAAATTGTTGAGCCTTTTTTATCGAAATAAACTTAAATTTGTACTTTGCTTATGTGCCTCGATGAAAAAATAATTTTCAATGAGGGTACTTTTCACCTTTTCTCATGATTTTTTACGAGAAATATCTAAATTTCGGCCGGATATTTCCGGTTTTGAGTTGAAAATTTTAAAATCCAAGGCTCAAATTTTGTCAGGTTTTTCTTTGGAAATGCTATGATTCGCCCGGCCCGGATATGTTCAGGAAAAATCTTAATCTATCTACCTATATCGCAGAAGAAATGATTGTGAAATTCGAAAAAAAAATCTACAGATCAAAATTATGCCACCCATAAACGGCTAGTAAGGTTTTTTTTTCTAAGCAAAATAGCTTGAAAATACATTCAAAATGAACCAGGAGCACAAATTGATAGCACAAGGCTATAAACCGTAGCGGTTCAGCACGATAGAGGTAGCAATCGGAACGCTTCAATCAGTAAATAAAAACTGAATAATTTCTCAAGAGGTGGCCGAAAATCCCTTGGCTACTTCAAAATTTTTTTTTATCCATTTGAAAAATCCTGATTAAAGAGCCTACTGTCATTATTCCCCACTTCATGATATTGCTCTTTGGGTGCTTAAATGTGTTTTGGTTACTCTTTATCCAAAAGTTTCTTGAACTGGTGATCGTTTTTCGAGGACTTAGAGCTCGAATTTACTTTGCTGGCTTTAGATAACCTCTTTCTAAAGTTCTTTGAGCTTATCTATGTAATTTCAGCGAAGTAGAGGTGTTTGGTACGTCTGAAATAAATATCAGCCGAATTTATATACTGAAGGCAGAGTAATCAAATTTTTCGAAAAATCGAATCGTTGGCCTAATCTTTTCTATTGCCAGTAATTTTTTTCACAAAATGTTCATAATCATTATTTTTAGCGTTTTTATGATTCATACAGATGGTAAAAGTACAGGTTTTTTGCCATTTTCCGAGAAATTTGTCTATTATTGCTGGTTGTAGAATTCCGCTTGGTTCCCCTGTTGAAAACGTATTTTCAAGCTATTTTTTTTTTCAGTGATGGTCCCACATGCCCATTTGGGTCCTTCCTCCACCCCATACGCATCTTTTGAAGAAGGAGGGACAGTTTATCCTTAGGATTATATGTATTGTTTACTTACATATGTTGTCAATTTCTGTACGACTTGTTCGTCTTACTCCCGCGTATGTCCATCACCGTACAAATTTCTATCTGATGTTCCGTCAGATCTTCATCACTATTGTATGATCCTTTTTAGGATTAGTCCTTGTTTCAAATTGTATGTTTTATGTAATTTATTGTCAGCTTCTTAAAAATATTCAAGTTTGAACTGTCTTTGATGCTCCGTGGTAGGCTGTTATACAGTTTCAGTCCATTGTAGAACACAGATCGTTTGGTCATCTCTTTATTTTGCTTTCAAACAATACTTCCTGACGGATTCTAGCTTGAGTTTAACGAATATCTACGGAACTATGTTTATCCACCACCTTATCGGATTCTATCGCATCCCTAAAAATTATCAACAATTCATGAAATCCTTAGTTTGGACGAATTTTGCATCGTACGCATCGGGAGACTCCACTGAGGGCGAGTCCTTGAATTGATCCTTAGTAGTGATTGAGGATCGGATCAGATAAGGCTCTCCAAAGTGATAACCCCAATGCGAAAAAACTAATCCATAATGACGAAACTACGACCAATCTGTATAAAAACCTTAGAACTGCTCAGTTATAGCTTATTTGCGCATGAAAGCCCCAGGTCCTTCCCAAACTTCCCCAGTATCATATCGTAAAATTCTTCAATCAATAAGTCTGGAACAAATATCAATTTTCCTTTGTCCTTTGAAGGGGGTGCCCTTCGAAATTTTCAAAAAACGCGAAGGGCAAGATAAATAAAGTTTTAAGTATTTAATGTTAATTTCGAAAGAATCAAATATACGAAAGATTACACGACCGAAAAACTAATTATGGAAGATCGGAGATATTTTACCATTTATATTCTTGATTTTATTGATTTTTTCGATCCACAATTACTTGATTTGTAGGTTTTGTGGAATGATATAGTATGCAATTTTGTTGCATACAAGCTTTCGTGCGGTTTATTCCAATTTATTTTTTATCGTATTATTTTTTATTACATCCCCCCCCCCTCGCGATGTTCCAACTTTTGGCCAAAAAGTTGGCCAAAAGTATTTTTTAGTTTTGAAATCAATAAAAAAGTTTATTTTGACTTATCAAACGTTTTTAAGATCGTTTAATATATTTTTTTTACCGTTTTCGTAATTTTTCATAATTTTATATTAGAAATTTTCAAACATTTATATGACATGATAGATGATCCAGGTTAAAAAAGTTGTAAAATTAAAAAAATCTAGTTTTCTCATTTGTTTTTTTTTTAAGTTAAATATCATTTGAAAATATTCGAAGAAGAACATAAATTTTACTGAGCTTTAATTTAAAATAAACGAAGCCCCAGGTGACTTTTTTGTGGAAAGCATCCATCAATATTTTTAAATTTCAAACTTAAAAATATCAAAAAATGCGCGAGTTTGCGCGAGTGTTTACTTTTGCACATGATTATTTAAGTTATCAATTTTCAAATGATATCAAACATTTTTCCGGGACTTGCTGGGAATATAAACAAAAACATTAATTTGTGAAAAATGAACGTTTAAAACAAAAAATAAATAGAAGAATTTTCAAAGCACTGCGTACTATCTCTATAGTCATCGAATTTAGTCTATTATACTTAAAATTATTAAACATCCCTCCATTGAAGTTTTCCATTTCAAATTTTCATTTTTAGTCACTTAAGAAAGTGTTATTCATTGATATGACGTAGTCGCGCTGATTCAACTATTTGTAGAAAAATTCTATCTCATAAAAATACTAAAGTTTCGACAACTGCAACAGTTTATAAACAAATCAGATGTCAAAAAACTGACCGGTACATGGTGCTAAATTTATTCAAGAATCAAATAAACATTGACATAAAAGTAACCAATGAAATTTAAATTTAAATATGGACGACCACTTTCTCGATCAGAAAAGCTCTCCAATCAAAATAGACTCAGCGAATCCTACGATCTTGTTCCTTGCTGGTCGAAGATGAGAGCTGTTGGCGTTCGTTGATGAGTTTCAATGAATAAGATCCATGGAGTTCAACAGTCTCAACGCACTTGAATTGCGACAAGAGTTGATATAGTTTGATATTGACCTACAGTTCACTAGCTCAAACAATCAACTTTAATCCATCTTAGGATCGATTAAAGATCCAAGAGATCTTCTTCAAACACGGTAAAAAAATGACAAAAATGACAAAAATGACAAAAATGACAAAAATGACAAAAATGACAAAAATGACAAAAATGACAAAAATGACAAAAATGACAAAAATGACAAAAATGACAAAAATGACAAAAATGACAAAAATGACAAAAATGACAAAAATGACAAAAATGACAAAAATGACAAAAATGACAAAAATGACAAAAATGACAAAAATGACAAAAATGACAAAAATGACAAAAATGACAAAAATGACAAAAAAAAACAAAAATTACAAAAATTACAAAAATTACAAAAATAAAATAATCACGAAAAACACAAAAATCACAAAAATGACAAAAATGACAAAAATGACTGGTTCAGCTTATTCAAAAGGAAACAGAAAGATCCAAGCAGAATAGGAATTCCAATAATTAATAATTCGCGAAAGAGTTCCTGATCCAAAATTGCAAGTCAACGGTAAGTGCGAAATAGATTTATGAGTCCTTCTCTTAAATCGACAGCCCCTCAATCCTATCGGGGGAATGTCAAATTACGCTGATTTCACTAAACAATTTTAGCACTCGCAAAAAAGGAGCTTCCTTTATCTAAAATTGAAGAACTAAATTAAGATTGAACGTTTCGTGCTAGCGCTACCCTTGACTTTAACTACACGCCGCACATCCCAAGTATTATTAAAACTACACAATCCACTAATCACCCTGGCGTCGCGTCGCGAGTAACTAAACTTCAATTTAGTCTATAACATCAGATCATTTGGATATATTTCCTCATTTTTTGTCTGTTTGTTTGTTTGTTCCTCCCTGAACTTGACGCGAACTCGGCTAGTTCTTCCGTCTGGAGCATTTTGCCTCCAAATAGCCAAAGTGCCAGACGAAGTAATCAGATACCTCACGTATGTATGTATTACCTACTACCTACCTTTCATACGACCGACGACCTGCACCTGTGAGTCTGCCATTCAACCGAAAGGGGCCCCTTGGAAGTATGAATGGATCAACGCCAAGCCGCACGGTTCTTAGCTTAGTCTTTGGCTGATGGGCATCGACAGAGGTGAAGTGCATCGGATCGACGGCAAGTTTCTTCAAACCTACCAGTTCCATACCTTCCTAGCTCAAATCTGAAGCAGTAGCTGCCTGGCGTCTCTTTCGGCGTCAAAACACTAGCCTTTTTAATTCGATGATTAGTAACAGATTTGTATCGAGTAGGTAGGTATACGGGAATTGGCGATGCTCACTGGAGTGTGATCGTGAGCGGTTCAACGGAGCGACTCAAAGATTGATTTTAACGCCCTCTTAAATCAGCCGAATTTCGAGATTGGAATCAAAAGCGGAATCAAATGACAAATTATAATATAATCGGTATCGCAATGCTTGTGCCTCCCATGATAAATAACAAAATTTTACTGAGTGTACTATGCAGTGATGGTTTGAATCATTTGACTTAATTTTGAATCATTTGCTTATAACTTCTTTTGAAAACATTTTTCCCAGAAATGATGTTCTAAACTTTAGTAGAACTAGATCTTAGCTGCAACTTTTGTGACCAACACAAACCTGTATCTCTTATGCCTTATGAATGAGAAATCGAAAAGTTTAAATTTTTGAGCAATGATCGTAATCACAATCATTTGGATTAGCGGGTTTGTACTAAATCCTACAATTCATACCACATTGAAGATACATATTCATGACATACAAGAAAGTTGTAGCTTAGATCTGTATCTACTAAAGTTTAGAACATCATTTCATGGAAAAATGTTTTCAAAAGAAGTTATAACCAAATGATTCAAAAATAAGTCAAATGATTCAAACCATCACTGGTACTATGTATACAAAGTTTTAAATCAAAACAATCGAAAGATTCTCTTTAATTTAACCACGGTATAAAAAAAGTTCAGGCACCAGTATTTCCATAGCAACTTACAATCTTCTTCAGTGAGTGTTTTCGATTGATAAATGAGTATCGTTTCATTCCCTTAAATTAGCCGAGTTAGGTAAGCTTTTACTTAGAGATAGCAAAAACCTCCGAATGCTGGGCAGTTGTGCCGTTGCCTGTTTTTTGAGTATCGCCCTATTTTGGGTGATGCGGGTTACGTGGTAGTGCTTCATTATTTTCAACCCGATTCTGAGTATTGTCAGGAAAATTATTTTATTTATTTTTGCCGAAGCCTTTAAACAACCAAATCCGGTGAAACCAGGTCCGGTGTCTCCGTTGAGGAGGTTGACTGAATTTTGATTGAACATTTCAATGCTTTCAGTAACATCAAATTTGAATTGTTCAAATACCGGGAACTTCCTTTAGATCTAGCTATATCCATATGTTCCTTGAATCTATCCATCAGTTTTCTTTTGGTTTATTCAATGTAGGTACAAGCTATCAGGTGTAGGTTATCATTGTCGGAAAAACTAATTTTGTACACACCAGCAGGGTTGCCAACATTTTTGTTTCAAGAATCAGTGCTGGTGAAAAAAAAGGGAAATTTAGCTTCAAGTGATGATTTTTTTAGTCTTCGATCCATATTTTCACATCATCAATGGATCCTAACAACCCATTTTTCTTCACATTCGCAAAAATAAGGCACAATCGGGCTTTTTTTAATCAGAGAAATCCAATGGCTTATCAGGTTGTCAGACTAAGCCATAAAAAATTAGTCAAATCCTGAAAAATCGGGCAACATTAGCATCTCTGCACACCAATACTACACTCAAAAGAAAAGCATAGTAAAATTACTAAATCCGTGGTTTAAACGAACACGCAATCATATTTTTGAGCCAATAATGCTATGTTCTATGAAATATTTCGCGCGTAGTAATTTTACTTTGCGTTGATTTTCGCTGCGCATAGTTAATTCGACTATATTTTAGTAAAATTGTCAATGACAGAATGCAATGGTTTACTTCGTGCTTAGTAAAATTGATATATTTCACGACAATACTACTATGAGTTATGATAGAGATTAGTAAGCATTAGGAGCTTGATTTGAAATGTAAAATTACTATGTATTATGGCATGATTAAAGAGAAGCATAATATATTCTACACTGTAATAATTTGTAGTTATTATTCAAAATGCATGTTTTAAAAATATTTTTATTCAAATACTACACACTTCACACCAACGCTGCAAGGCGCCGGTTTTTTGTCATTTTTGTCATTTGTGTCTATTTTGTCATTTTTGTCATTTTGTCATTTTTGTCATTTTTGTAATTTTTGCCATTTTTGCCATTTTGGTCATTTTTTTCATTTTTGTCATTTTTGTCATTTTTGTCATTTTTGTCATTTTTGTCATTTTTGTCATTTTTGTCATTTTTGTTATTTTTGTCATTTTTGTCATTTTTGTCATTTTTGTCATTTTTGTCATTTTTGTCATTTTTGTCATTTTTGTCATTTTTGTCATTTTTGTCATTTTTGTCATTTTTGTCATTTTTGTCATTTTTGTCATTTTTGTCATTTTTGTCATTTTTGTCATTTTTGTCATTTTTGTCATTTTTGTCATTTTTGTCATTTTTGTCATTTTTGTCATTTTTGTCATTTTTGTCATTTTTGTCATTTTTGTCATTTTTGTCATTTTTGTCATTTTTGTCATTTTTGTCATTTTTGTCATTTTTGTCATTTTTGTCATTTTTGTCATTTTTGTCATTTTTGTCATTTTTGTCATTTTTGTCATTTTTGTCATTTTTGTCATTTTTGTCATTTTTGTCATTTTTGTCATTTTTGTCATTTTTGTCATTTTTGTCATTTTTGTCATTTTTGTCATTTTTGTCATTTTTGTCATTTTTGTCATTTTTGTCATTTTTGTCATTTTTGTCATTTTTGTCATTTTTGTCATTTTTGTCATTTTTGTCATTTTTGTCATTTTTGTCATTTTTGTCATTTTTGTCATTTTTGTCATTTTTGTCATTTTTGTCATTTTTGTCATTTTTGTCATTTTTGTCATTTTTGTCATTTTTGTCATTTTTGTCATTTTTGTCATTTTTGTCATTTTTGTCATTTTTGTCACTTTTGTCATTTTTGTCATTTTTGTCATTTTTGTCATTTTTGTCATTTTTGTCATTTTTGTCATTTTTGTCATTTTTGTCATTTTTGTCTCGTGCCATACTTTCTCAAAAGTGAGATTGTTGTTATTAATCTTCTGCATGAGATCCCATTTTTATATGATTAATCAGTCTCTTATAATTTTGCAACTTCCAAGAGAGTTCTTGAAAAAATGGTAGGCTTATCACAATTTTTTCCTTGCGTTCAAGCAAATCTAAATTAGTTAGGCTTTCTTTGTTGATAGTTGAGTTTTAATACAGTCGAAAAAAAACACAACATTAAAATGAAAAAAAAAAAAAATAAATTAATTTAAAAATGAATTTGTTTGGGAAAGTAAAATTTAAAAAAATCCAGTTTTATAAGAGAAAACTGCTTGAATCGCTTAAACCTTTAAATTCTGGAAGCTTTCAACCATAACTTGTAAAATTATTCGATGTCGAAAGTTTTGCAATACACTGTATTTTATGCTCAAAATATTTGATGTTTTTCGTGTATGTAAAGAAAGAAATGATTTATGATTTAAAAGTTTTTCTGCAAACTTCTATACTGAATCGATTGTTGCGTAATTAATATTTTTATTATCTGATTCTTTGTCTCAAAATATCAGTAACATTTCAGGGGAACTTAATGTAAGAAATCATCAAATTGTCAAACAAATGTCCCTTAAGCTGAATCAGAATGGTTTAAAAGCAATAAAAATACAAAGGATAGCTGCAAATTCGAGCACCTCACAGTCCCCAGTTAGTTTCATTCTAAGCAGTAGCAGCAGCAGCAAAAAAAAATAAGGCCGTGCCGTACTTTGTTCTATTCTCGTCAAGGAATCGAAACAGCTAATCAGACGATTGTTGCTCAACCGGATCGCGACCCGCAGCAGGGCAGAAGGAATAGGTAGGTACAGTGTTATAAAAAAAATTGTGTATAAATAAATAAAAAACCACTCGCCACTCACTGGCTGAGGCAAAGGCCTGGTTAATATGCGCGATACGCGATCGTTCCAGTTTATGTATGAAATTGTTTCCATCCGGAACGACGAAGTCGACGTTTTCAAACCACTCGCCAAAGTTTTAAAACACTTATTGAACCCGGCACCCTTTCCAAGACCCCTGCCCCTCCCCTTTTTTTGTCTTATCCCCCTCCCAACTCTTTAATGATCCCGATTGATAATGGATGAATGCATTAGTAATTGAAACATTCATAGCTTAATTCGCTCCAGGGTTAAATTATCGTGTAATGATTGGGTTAGAACCACACGGAGCAGAACAATCCCAAACCTTGCCGATTTGAAATGGTAACCCTAACGCAGCACACGTATCGAGAATTGCAGCGAGTGATTAAAGCGCCTTGCTTAGTAACACAGCGAAAAGTAAAACGATCGAGAGGTATTACATCGTCGACTCAAACAGGCGTCGATGTCCACCAGGAACAGAAGTTTCAATAATTCATCGATATCGACACCAATTAAGGCGGAAAAGTGCACTGTATTCTTTATCTACTCATATCATCCTGCTTGTGGATTGGTAATTGTGTGCATAACCTGTCAAGGAAACTTTTTCGCCGAATGCAATTAGGATTAAGTTGTTTTGTTGACTTCTTCCCCAATCCCACGCTTCCAATTTTATTTTAAAGGAATCAGAATAATTTGATAGATGATCGTAGCACAAGTATGCGCATTTGTTTACAGCTTCCGGTCAAAAATATGCAAGTTGCTTCCAGACATTCGACTCGGCACATTCGAAGTTTTTTTTACAATGGGACATAAGATGGGATTGTTTTCAAAGTAGAAACGCTACCATAGAATATTCATTGCAAAGTGGATCAGACCAGTAGGAAAAATGATTAACTAACGGGTTGGAAAAAATGTCAATGGGTCAATGGCTAGACCAATGGTGGATTCACGTTGGCATAACTCCCTTTTGAGGTGACACTTTGCAGGGTTGACAAAATTTTAAGAACGAGAAATTGGGCTTGGGTCTGCTAAAAAGAATAAAGCTTGCTCTTTACTCATACACAGATTTCCATAACAATGACAGCTAATCGGAGTGAATTTGAAGTGAAGGCTATTGGCTGGCAAATGGTGGATAATGTGCAACTCGAGACTCCATAGTGGTCATATCACCTGTTATTCACAACTTCTATCTCAACCTCCCCGTGGTACCGGCTGCTATGCGAGTAGCCTAAACGAATATCGGGTACCCAGCCCCGGTGGATGCTTTGGTCGCATGCAGACTGAGAAGGTGCCCGCACTCATCTGTTCCCCAGGTCAGGGGCGGCTAAAACAGCGTCTGTCTAGCAGCGAGCGGCTGAATTTCTGAAATGCGGCTCCCGCCAGCTAAGTCCAAGATGGCAACCCCATCGCGGGATAGGGACCTTAGGCTAACAACCTAAGTACTGCTATTGTTACGGAATCCGAAAGAAATGACCAACCTGGAACTTTGGAGACGAATTTTAGCATGAAAACACGGACTTTGGAACTTTGAACGTTTTAACCCTAGCCCAACAAGACAAGCTTGCTAAACTTGCTAGGGAAGCTAGCCGCCTCAAGCTTGAAATTCTAGGACTAAGCGAAGTCCGTTGGCCTAACACCGGGGAACACATGACACAGTCCGGGCAAGTCCTGCTTTACTCCGGCATACGAGGAGAACACGCTACTCGGGAACGAGGAGTTGGTTTCCTGTTAAGCCCGCAGGTCCATGCGGCCCTCATTAGACGGGAACATACAAACGAAAGAATAATCGTAGCCAGATTCAGAACACGGGTTAGAAACCTTAAAATGGTCCAGTGTTATGCGCCAACTGATGTTGCCGATTTGCAGGAGAAAGAGCAGTTTTACAGTCAACTAAACAGCGTAGTAGAGAAAATTCCGAAGGGTGACATTAAAATCTGAAAGTTATGGTTTTGGGCCGTAACTGCCAGCTAGCTCAACCGGTACTTACGTGCTCTCAGGGTCGCTCCTAACGATCTCGGGGAGAATTGGGACGACCAATCGCTATTATAACAAAGTGGAACATTCACCGACCAAAACAAGATACTAGGGACTCACTTAAAAGTTATTTAGACGTTTACAAAATTAGAATTCATTTTACTTTTATTTGACTTGCCAGTGTGTTGAAATTCCACCCGTCCAAGCCTTTGGGAATAGCCGGCCAAGCTTACGGTCGTGACGTCTAGAGCAGCGAGGTTCTTTTTCCTGGATTTTGGAGCTGACCAGGAAGATCTTCGGGATCAAAGCACGGGTTCTTCAAAGGGTAGCCGATTCGATGTTTACAGTTGAATCGGTTCCACAGGGGTGGGACCCGTATCAACTTTCAGGAACGTTCAATGTTGGTTGTTACTGTCCGATAGCTCTACCACGTGGGTTGGTTTCCAGTGGTGTAAGGTGGGAACTATACAACGGAAGCCGTATTGGCGGGCTTCTATCGAGTGTGGCCGGGTTCCAAAATCCGACAAAGCGCCTGGAAGCAGCGGAGCGCTTTTCGGAGCAGGTGGGGATGCTTCAAAATCCCTTCACTTCGACACCATGTGCCAATCACTTCACACCCGATTGTATATTTTTGGTTAGGACACAGTCCAATTTTTTGCGTGGTGTTTTACTTCCAAGACCCGACAACAGTGACCGTCTTCATTATCCCAGACTCCTAAGAACCCTTTCATGGTAGCTCGTAGATTCCTCTCTCAGAGTTTCTCTCTCGCCGTTGAGCAGTTCCGGTATGATATAGTCGAAACCAAGGTTTTTTTTTATATATCTACACAGCTTGGTCGACGCAGCTGCTTAGGAATAACTGGCATAGTCGACGACTGGTATAAATTTCGGTATTTCAAACTCGAGCGAAGTCAAATAAATAATAAGCTACTTGAATGAATGTAAGTGAGCCAAAACTATTGATAAAGATAAAACTAAACAGAAAAACATGCAATGAACGATGAAATGTTGCCGATTTTGCCAATATAGGAGTGAATCGGTAACAATTCTCCCCCAGTTCGACCAGAAAAATTTCATTTTAAGTGAAATTTTTCGTGCAGTGTTTAAATTATCCAACCCTCATTCAGCTTGCTTCACATCTTTGCTCCTTGGACCATTTTCCTTTTTTTCCAATTCAGTCGGTCGGTTCCACCAAAATAAGCCCTTCTTGACGGTCCCGCCTATGTGTTTCTATAGACACCCTTTTCTTAGGATTATCCCCTTCGCGCTGTTTCAAACCCATTCAGAACCACGTCTGACTCTACTTATACTTTGCCAATTGCATTACACTTCTCTATTTATGACAGAGAAAGACCTAGCCGTTAACCATTTTCACACCATTCATTCATTCTTTTCCCTTTCATTGGACGCGCCCTCCATAACATTCATTCATATAATCATTCACTCATTCATTCATTATCCATTTTATTATAAATCTATTCTAGAGACAATACTTCATTTCTGCCTCAGAGATTTTGTTTTTCTACTTAAAGGCTCTAATGCCTTGCCACGTTGGTGACCGACACGTTATTTGAGTCCGGGGCAGAAGCGGGGTCATAGGGCATCAACGTTGTTATCAACTCCGCTCAAATTTCGCGCATGGCTCTGAATCGAGCCACCGTGTACTGACCATCAGCGTCGCGATGACTCCGGTCTCCAGCGCAACGCCCTTTGGAAACAAAAACGATCGGTCGAAAAACTGGCATAACTTGGCTTCTGCCAATTAATCAATTCTTTACAATTGAAACCTAATTTCAATGAAAGTTACAATTACACCGTTTAACCCGCTTCTTCTCGATATAATTTCCTACAACGAAAGAGCGAACAACTAAACGCACTTTTTACCTATTTAGAGAACCACAGGGCCCATAGTGGCCTAGTCGAAATGAAACTAACCAAGATCGGTTCAGCTGTGCAAACTGTCATATAAACAAAACAAAAGCCATCCTAGGCAGGCAGAGTAAATTAGCTACTTATTTTGTTTGCAGGTAATATAAAATTGTTCTATTATTAAATTAAAATACTTATTCGAATCTACGGTACTTATCCGAACAGGTAAAGCGTGAGGAATCAACGATGGGGAACTCCGGGAGTATAAAAGGAAACCGACGTGTACTTTCTACTAGGGGATGGTAAGTTTTCTCTCCTGTGTTGACCACTTTCGTTCACCAAGGTTTCTTGCCAGGAATGCCACAAGAAGACTTTCCGGTTCAGTTCCTTCGGCCTTGGGGATGATCAGGACCAAATCAGGAGGAAGAGACCGCTGTTAAAATCCGTGGAACTACTATCGACACTGTTAGTATTTGTTTATTATTATTATTATTTTTTTCATTTACTAACTGGGAAATGATTCGGTATTCTAGGATACATCATGATATCCGAATCCTCTGGAACAGGAGAACAAGCTACTAAGGCGGCCCAACCTGCCTACGACGGAAGATAGAGAAAGGGAGCAAATAAGGATAACAAGTTTAAATTTCCTCATTACCAGTTCAGTGTGTTACATACAACCGACTCATGATTGGAGGTGCTGGTCGAGTGAAAAAAACGCTGCTTGAATGATAGGATAGGCACTGTTAGGGATAGCAATAAATTACCCTGGCTTGAGGTGGGCGCCGGGCCACACCCCCAGAGATTTACCATCGGTTCCTTCCAGTTCATATGAGCTGGTTCCGATGCGTTTTTTTATTCGTGCCGGCAGGTATACAGGACCATATTTGGCGTTGTACCCTTCCGCGGCACTGGACTGTTTTGTGTTTCTTTTATAGAGAAGTTGGCCAACCTCGAATGGCTTTGCGCTTCGCCGGTGGCGCAGATTGTAGCGATGCTTAGCTGACTCGTGTGCCTTGGTGAGATTAGTTTTCACAAGGTCGTAAATTTTATCAAATATTTGTTTCTGATGTTCGATTCTTTGATCAGGAATAGTTTCGTCATTGGATCCGAACCATTGATGGTCCGATCCCTTCGCGAAGGCCTCGTGGCCATGAATAACAAAGTACGGCGTGAATTCGGTCGCGGAATGTCTAGTGGTATTTAACACAGTTTCGATCTCCGAGATCCTACTGTCCCAGAGTCTCTGATCTTCTCGAGCATAGGTGCGTATCGCAGCATTGATTGTTCGATTAACTCTCTCCACCGGATTGGCTTGAGAGTGGTATCTCGAGCTCAACCAATGACGCACTCCAAACTGTTCGAGAAAATCTTTGAACTCTCGGGACAGGAAGACAGACGCGTTATCCGAAATAAGTGATTCAGGAGTTGAGAACCGGAAGAACCACTGGTCCCGCAGGTGAGTACATAGTGTAGTGCTATTGATTTTCTTCACAGGTATTAATATACACCATTTACTAAAGAGGTCGGTGACAACTAGGAGGTGTTGATTGCCTCTTTTGCTACGTGGAAGCGGACCAATGTAGTCAACCGCTATTATTTGCCAAGGATGTGTCACCATCCTTTGTTCACCCATTGTGGGTACGACTGGGATGCAGGCTGGTTTAGTTTCCTTGCACAAAGAGCAAGCTTGAATATATTCCCTTACATCCTTGGCCATTTTTGGCCAGTAATACTTCAGCCTAACTTTGGCCATTGTTTTGTCCGTACCGATATGCATCAAATCGTCATGGCATTCTTTGAGCACTGCTTTTCTT
This sequence comes from Uranotaenia lowii, assembly GCF_029784155.1. NCBI lineage: Eukaryota > Metazoa > Arthropoda > Insecta > Diptera > Culicidae > Uranotaenia > Uranotaenia lowii. Next base: position 56,474,378 of record NC_073693.1, read on the forward strand.
TTCTCGGGGGGAACTACAAGCTTCCATTCAAACCTGTGGTCGTAAGGCTGAATGGGAGTTGATACGAATTTATAAAGGGCGCCATCCATTACTTGGAAATCAACATAATTATCAGGTTGATCTGAAACTTTTTTGATAAGCTCATCATACCATTCTGAAGTAGGTGCAGCTGTTACCACAGCAACACAACGTGACAAGGCATCGGCTACCACGTTATCCTTTCCTTTCCGATGCCGTATTGTCATGTTATATTGCTGTAGGGAAAGGCTCCACCTACTACAGCGGGAGGATGTCTTCCACTTTGTACGGAGAATATGTGTGAGGGCGGAAGAATCTGTCACTATCGTGAAGTGGGAACCCTCAATATATCCACGGAAGGCCTCGATGGACAAGATTGCGGCCAGCGTTTCTTTCTCACAAGCGTGGTAGTTCCTTTGGGGAGTACTAAGCTTGTGAGAAAAATACGCGATGACCCTTTCTTGTTCTTCGAGGACTTGCGTAAGGACGCCAGCGACTGCTACATCACTGGCGTCGGTTTGAATTGTAAATTCTTTTGAAAAATCCGGACTTACGAGGATTGGTGAACTGATTAACTTTTCTTTTATCGCGCAAAAAGCTTCTTCAGCCTGGTCGGTCCAGGAAATAGTCTTGGCCTTAGTTTTAAGCAGATCCGTCAAAGGGGCAGTAGCTCCGCTGAAGTCCTGTATAAATCGGCGATAATAATTGGCCATTCCTAGGAACCGGCGTAATTTGGTCACAGTTGTTGGCCGTTCATACTCGACGATTGGTTTTATCTTTTCAGGGTTCGCGCGTAGGCCGTTGGTTGAGAGAAGGTAACCTAGGAATGGCAGTTCATTTACTCCGAAGTGGGATTTGTCAAGGTTTATGGAGAGATTAGCATCCCGTAATCTCTTGGCTACCTCGGCTAATAGTTGTAGGTGGTGTCCAAACGTTTCACTCACTACCACCCTTATTCCTGTTTACGGCGTATCTGCCTTTCGTTCGAATGGATACTTTCGAACGAATTCGAAAAAGGTATTCTTGTTTTCGTACGAACGTCATACGTTCAATTTTGGTGTTGCCTGATGAACTTCGAAATTGTTGGGCAGCAACCTGGTTGAAAATGACAGTCAAACGTAAATATTGGGGTAAAAGTTTGTTTTTTTTTTGTGTCTTGTGGAAATTCATCGTCCAGTGCCAGAGAATTTACAAGGGGCTCAACCCAAGAGGCAAAATGTGGATCTAGGTCGTGCTCATCCGGTGAATTTGGAAAACAAAAAGAACATTCGCAGTAGCCGGGCTGGTTCCGACATCATCAGCAGCAGAAACGAACGCCAGCCGATTGTAAGATGTGCCCTAGAAAGTCTATGCCATGTATTTGCGGTTTCAAAAAGGTGTCCTCAACGCCAGACGATAGTGGGGATGGTGCTGCTGCTATTGCTACTGCTGCTGTGAAGCTCCCCAACCCGGATTGAAAAACTGGAAGCCGACGACTCAATCAAAAATAAAATTTTCAAAATTTGGAATAAAATGTATTTTTTTTTCAACTCTAATTCAATTTCCTAAGCAATATGCTTATTTGAACCACATTATTTGGAACCACAATCTTCCTAAAATTCACAAAAACTCTTAGTTCGCAGCCTCAGACTTACGTTTGTTTAGCCGGTCGCAAAAAAAAAAAACATCCGGTGAAATTTATTCACCGGAAATGTTTGTAGTTCTGTATTTAATCAGCCTTGATTGAAATTTGCTGTATTTTCAGTTTTTTTCGACTCATTTGTCTCCCAATTAAACGTTTTTCTTCTTTCTGTTAACTGTTTGGCCCTTTTAACGCATGCCGTTCGCAGCTTCAGACTTGCGTTTGATGACCGATAGTAAAAATACGTTCGATCGAAAACCGGAATGCTACGTTTTATTCGAACGAACGATGTTCGAAAGATCGAACTGTTCTCATTCGTTCGAACGAAAACAAGAATACAAAATTGCAAAACTTTCGAACGAATGTCATTCGATCGAAAACGAGAATAAGGATGTACAACTATATCGTCGAGGTAGACAAAGACAAAGGGTTCTAATTCTCCATTACCTAGAACTAAATCCATCGTCCGGGCCAGGCGACTTGGACTGTTTGCTAAGCCAAAAGGGCATCGGGTGAATCGGTACATCCCAGAACCTTGAATACTGAACGCCGTGTAATTTCGAGAACGTTCCTCCAGAGGGATCTGAAGGAACGCCTCGGATAGATCGATAGTGCTTAAGTAGCGAGCTTTGGGTAGCTGTCCCAGTATTCGTCCCGGATGGGGGAGTGGATACGCATCGCGAACCGTGCGTTCGTTTAGTTTACGTGCGTCTAAGCAGAGGCGGACTTTGCCCGAAGGCTTGATCACGGGTACCACCGGGAGCGACCAATCAGACTGACAGCGCTCAATGATACCCACTTTCAGCATTCGGTCAAGTTCGGCGACCACCTTTTCACGTGTTTTTGGCGACATAGTGTAGGGGTATTGCCTGACTGGCGGTTTGGATTCCCAAGTAACACAGATTATGCCAACTAGCATTAGGAAGTTTTATCATGGTTTAATTATGGCATTTTTTTGTGCAGCTCGTTTTATGGCGGTTTTATTATGGTCATGCAGAATGCTTATAATTTTTTTTCGACCATATGTTTTCAGATGGTTTTGAAAACGCTAATAAAACTTTTATTAAACATGCTGTTTTAGTTATTTTGAAAGAGTTGTGAATGCTTTTTTTAAACTATAATAAAACACAAACCTAGAAGTTTGCTCCAAGCTTTCTTTTGCATGTTCTATAATAGCACTCAGTGCATGATTATTAAACCGCCATAAAACTTAGTGACAGTTCTCGATCAAGATGTCAAAACAGGACACGCTCAGATTAGATAGCACATATTTGAATTGGAACTCCCATTTTTACACATTTTTGGTAAGTTATGCGTGTTGGTTTTGAGTTAAAATTAAACAAATACATCTTTGAAAACTTGAAATCACCGAAAGTGGTATGGGCCCAAAAGTGAAAGGGCCCAAATAGAGGAAAAAAATTGTTGCTTGACGCCATAATTAATTCAAGATAGCGGCTTCCGCTTTTATTTTCAAAGCTGTAAATTACAGAAAATATCGTGAAACCTTCACAATATGGTTATTAGGTGAAAGTAATAAACGAGTAGAAGTCAAATTTCGTTGCCCGTCGCCATCTTAAATCCAAGATGGCGGCTACCACTCAACTTGAAAATATTGTAAATGACTGAAAATCGCATTAAACCTATATTATAGGGGTATAAGTTGAAAGAAATCAACCGGTAGAAGTTGAATTTCGCTATCTGACGCCATCTTGAAATCCAAGATGGCGGCTTCCGCTAAACTTTAAAATGTAGTAAATGACTTAAAATGACATGAAACACAGGTGGTAGTGGCATGTGGATGGGTAACGAGTAGAAGTCGAATATTGCTATCTTACGCCATCTTGAAATCCAAGATGGCAGCTTTCTATAAACTTTAAAAATGCTCTAAATCATTGAATATCGCATGAAACTTCCAAAATATGGGTGTTTGTCAATTGGGATAAGCTAGAAAAAGTTTATTTTTGCATTCTGACGCTATCTTGAAATCCAAGATGGTGGCTTCAGCTGAACTTAAAAATACTGTAAATGAATGAAAATAGCATGAAACTCCCAAATATATTGTATTGGGTGCTAAGGCTAAATGATAGAAGTCAAATATCTGTTTTCGCGTTTCTCTGAAAATCTGTAAGTGACTGAAAATCCCACAAAAACCACCACAATACAGACCCCGTTCGTTTTTGGCAACATTCGATTTTGACAACAGGGGATTTTTTTTTATTATCTGACAATTTGCGCCGGGGGTCTTCAGATTTTCCCCAAAATTGAAAATTTGGCTCATTTTTGCGACTTAAAAACACATGTATTTTTTCAGATTTCTAACATTTTTATTTTTTGAGTTAGCTTCGGTTAGATTTTTTTGTCCATAAAAAATAACCATTTTTCAAAGCTACATAACTCTGCTATTTTTCAACGGAAATTATAAAATAGCACATCAAAATGCATTGGAATTTTATCAGCTTTCCAAATAAAATAGTTGCTAAAAAATAAATAAAGACCTTCAATATGAAAAGTTGTATATAAACTTTAAATGGCGTCTAAAAGTACCGTCTGCACCACCGAATATTTTGCAAAAAATACCATTGAATAGCTCAATTTATGATGCAACTTTCATCTGAAGACACCAAAGTGGGCCATCAACACCCTGAAGAGTTATGAAAGAAATAATGACGATAAATCTCTTTTTTTGCGACGAAAACAAACAATGGTCGAACAACTACACTTACATATGGAGGTAGCCCGCACTTCTAACAACATGGAAACAAAAGAACTTGCCAAACAGGTAAAAAACACTACTTTTTCGTTCTTTGTAGAGTGTTTGCAGCATAACTGACTTTAAATTTTAACCAAAATTCTTAGTATCGTATTGTTAATGTGATATAACAAGTAATGGAAATGTTGCTTTTACAACCTGGTCAGGTCATATGCTATATAACTTATTAACTTTTCGATCAAAGATCATTGTGAAGCATAATCAATGCCAAAAATATAAGGTTCAGTTCCTGTGTTTGGAATCACAAAAATGTGATTAAAAAATGAAATATAGACGTGCTTTACATAGTTTTGATATCGGGAGCTAAGCACTGGACACCAAAATCCATTTCCATTGATCAAAAACAAAGAGTGTGACACAAATGTAAAAATAATCGAAGAGCTCAGTATGGCCAGCTCAGGCTGTAAAAAGCATCATTCCCATTGTAGGTAATATGAAATTGAAAATATAATCTTTTAACCGAATTTGTTTTCTCCATTCGCCCAGTTTTGAAGTTTACCATACTAGAACGAACATAATTCGTCGTCAGTGTTTTGCTACCTCGATCGCTCACAAACGAATCTTCAGTGTTCCACCGTCCATTTTAAATCAAATCTGGAGAATTCCGGATACCAAACTGAGCGCATAAACTTCTAAAAATGACAGCCAAATTTGCAAAACTTATTGTGACCTGGTGCAAAACTGGGTATAAAAGAATACGTTATTAGATTTTTGGATATAACATGAAGTCAGTTAAGCTGCAACACTCTACCGCCCCTACTTTCATAACAGTTCCATATGCAACAACAAGCAAGCGAGAAAATCAGCTTTTCCTGTTTTGGAATGCATTCTTAAATTGTGATCACCACTTTCGGCATAAACGAAAATCGTTTCTCGGTCGTCATAATAAATCGTAAGACCTGAAATTTTCCAAAATGGGGTATTGGTAAGGTCGAGAGCACCATTTTTATTCATTATGGGACTGTTTATCGACCATATTTGAAACCTTTTTCAAATCTACTCGCATTACAATCCTATACAAAATATTTTTCTCTCACCAAGCCACTTTCTTTTTTTAAATTATTCAAAGCTATAAATCAAAGACTATTTAGCCGAAAGAAGCATTGAAAAGTAACCAAATCCGTGGTATTTCACATATAGAACCGTTATTCGAGTGTATTTCATATAGGACAGCCACAAAATGTTTTTTTTTTTTTTCGAAGTTTGTAGAACAAAACCTCATTTTTTAATGTTTATTTTGAATCCCTATGTTGACCTAAAATGACGAAAATTCATATGGGACTGTTATGCGAGTAGGGCACAAAAAATAGTGTTTTTTACCTGCTTTGGCAAGTTCTTTTGTTTCCATGTTGTTAGAAGTGCGCGCTACCTCCATATGTGAGTGCAGTTGTTCGACCATTGTTTGTTTTTGTCGCAAAAAAAGAGATTTATCGTCATTATTTCTTTCATAACTCTTCAGGGTGTTGATGGCCCACTTTGGTGTCTTCAGATAAAAGTTGCATCATAAATTGAGCTATTCAATGGTATTTTTTGCAAAATATTCGGTGGTGCAGACGGTACTTTTAGACGCCATTTAAAGTTTATATACAACTTTTCATATTGAAGGTCTTTATTTATTTTTTAGCAACTATTTTATTTGGAAAGCTGATAAAATTCCAATGCATTTTGATGTGCTATTTTATAATTTCCGTTGAAAAATAACAGAGTTATGTAGCTTTGAAAAATGGTTATTTTTTATTGACAAAAAAATCTAACCGAAGCTAACTCAAAAAATAAAAATGTTAGAAATCTGAAAAAATACATGTGTTTTTAAGTCGCAAAAATGAACCAAATTTTCAATTTTGGGGAAAATCTGAAGACCCCCGGCGCAAACCCGTCAGATAATAAAAAAAAATCCCCAACATCGAATTTGGCACATGTGCCTAAATCAGACGGTTAACAGAAACAACCTTACCTTATAGTTTTCGCAAGAATAAGACCAATACAATATAAACATAATAGCATGATAGGAATAATAGAATTACATAAATGGCAAAAAAAAAACAAAAACTATAAACAAAACAAGAAAAGTGCTAAATGCATTAGAAACATAATGAAAAAATAATAAAAGTGATTTAAAATGGTCTAAATTGTCTTATAATAGTAGTTTTAATGTAGTATTACGTGAAAAAAGTTGTGTTCAAGCGATTTTCATTGATTAACAGTATTTTAAATTCAGTGGAAGCTGCCATCTTGGATTTCAAGATGGCGTCGGAAAGAAAAAAAATCGACTTCTAGTTTAGCCCTTTCACCCGTACCCGTATAGTGGTGGTTTAATGCGACTTTTTGTCAGCATTAAGCATTAAAAGTTGAGCGGATGCCGCCATCTTGGATTTCAAGATGGCGTCTGATAGCGAAATTCAACTTCTACTCGTTTAGCCCTTTCAACCGATACCCATTTTGTTGGGGTTTCACGCGATTTCAAGTCATTTACACCATTTTAAAGTTCAGCGGAAGCCGCCATCTTGGATTTCAAGATGGCGTCAGACAACGAAATTTGACTTCAACTCATGATTTATTCCACGGGTCATTTAAAACCAATCCCTTTTCATTCAAAAAGTCTGTCCTCATTTACTGTACTAATGATTAACAACTCAGAAATGAGGAACTCAACCTTAGCGTGTAATTGGTTGGCTTGCGAGAGAAACGTCAAATCGTAGCTTTTTTTGGGGTCATCATTAAACCATAATAAAACTATGAATTGACTCACGCCATGTTGGTTGCAAAATCGAAGGGCACAAAATGACGCCATGTTGATGGATTCACAATGCAAGCATTGGAAAAAAAAATTTCAGGCCTTTTTCCATCAATTCCATCATGATTGACCATTAGATTTGACGAGGCGCATTTATTTTAAGATACTATTTCATATACATTTTACCGAAAATCTTGACTGGCAGTAGAAAAGAAGCTCAATATATGGTTAAAACATTGGTTTTTTTAGCTATTAATTTTACCAGATCATATCTGAATAATGCAATCATCATTCATCAACCATTATGGTTGCTGGGAAAAATAAAAAAAACTCCGAGAACTGACAGAACCGAAAACAACAAAAATTTCTAACATGTTTTATAATAGCTTTTTAAAAGCTTTGGTGACCAACATTGATGACCATCAATTATATGTCTTGATGACGTTTCTAGGGTAGGGCCAAATAGCCTGATTTTGGCTTTATAAGAGTCCGGGTGATGTTATAGAATGCGCTTTAGCTTTTTATGAAGATTAATGCGATAGTCCAAACGATATTTTGCTGACCATAATAAAGCTAAAATTGTTACTTGGGTTTCCATTCGTCAGCAATCTCGATTATGTGTTGGGTAACAGAAGTCGTGGGTAAGTATCCCGATTTGGCGATCTGAAACATGAGTTTTATTTTCTCTAGGTCCTGGGCTTCTGTAGGGGTAAGCATACATTCAGGAGCTATCGATTCAATGTCACTCGCTTCTTGTAATAGGGCACATTGTCGAATCTGAGGGTAGATTTTAAACTTGGACCAGAAGGTCATTCCTAACAAACATTCTACAAGTAAATCCTTAATGACTAAAGTGGGAACAATTTTTGTTTTATTTTCGAATTTATATGGAATCATTATTTCTCCTAGTATTAATAAATTTCCGCCGTCTGCGGATTTTAAATCTAAATTTAACGATAAAGGTTTCAGTTTTACCCCGCGTAAACGCGAGAACAGCTTATCACTGATAAGCGTTCGATTACTACCTGAGTCTAGCAATCCTTGGACGCGTAGATCATGGACGTAGACCCAGGCGTAGGGTCGATTATCAAAGCTAGTTGGGAAGGTTATTTGCAGGACTTCGGTGGTATTGGTATTCGCGCGACCCGAATACCACTCAGACAGAACTGGCTCATAGTCGAGAGAGCTCAGTTCAAAACCGGGGACTCTCACGCGGATTCTTCCGACGTTCGGCGATTTTCGGTCGTCGGCCTGCCGTTTTTTTGGCAATAGGGACAGCGAGTGGTGTCGTATCCTTTGAACCCACAAATATAACACAACAAACCGTTAATAGACCTACAATGTTGTACTTGATGGTCGGGTTGGCGGCAATTAAGGCATACGTTTGCAGGTGGCGGCTTGTACCCTTCCACGAGATAGTCCATCGGGCGACGAGATTGAGATGGCCCCGGTTCTGGCTCTCTAGGGGGGATCGATTTTGGTCCAGGGGCGTTTCTAGCATCGCGATAGCTATTCGTAGGTCGTGGGTTGTCGTTTGATGATTTTCTAGCGGGATTTTTCCAATTTTCATTTTGATTTCGGTTTGAACGAGTTGAACGCGAGTTATCAGGGTTGTGTGTGTGGTAACCTTCCCTTTTCTCACCATTTTCTCCAAATTCCAACCAACAGATCTCCCGATACAACACCATCCTTACCCTAAACCAATTCAACATTTCGCCGCCAACAAACCATCCAACCATTCTTCCCGAAATTGGAATAGAGAATCCCCGTACTAGACTGTCATTCAACATCATTCCTCGATCATTCATTCGTGTCGTTCATGAATCCATTCATCCACCTTCGTTTCTCTCACGAGTCACTCAAAATTCATCTGATTCCACCTGTGAAAAGGTACACTCTTCGAAGATCTTAACCAAGTACAACGTAAATTCAAACCACTCGCGCAATTATAAATAACAATTAACACAAATTAATAATCTTTGTTCACAGGAAAAACTAGAGTTCTACATTTTTCCTATGAATGTGTTAACATCATCTAAATACAGCGGATTATTTAATATTTGTCACTAATTTCTAATTTGAACAATTCAACTCAATATAAACTTTTTTCTCTAGGCTATATCTACCACAGTGTGTAGGGTTATTATTAAGGGTTACAGCATTTACCGTACGGTCCTGACCGAATACCTGATTGTACATCGAGAGGTTCGACGAATCGATAATGTGGCCAGCATGTATAAGCTGAGGTAAGTCTAGAATTGGTTGCCATAGAAGGGATTTTTTATAATCATTGCACAAATTTCGTTTCATGATTTCAAGTTTTTCGCGGTCTTCCATCGGAGTCATCATACTTCGGAAAAGTTTATCCATAGCAAAATAATACTCCTGGAAAGTCTCGTTCCTTTACTGTCGTCGTTGATAAATTTGGCAACGTAGAAGTATGTCTAGTTCAGGATGAGCAAAGTTGCGCTTTAGCTCCAAGATTAAATGCGGCCAGTTGAATAGTCGCCCTGGGTGCGGGTGTCGCATGGACATGTACCAACTTTTCGCGGGGCCGTCAAACAGATGAAAGGCGGAGTCGAACAGCTCATGTTCAGACATTCTTTCAGACTGGGCCAACTGTTCCACTAACGCGAGAAACTCATTCAGTTTGACACCACGATCTGTGCCGTTATATTTTTCAATTTTCCACAGTGAGACGGGGAGGGATCTGTGAGAAACAGTGTTGTTTCTTTCTGGCGGGTATGATATTTTCGGATTTATAATAATTACAATACAACACCTTAGCACATACGTCTATATTCAGGACCAACTCTCTCGAGACTCACTACACACTCTTCTCAATATACATACGTTTCAATCAAGAATGCCACATCCTCCCCGGAAATTCAACAGCTGAGATTTCGCATTTATTTATTTAACATGGGACAATGTCTAATCCAAATATTTCCTAGGACGCTTGATTATTCTAGGATTGCGTTGTTTCAAAACCGAACCACCACCAATTGTGTCGCCATTCTTATCACCGCCATCTCCATCATCGCCAGCTTCGCTTCCGTCATCTACTGTAACCGTTTCTGCTTCATACATTGTAGAGGTCCCCTCCCCCAATTCTAAAAAAAAAAATCAACAGAAATGTTAACATTTTATATGATGCAAAAAATGAGTAAAAAGTACTCTTTTTAATGTGCTTATACTTTACCATTATTCACCAAACTTCTGTCATTGTATTTCTTCAAGTGTTTAACATTTCGGTCGAATTCACGATTTGTTGTCAAATCTCGGACTGTAGCCCTTCCTTCTCCTGTAAGTTTTACAACTTTGTGCAGCGCGTTTTTGTACCTTGTATCTGTTTTGTCTTTCTTGGACTGTTCGACCAGGACCGTATCACCTGGATTAATATCAGGATCACCGGCGCGTCGACGAACATCCTCCTTAGTGTTTCGTAGGAACTTGGCAATGCGATCACGATCCCGCAATTCCTCATCATTAGCCTGTATCTTATCTGTGCGACAATTTGGAACAAAACACCTAACAGGTCTCCCAAACATAAGCTCAGCTGGAGGAATCTTTGTTACGTGATGTGGCCACGAATTGTATGCTGCGACATAGTCAGATAAAGCTTCCTTCCAATTTTCTTTCCGAAGGTTTGCAATCGCGCTAATTTTATTGATACCTTGCATACTTCTTTCGACAAGGCCGTTTTCAGTTGGGTTGAGCGGAGTAGTGTGAATTAACTTTACCCCCCATACATTTTTAAGCCAACTTTCTAGCTCCAAACTATTGAAAGGAGGCCCATTGTCTGCCTTTAAGGTCTTAGGAATGTAGTATGTATTAAAGATTTTCTTTAATACTTTTTTCAAAACGTTGGTGTCAGTTTTGTCCATAGGCATCGCAACAAGAAAACGAGAATAGTTGTCTATCAGTACTAAAGCTTTCCATCCATGAATATCTGAAGCCGATGCGAAGTCCATGGAAACATAATCCCAAGGATTATTGGGTAGGTCCGTCATTGTGATGGGTAGCGGTTTACTGTTTTTAACGATTAGCTGACATTCAGGACAACGTTTAACAAAATCCTCAATTTCTCTGTCCATCCCAAGCCACCAAAGTCCTTGCCTTAGAAAATACTTCATAGTGGACATTCCCGGATGACTGCGATGAGCCAGAGATAAAGCACGGCTCCGCAACTTAGCAGGCAACACCATTTTCTCCCTTTTCATAAGCATTTCATTTTGCATGTACAAGTCTTGTTGAAATGCTTGGTATTTTACTAAATGTGGGGGCCATTTCTCATTTTTATTAAGCCATTGACAGACTTCTTGAAGCTCGGTGTCGTTCTGAAACTCTAATTTAACTTGGGCGTTAGTCAAAGCCAATAGTTCATCATTTATACCATTCATGTCAGCCGTTACTGAACACAACTCCTGAGGCTTTCTTAATTCAAAAAAATCATTTTCCTTTTTTTTGCAAATCCTTGATAGAGCATCGGCAATATTACTTTTACTAGACACGTGTTCAAAATCATATTGAAAATGATCCATCCTGAGTAACCATCCCTCGGCTCTCGACATGATGCGCTTCCCGATGTCTTTACTGTTTCCTTTCTTAATCATAAACATGAGTGCTTCACTATCTGAACGCAATGTAAATTTCCGGCCAAGCAAATAGTATGCAAATTTTTCCATCGCCCATACTATTCCGAGCGCTTCTCTATGCAACTGAGGGTAACGACTTTCTGCCGCAGTCAGACTCTTGGATGCACATGCAATAATCCTTTGATTGTTGTTATCAATAGTTTCTTGGACTAGTATCGCTCCCAGTCCCCATGGTGAAGCATCGGTATAAAGAATTACCTTATCTTTATCGTCAAAGTAACCTCTCTTTATTAGATCGTTCTCAGCAGCAATTTTTAAATCATCAAATGCAATTTGGTGTTTTTCTTCCCATTTAAATTTGGAGTTGGGCGTTAACAACTCACGCAACGGCTTCGTTCTGTGCGAAAAGTTTTGAATGAAAGGGCTTATATATGTCATCATTCCTAAAAAACTTCGCAGTTCAGATATATCTTTCGGTTTCTTAAAATTTTTGATGTCCGATATTTTCTTATACGTTGGCAAGATTCCTGAAGCATCAATTGTAAAACCGAGGAAATCCACCTTAGTTTGGTCATATAAACACTTTTCTTCATTAATTGTGAGATTGTTCTTGTATAGAGTCTCCTTTACAACAGCCACATTTTCTCTCAATTCTGGCAGGGTTTTCGCAAATATTAAGATGTCATCCAAATAAATGATAATATTTCGACATTTGATCACCAACTTCTCCATAGTGCGCTGAAAAAGCTCTGGAGCACACGATAACCCGAAAGGCAGCCTCGTAAAGCGCATTAAACCATTAGCTGACATAAAAGTAGTGAAGTGTCGTACATCTTCGTGAAGCCCAATGTGAAAATAAGCATCTTTTAGATCTAGCTTGGTGAAGTAAAGTCTACCATTCCCATTTGGAATCTCTGTCCAAATTTTCTCCAGACTGGGCATTGGGTATGGTTCCCGAACGATTGCTTTATTAACTTCACGGTAGTCAATGACTATTCGGAAATCACTTGTACCTTTTGGTACCAACACCAAAGGAGACACAAAAGTTATCATATCCTGTTCTTTGTCAGCTCTCTCTATAATGCCTTTCATTTCCATTAATCGTAATCTCTCATTCAACGCTGCTTCAAAAGCCTTGGGTATCTTATATCTTATAATCTGTTTAGGACTTACTAGATCATTAACTCTGAATTTGACACCCTTAATGGGTATTTTCGGAAACGGTATCAACCCTTTTGTGTCGATAATTTTAGTTTGCTCGTACGATCGTGAATCCATATCAAGGCAATTAATATATTCAAAAGGCCCGATCTTGATAAGGTCTAATTGTTTTGAAGTTTCATATCCAAGTAGTGAAATTGACGTGCCCTTGACTACAAAAAACTTCGCCAATTGAATTGGATAAGTATTCCCAGCGACACTAACATAAGCAGAAAAAGCGCATTCTATTTCCAACGGCGACCTGGATGCATAGCTTTGCAAAACCTCAATGGGATGAAAATTCAAATCCTGCACCACGGTTCGACAATTCAACTTAATGGATTTCCAAACTTCAGAAGTTACTGTGTTGACAGTTGCCCCGGTATCGATTAGGAATATTATATCCTCCGATCCAATGGAACATTTCACAAATCTTGAATCTCCATTACTCTGTTGACTGAACTTGCCGGTAAACAACTACGAAAAAAAAAACGAAAATCATAATTTTGTCCAGCCTAAACATTGTGCAAATTAAAGCTAATACATTCATAATCATTTATTATACTTCTTATCAAATGTTTATACGAATAAAGACCCAATGTAGAAAACGAAATGATTTTATCTTTCTTTTTTTTTTTTTTAACTACCAGTTTAGTTTCATTTGTCCAAAATTCCAAAAAAAAATATTTTTTTTTTTGCCTTATTTTTATTGCTTTTTGTTTTTTTATTATTATTTCTTTGATTTTGTAATTAGGAATATCTTATTCTGTAATTTCCTTAATTTCTTTTCATGCGATCGTTTAAAATGAAAAAAAAAAAAAATGTCGCATTCTAAGGGCTAACATGGCGCTCAACTCGTCGTCTCAACTCTTTTCTCGAAAGTTATTACGATAGAATTTTATTCAGTGCAGTTTTCGTTTGTTGTCAAAAACGAAATTAAATCGGGAGAAACAAAAACAATAAATCGATTGCATTCGGTTCGGTAGTGAATCAACAAACAAGGATAATTTAATAAAAAAACCCGATTTAATACACTTAACAGTGGATTGGAGCCTTTCTAACAGAGTTTAAATTATATTTGGAAATATATAAAATAATATAGAATATACATGATAGATTCCTTCCCTCTGAATCATATAAGTATGATTTCAGATATTCAAACACGAAAAATTCCAATCTCAATATAAAAAAATGATGCCTGATACGTTTTTTTGGGGAAAAGCGAACTGGTATGTAAGGAGCTCATTTTATGTATGGAAAGAATGGTATTTAAACAGTAGAATTTCCAAGATTTATAACACGCTGAAATGGTGCCGTGGTAGCAACCAGAACTTTCACGTTGCTGGTCACGGTTCGAATCTTACTGTTTTTTTATGCTTTTTTTTTACTGAATAAGTAAAACCAACTACAATATTGATGGATAGCCGTGACGCGTGCCCTAGCATGATACCTTTTTTAGAGCTCAACCATGCATAGAGGAAAAATTCCCACAAAAGGAGGGGAAAGTAATATGACTATTAAATGATTAATCTCATTCTGTAAACTAAATCTGAAATCTTATTCTGATTCTAAAGTTTGAATTTTGAGTTACAACACTTAGTCTAATATTTGAATATAAGTTCCAATTTCAAATTCCAGGTTGATCTTTAATCCAAATTCTTAATCAGAATTCTAAATCTGAATTCTCAATCTGAATTCTGAATCTGAACTCTGAATTTGAATTCTAAATCTGTATTCTGAATCTGAATTCTGAATCTGAATTCTGAATCTGAATTCTGAATCTGAATTCTGAATCTGAATTCTGAATCTGAGTTCTGAATCTGAATTCTGAATCTGAATTCTGAATCTGAATTCTGAATTCTGAATCTGAATTCTGAATCTTAATTCTGAATCTGAATTCTGAATCTGAATTCTGAATCTGAATTCTGAATCTGAATTCTGAATCTGAATTCTGAATCTGAATTCTGAATCTGAATTCTGAATCTAAATTCTGAATCTGAATTCTGAATCTGAATTCTGAATCTGAATTCTGAATCTGAATTCTGAATCTGAATTCTGAATCTGAATTCTGAATCTGAATTCTGAATCTGAATTCTGAATCTGAATTCTGAATCTGAATTCTGAATCTGAATTCTGAATCTGAATTCTGAATCTGAATTCTGAATCTGAATTCTGAATCTGAATTCTGAATCGGAATTCTGAATCTGAATTCTGAATCTGAATTCTGAATATGAATTCTGAATCTGAATTCTGGATCTGAATTCTGAATCTGAATTCTGAATCTGAATTCTGAATCTGAATTCTGAATCTGAATTCTGAATCTGAATTCTGAATCTGAATTCTGAATCTGAATTCTGAATCTGAATTCTGAATCTGAATTCTGAATCTGAATTCTGAATCTGAATTCTGAATCTGAATTCTGAATCTGAATTCTGAATCTGAATTCTGAATCTGAATTCTTAATCTTGTAAATCTCATTTTGATTGTTTTGCATCACACGGTTTTCAACATTGAAATTTCTTTCATCCAAATTTTTTTTTATGATTTCGGATTTTACAACTTTTAATAGTATGGTTTTACCCCTAAAAGTATGCAGCAAACTTAATTTCAGAAAAATTGTGAAAAAAAGTTTTCACAAAACAAAATCGTGTTTTCATGCGTAATGATCTTTAAGTCATCGCAAATTTATCAAAAACTGTGCAAATTGGTATTCTTGGAGAAACAATTCCAGAATTGAAAATTGATAAAGTGAGGAGAAATTTTACGGATGATGAAAAGAGCGAAAGAACATTTTTGCAAGGAAAATTTATTAACGTACACCATACTTTACCTCGCAACATCCAGCTTCATCAATTTTTAATTCTGATATTCTTTCTCCATGAATCTAAATTTTTCACCGATATGCCGAAAATAAATTTACAAAAATTCTGAATCTGAATTCTGAATCTGAATTCTGATTCTGAATTCTGATTCTGAATTCTGAATCTGAATTCTGAATCTGAATTCTGAATCTGAATTCTGATTCTGAATTCTGAATCTGAATTCTGAATCTGAATTCTGAATCTGAATTCTGAATCTGAATTCTGAATCTGAATTCTGAATCTGAATTCTGAATCTGAATTCTGAATCTGAATTCTGAATCTGAATTCTGAATCTGAATTCTGAATCTGAATTCTGAATCTGAATTCTGAATCTGAATCTGAATTCTGAATCTGAATTCTGAATCTGAATTCTGAATCTGAATTCTGAATCTGAATTCTGAATCTGAATTCTGAATCTGAATTCTGAATCTGAATTCTGAATCTGAATTCTGAATCTGAATTCTGAATCTGAATTCTGAATCTGAATTCTGAATCTGAATTCTGAATCTGAATTCTGAATCTGAATTCTGAATCTGAATTCTGAATCTGAATTCTGAATCTGAATTCTGAATCTGAATTCTGAATCTGAATTCTGAATCTGAATTCTGAATCTGAATTCTGAATCTGAATTCTGAATCTGAATTCTGAATCTGAATTCTGAATCTGAATTCTGAATCTGAATTCTGAATCTGAATTCTGAATCTGAATTCTGAATCTGAATTCTGAATCTGAATTCTGAATCTGAATTCTTAATCTGAATTCTGAATCTGAATTCTGAATCTAAATTCTGAATCTGAATATGAGTTCTGAATCTGAATTTTGAATTCTGAATTTTGAATCCTGAATTCTGATTCCTAAACCTGTATCCTGAATTTGAAAACTGAATCTGAATTCTGCATCTGAAATTGAATCTAAATTATGTATGAGTATGTAGAAATGAAAAAAAAAACATAAATTCATTCTTCAACACGAGTAAAAAAAACGAGGGTCATAAGATCTTCATATAAATTCCCCCCCAACGCAGTTTCCTGTACGGCTCTGCATTTTGTTGACACCCGGCATGGCTTTAGACACTATAATTTCATAAATGAAATTATAATGTCTATAGGCATGGCAGACTCTGAAGGAAACGCCCATCCGCCATTTGCTGCATTGAAAAGCAAGAAGTGTAAGATATAAACACTGTTGCCGTATTTGCCCCAGCAGACTGAGAAACTGCCCAGACCACGGTGCGTCTTAGTAATGCCTTTTACCTATTTGAGTTTGAGCCGCTTTCAATCAAGCGTGCCGATGGTTTATTGGATAGCGCTTGCAACTTGGGATCTGAAGGGTTTTGGTTCAATTCTCGAGTTAATAAAAATATTATTTTTTTATTTTGATTATCTTCAATTTATAAATGATTGCTGGTGCTGCTGCTTCGAGGCGCCACTAGCAACTTTTTTTTATGCCATAATAAGTATGATATGTATTTGGTAAAGAAAACGGTTTCAACTATTTTGTTTTTTTCCCGTTTTTGAAAGGGTTGTGTAGAAAAAAAAATGCATTCTTTTGAGACTAAAATCATTTTAATTGTGCAGCCCAGTTTCGCAAAAACGTTCTAGACATTTTTAAAATGGCACATACAAATCCACGGACATCAACAGAACTCGTCGAGCTGAGTCGATAGGTACCTATAAAGGTATGTCTAAGACCCATAATTAATGATCTCTCAAATCGACCGATAACCAAACCTTTCTGTTAGAAAGGCAAAAAAGGTAAGTAATTACTCTTTCGAGTCATCTGTAGATACCTGATTAATGTCTTTGATCTCTTTTTTCCATTCCTGTCGCCGACCGAAAGGTTTCCTGTCTTGAATATTCTCCTTGGGGGAATAGCAGAAATCAGCGAAATGGTTCCACCTTCCACAGCGGAAACACTGGGCCCTGTATGCTTTACACTGTCTCGGACCGTGTTTTTCACCACATTTGTCGCAGTCGAATGGAAGGCCAGGAGAGTCCGATGGAAGACGTCGAGATGGATTTTGGGGAAACTTGTTGCGGTGATGAGGTTGGTAACGTTTTATGTTGTACTTTTGAGTTCCTTCGAATCGATCTGTGTTAAATTTACGTTTACGGGATACTATTGCATTCACCGGTTTGTATCGAGCATCCTCAAAATCATTCTCCGGTGTTTCAACTGCTACACATTTACTAGATGAAGCATCCCCAGGGCGTTTGGTTTCGGATCTTATATAATCTAGATGCTTTCCATGATTAATTATCTTTTCTAGATCGTTGTTCCAAATGTCCGCGAGTTCGAAAAGTTTCATAGCTATTTCGGGAATGGACCGGCGAACTAAAGCTTGTACAAACTCTTCTTTTCTTTGCTCTACTCCGAAATCACTAAACTTTGCCTGCTTTTCAAGGCGAAGAACCCAATCCATAAAAGATTCTGATGCACTCATATGCATTTCGCGGAATTTCATCCTTTCCTTAGCCGTGTCACACGTTTGACCAAAATATTTGTTTAGTGCAGAAATCGTAAACGAATAACCGTCAAACTCTCCCGTATACAATTTCTCTTGCATTTCGATAATGTTTAACAAATATTCCCCCGCGAAAATCTTAAGTCCTGTCAGTTTTGTGCAGCTATCTACTGGCCCTTTGCAAGATGCTATTCGCTCAAACTGGTCGCGAAAACGATACCATTCGGCTTTACGTTGGTTTGTCGGGAGTGATTCGTCGAATGGCTTAAGTGGCCAAGGACCAGAGAGAAATTCGGATCTCATCCGATCTTGTTTGACTTTTTGCATACCTGTTATGTCTAAACCAGTAATCTTATCACCATACGAGGTGCCTTCACCAGCCGATCTTGTTAATTTCGCCGGAGGGCGTAGATCGTCGGAATCGTCTGACATCGATGCATCGCTCTCGTGCCATATTCCACTCATCCTAATAATAAAAAATTTTCACATCAAGAGAGTTTAGATATACACAACGCTTTGACACAAACCTTGCTTTTTCCTCTTTCCTTTCTGGATAAAAATAACGGTTAAAAAAAATGTCTCCAACAAGTAACGATCACCACACCACGGCTTTCGAAAACAAAATGAACGCCTTCCACAGAAAAACCTGCATCGATCATCAACTGCTACTAATGTTATCTCTTTCCTTCTGTCAGGGAAAAAAAAACATGTGCTTGCAACTATTTGCTTACTTCTTCACACACCATTTTTTGTTGAACAAACGATCGTCTTTCTCAAACACGATGACCAGTGCATCCAAAAGTTTTGGTTAAAACTTTTAAGCCGTTTTTATCGAAAAGTTTCTTTTCTTTTCTTGTCCATTCTTGCTCCAATTTATTATTTATTTATTTTCTCGAAATGTTGGTCTTGGGCTTAACCCTGCTCAACATCATATCGAATCGTATAATGAAACTTGGCCATGGATCTTATCCGACTCAGTTCAAATTCTCAAGTTTGTCTTGGGCCTAACCCGACTAAACTTTCTGGCAACTTTGACCTTGGCTTAACCGGGTTCAAGTTCGCCCCTATGAGCTGATACTCTTTCTCTTATTTCTTTCTCATTCTCTCTTACATTCCATGAGAATAAACTAACGTTGTTTAAGTGTGCCTCGAGCTGAACTCGGCTACACATCCATGAGGAAAATTTTACTTCAATTTGATTAGTTTTGAAAAAAACAATAATTTAACATAATTATAACTTACCAAACATTGATGATGCATTCTCCTGCTAACCTTTAATTCGCTGGCAAAGGATCGCCAATATGATATTTTCGGATTTATAATAATTACAATACAACACCTTAGCACATACGTCTATATTCAGGACCAACTCTCTCGAGACTCACTACACACTCTTCTCAATATACATACGTTTCAATCAAGAATGCCACAGCGGGTACGCGTAAGGTGAGGTGCTATTTGAGGCAAAAGGATTCGCAAATGAGGCTGGTGGAAATGCGCTTGACGCGGGGAACGCGAACGTGGGTTGAGGCGCAGCAACAGATGAATACGGTCTAGATACGCCTGCAGTCTGGGAAGGATGTCCAATTGATTGGGGTAATTGGGGCGGTTTAATTGGAGGTGGCAAGTGAGATGTGAGTGCGTTCGAATGAGTTGCAGAACTTTGGGCACTATTTGACGTAAGGTTAATATATGGTGCTATCTGCTGCGAAGAATGAAACACAGAATTTTCCAGCTCAGTAGGGGGGAAAGATGTTACATGGTTAGCCTGACTGAAACTGGAATAGGATGGTAACATTTGAGGATATGGAGTCGTATTTTGATTTCTCGTATGGATCGGTAAGTAATTGGAAGTATATATGGATGTCGTCACCATTGGGGTAGTTACAGGCCTCGAGTATTGGCTGGTAACGATCATAAGATTGCAAGCACCGTCTGATGTCTTCGGAATTGTTCCGGTGTAGGTTTCGATGTTCCCCGTGCTCAAATTAGAAGTGCCAGAAGGCTCAGAGGAAGATAGTCTACTTCGCAGCACGGTAAGTTCTTTCTCCAACGCTATTAAGACCATGCCCACCAATGGTTGCTAAACCTCGAATCGAGTACATTCAGCAACATATCTATCAACCCATCATCGCACCAACAGTTGCTAACTTGATTCGAGAAATAGCATTCGAGCAGTAGGTTGTTACAGGATTCGTTTATGTAGCAACCCGGTAGCAACGCAGCCGGTCGTCGCCTTCAGAAAATAAACAAACACAAACACCAACCTGGATGGCAATAATGGGTGCGAAAATCAGTAAATAGATAAAAACGCAACCAATCAAACCATCTAAAATACTGACCGAAATAGCAACGCCCGGTGGGCTTGGTCTAAAGAATCGCGGAAAACGTTCGCATTTGGTCTATCAAGCTCCCCGGAGATAACTCCCATACGTTTCAAGCACTCAATAGCCTCCTGTTCGGCAACTGAATCTCCTACTACTCCTCCCTCTGCCTTGTCAAACAAATTATCAATAATATCCTGATCTGGATTCGAATCTGCTGAATCCGTTTTAAAGTAAATATCAAGTTTATCACAAACATTATTTAATAAATCAATAGCTTCTGTACTCCCCGCAAAATCTGAAACGTGACCTAACACCGCTAACCGATTCGCTAAATGTAACAACGCATACATATATTTAGGCGCCACTTTACTAGTAGTTAGCACCGTATGAAACTGAAGCACTCTATTACGACAAAGAATTAATTCCTGTTCGGGTATTCCCGGAACAATCATTTCCGGTAAGCCTTCTTCTTTCTCCTGCCTCAACAAATCTCTCAAAATGCGTCGCCTACGGCTTATTGATTTATCGCCGGTAACTACAAATCTTCTCATTTCCAGTTCTGTATCTATGTCGGCGCTGTCTAATAGATCTGGACGCATATTTAAATATCGCTTTACGAATCTCTGCCGCAGTTCCTTAATAGATGGCCCCATTTTGAACCACAATCAAAAAACCGTAAGCAATAAAGAACTGTAATACAAAAGGCAATGAATAAGTAGGTCAGAATTCGTGATCCTGTAGGTAAGAAACCACAAGGCGACGCACAGAAACAACCGGCAAGAAATAGCTGAAGTTAGGGCCCCCAACACGACTGAACCCGCTTTGACTCTTTTTTAAACGGAAGTTACTCCGAATATGAAGCAAGCTGAAATAAAAGTTGAACAATCAAGACAAGCCACTGATGGTCTTGAGTCTCCCTGAGATACGCCAAAATATTCTAGTCAGTGACGAGTCAAAGACTAGAATATTTTTCCTTTCCGAAGGATCGCCAATTGAAAGTGTTAGTTTTGGGCCGTAACTGCCAGCTAGCTCAACCGGTACTTACGTGCTCTCAGGGTCGCTCCTAACGATCTCGGGGAGAATTGGGACGACCAATCGCTATTATAACAAAGTGGAACATTCACCGACCAAAACAAGATACTAGGGACTCACTTAAAAGTTATTTAGACGTTTACAAAATTAGAATTCATTTTACTTTTATTTGACTTGCCAGTGTGTTGAAATTCCATCCGTCCAAGCCTTTGGGAATAGCCGGCCAAGCTTACGGTCGTGACGTCTAGAGCAGCGAGGTTCTTTTTCCTGGATTTTGGAGCTGACCAGGAAGATCTTCGGGATCAAAGCACGGGTTCTTCAAAGGGTAGCCGATTCGATGTTTACAGTTGAATCGGTTCCACAGGGGTGGGACCCGTATCAACTTTCAGGAACGTTCAATGTTGGTTGTTACTGTCCGATAGCTCTACCACGTGGGTTGGTTTCCAGTGGTGTAAGGTGGGAACTATACAACGGAAGCCGTATTGGCGGGCTTCTATCGAGTGTGGCCGGGTTCCAAAATCCGACAAAGCGCCTGGAAGCAGCGAAGCGCTTTTCGGAGCAGGTGGGGATGCTTCAAAATCCCTTCACTTCGACACCATGTGCCAATCACTTCACACCCGATTGTATATTTTTGGTTAGGACACAGTCCAATTTTTTGCGTGGTGTTTTACTTCCAAGACCCGACAACAGTGACCGTCTTCATTATCCCAGACTCCTAAGAACCCTTTCATGGTAGCTCGTAGATTCCTCTCTCAGAGTTTCTCTCTCGCCGTTGAGCAGTTCCGGTATGATATAGTCGAAACCAAGGTTTTTTTTTATATATCTACACAGCTTGGTCGACGCAGCTGCTTAGGAATAACTGGCATAGTCGACGACTGGTATAAATTTCGGTATTTCAAACTCGAGCGAAGTCAAATAAATAATAAGCTACTTGAATGAATGTAAGTGAGCCAAAACTATTGATAAAGATAAAACTAAACAGAAAAACATGCAATGAACGATGAAATGTTGCCGATTTTGCCAATATAGGAGTGAATCGGTAACAAATCCATATGAACGACTTCAACGCAAAGATTGGCTCCGACAATCAGGACCTTGCGCGCATCATGGGGCACCATGGCCTAGGATAGATGAGCGAAAACGAAGAGCTATTTGTAGAATTTTGTGGCAACAACAACATGGTGATCGGTGGATCGCTCTTCCCCCATCGACCAGCACATAAGGTCACCTTGGTATCCTGAGATAGCCAAACAGAAAATCAAATTGACCTCATCTACACCAGCCGGAAATAAAGAAGGAGCCTTTTTGATGTCCACAACAAACGAAGCGCAGACATTCCATCTGACCATCACCTCGTCCTTGGCGAGATACGACTGAGAGTTGCGCGTGTCCAACGGCGCGAGGCGAAAGTCGGGTGTCGATTCGACGGCAGCAGGTTAGAGAATCCAGAGGTGAAAAGGGCATACGTTGAACAGCTTGAATCCCGAGCCTCGGAGCTGCCGACAGACAGAACAGTCGAAGAACAGTGGTGTGGAATCAAGAATGCGTTTATAACGACGAGCCATGGTACTCTCGGTAAAGTTTGTGGAAGAAGAAAAGACTAGATGTCGGATGAAACCTGGAGGATGATCGGTGATCGGAGAAAGGCGAAAGTCGGAATTGAGCAGGCATGTACCGGGCCAGCCAAAGCAGCCGCCCGCTTACGATATGCGGAGCTGGAAAAGGCAGTTAAACGAGCTTGTAGACGAGACAAGAGAGCCTGGACAAACTCCCTAGCCGAAGAGGGAGAAAGAGCCGCCGCCAATGGAGATATCCGATTTCTTTATGACATTTCTCGCTGCCTCAGTGGTACAAAGATTAATGCATGAATGCCGCTTAAAGACTGAGCAGGTTAGTTATTGACCAATCGAACAGATCAGCTCAAACGATTTACTGAGCACTTCGAACAACTCTTCCGAGCCACGAATAGCGATGGCCAACAGAACCCGCAGCTCGAAGCGCCAACAGTAAGTCCATTAATGGCGTCAACTATTAAGCGTCCTCGCTGGCTGAAATTGAAGCGGCAATCAAAGACATGAAATCCAACAAAGCACCTGGGATCGATTGCATCCCTGCTGAAATGCTGAAAGCCGACACTACCTTGTCAGCACAAATGTTGCACCTCTTTTCGCTGACATCTGGGATACTGCAACATTTCCGGCCGACTGGATGCAGGGTATCCTCGTAAAGGTTCCGAGGAAAGGAGACCTGACAGAGTGCGGTAACTGGTGTGGCATAACTTTGATGTGTACAACCCTCAAAGTACTCTGCAAAGTGATACTGAACAGGATCCAGGAGAAAATCGACGCTACACTCCGACGGCAACAAGCTGGATTCCGATCCGGACGATCATGTGTGGACCACATCACAACGCTACGAATAATACTGGAACAAATCAACGAATTCCACGACTCTCTTCTGCTGGTGTTCGTTGATTTCGAAAAAGCATTTGACCGACTGAACCACGAAAACATCTGGGCTGCTCTTAGACAACGAGGGGTCCCAGAGAAACTAGTCCATCTCATCGAAGTACGAGTCATTTTCGTGCAAGGTCTTGCACGACGGTGTCTTGTCCGAACCAATCCCGGTAACTGCTGGAGTGAGACAAGGATGTATTTTGTCACCGCTGCTTTTTCTCATCGTAATGGATGAGATCTTGACTGTATCGATTGACTGTGCACCGAACCGAGGATTGCCGTGGAATCCTTCAACAATGGAGCAACTGAACGACCTTGACCTGGCAGATGATATTGTTTTGCTCGCCCTAACACAACCGGATATGCAGCGCAAACTCGACGACCTCACCGAAAGTTCCAAGGCAGCAGCTCTCAAAGTCAATGTCGGAAAGACCAAGTCGATAGAAATCACCACCGAGAATCGTTCCAATTTCGTGGTAGCTGGACAACAGGTTGAGACGGTGGAGTGCTTCCAGTGTCTTGATAGCCAGATTACGTCTGATGGTGTTGCCAAGAAGGACATCAAAACCCGGATCAGAAAAGCCTGATTTGCGTTTGCGAGTCTCCGAAACATCTGGCGCTCACGCCAGATTTCTTTACGAACTAAGATCCGAACCTTCAACTCAAACGTCAAATCCGTTTTGCTGTACAGGTGTGAAACTTGGTGCACATATGCGGTGACGACGCGTAAACTGCAAGTTTTTGTGAATCGCTGCCTGCGGAACATCATCCGCGCTTGGTGGCCTGCCAACTGGATCTCAAACGTTGAACTTCATCGCCGGTGTCATCAAAAGGCGCTAGAAATCGAGATTCGGGAACGTAAGTGGAGATGGATTGGGCACACGCTTCGAAAAGACATCAAAGAAGAGGCAGACCCAAAAACTCGTGGCGGCGAAACCTAGCCGCCGAAATCCGAGCTGTCGACGAGAACCTTGATTGGGACCAAGTGCCCATCGCCTATACCCACCTACCTAAGGGTCCGACACCGATTGACCGACGCATAGGGCTGAGACAAAAGATCTTCACTACTGGGGATTCGGAGCCAGCGTCTTCACTTGCTACCAGCAAAGGTTCTCGTCAACTGTGCGTATTTCAGCAGCTAGACTACGCCGCCACGAGCTTCTGGGCCTGCCTCTTCTTCGATGCCCATCTGGATTCCAATCAAGCGCCTCTTTGCAAATCTCGTTCTCATCTTTTCGCAGCATGTGCCAATCCATCTCCACTTACGTTTCCGAATCTCAATTTCTAGCGCCTTGTGAAGATATGAGTTTGAGATCCAGTTACCAGACCTCCAAGCGCGGATGATGTTACGCAGGCATTCACAAAACCTAGCAGTTTTCACGTCGTTACGCGTTTCGCACCCGTACAACAATACGGACTTGACTTTTTTAGTTTAAAATTCAGATTTTCGTTCGTAGAGAGATCAGGCGTGACCGCTAGAGACTATCAAACGCAAATCGGGCCTTTCTGATCCAGGTTTCGATGCCTGCCTTGGTACAACCATCATGCGTTATCTGGTTATCAAGATACTGGAAGCACTCCAGTTTCTCAACTTTTCCCCCATAGCTACCACGAGATTGGAAGGATTTTCCGTGTTCTGTGTTTCACGATGACGTAATTCCCTTTTGTGGAGACAGTTTGCATGGTCCTGTTTACAAACTTTTAAGAACGAGAAATTCAGTGCACGGTCAAGAAAAGAAACATAAAGTTTAGTTTGAGGAAAGCAATAAACCAAGTTGTATTTTGCGATCTAAATTTAGCGCATTTTTTATTTCCCAACGGTTATCTTAACGGAAATGCACAGATAGTGGTAAATCGTCTTGCGCGAGCCGGAACAGATCCAACCGGTAGCAGACGTCGGAGGTGCATTGTAGCACGTAGGCGTTGTAGCACGCACTGAAAATCAGTGGTGCTCAACCTGTTTTAAGTATTCGAAAAGCAGGTTTGTTTATTGAAATATTTCAACATTTTTTCAAACTTGTTTTTTATGATTTTTTCTTCTGGAGCAATTCACTTTGCAATGAATATTCTATGGCAGCGTTTCTACTTTCCATCTTATTTTTCAATGTGACAGCTTTTTCCAGTGTGCGAAATCGAATCTCCTGAAATGGCTTCGCAGATGATTTTTTTATTATGGCAAACAATATGTTCTATCATTTCTAGGGTGAATAATTCACTTGAACTACTTAATTCTAAAAAATAGTTGGATTAGTCGAAGCTGTGTAAAACTTGTAATTTGTTCATGGATAACATTTAAGGTTTCATGGTAAACTACTTCCCACTTACTTCCCACAATTTTTACTTAAAACAATCATATCAAAATTGGGACAGAGTGCGCTCAAGAACACGTGGTTTACGCTTAAGTTTTGAATGCTGTAAACTTTTGAGAAAACCCGAATATCAAAGCAAAATGTAATTCTTTTTATTTGCTGACTCCCATATTCTGATAAGAATGCATTATTATGACAAATTTCGTTGCCTATTTGAAGGCGTGTTATTTATAAGAATTTCAAAAATTGCATTTTAGCGCAAGCGAAATTTCAGATAAGTTTAGCAATAACAAGTTAATGTTTTTCATGGCATTATTAGTTAACATAAATGCGATGACCATGTTATTTAAAATTTGATGTTTCAATTAGGCCGGAACAAATATCAATTTCTTCTTTTGTCACCCCCCCCCCCCCTTCAAAATTTCCAAAAATCCCGAAGGGGGGAATAAATAAAGTTTAAAGTATTTTATGGAAGTTTCGAAAAAAATGTCAAATATCCGAAAGATTAGAAAGCAAAAAACCAATTGTGGAAGATGGGAGTTCAATCACCACTTGTATTATTGATTTAATTGAATTTTTCGATAAAAAATTACTTGATTTATAGGTTTTGTGCAAGGACATTGTATTCGAATTTGTTGTATACAAGATTTCATGCAATTTTTTCCAATTTATCAGTTTTTTGCATTATTTTTTATTGTCCCCCCCTCGCAATGTTCCAACTCCGAGTGACAAAAGAAGGATTTAAAATTTGTTCCGGCCTTAGTCTGGAACAAATATCAATTTCTTCGTTTGTTACCAACTACCAAATTTTGGAAGATGAAAGCTATTTCACCTTTTAAATTCTTGTTTTTTTTGGATATTTCGATAAAAAAATTAGTTGATTTTTTGGTTTTGTGCATTGATATAGTATATAATTTTGTTGCATACAAGATTTTGTGCAATTTATTCCAATTTATTTGTTTTTCGCATTATTTTTTATTGTCCCCCCCCCCCCCCCCCCCCCTTGCGATGTTCCAACTCCGAGTGACAAAAGAAGGATTGAAAATTTGTTCCGCACGTTAATTTTTTTATAATCATTTTCGATTTTTTTCAACCGTTTTATTGTTTTCTTCCGATAAGCTCGATTATTGTTGTTTTTCAACCAGAATGACTTATTAAATTTCAACCATTCTCAAAGTTCTGGTGGAAAACCAAAATAATGGTTGAAAATTCATGCGTTCAAAAATGATTTGGTGATGTTCCGCTATTGTTTTTTTCTCAATCCGACTCGTAGTTTGAATAATTTTTCTGTGCTAGGTATTCAGTTGTAGTAGTTCTGATACGGGCGTTTTTCGGATAAAAAAAAGTGTAAAAATATGCTCCGGGATACTGAGGACTAAATAAAATCTTGAAAACATAGGCCAAGAACAGGTAAATTGAAACTTTTTATATTTTTGTCTTCAATTGTTTTGCGATATTTATGATCCGTGTTTCCAGTGTTGTTCCGGACAAATCAAAGAGAAGCCTACCGGTCACTGAATGGAAAATTATTTGCAATCGGACATTCAGGCGAAAGTTGCTTACAGCGAATCTGCGCAATTGATTCCTATGGAGCTGCGGAAGAAAAATATCGCGTTCTTTCCTCCTCCGCGGCTCAGAAAGTATCGAAAGCAGGTAGCACGGAGGTCCAGTTGCCTAAAAAATAAGACCCGGATACGAAAAAAGACGACCTGGATGCGGGATAATAATTTGGGAATGTTTCCGGATCGTACAAGGTAGGTCGGTTGACCGGAGGCAATGGAAAGATTACTGTCGGATTCGAATGCCGCAGTGATCCATTATATAAAAATTGAAAGTAATTTTTTTTCCTCTAATTTCAGAGACGATGGTACTGTCAACTTTGGCCTAGTTCCAGGACACGACCTGGCAGTTTCTCATAGCACGGATGATCGGAGAGCTATTCCAAAAACTTCCGAAGACGGTGGATTCAAAACGAGCTGGTTATTGACACCCAAACTGCTACGGTACTCAGAAAGTCATCACGGAATTCATCGGATGGTACGAGACGTACAAAATCTTTCCGATATGTTCTGGTTTTCGTACTGACCCAAGTGCAAATCCGAGCTAGCTCCAGTCCAGGTAGATTACAAAAAGCAAATCGGTCAGTTTATGCAAGAGGAAAAGCCCCTTCCGGATGGATTTGAACTTTATTGATAATTAAATAAATTAAATGTTCTATTTTAACGTGTTTGTTTAGCTTAGCTTAGCTTAGCTTGATTGACTACTCACATTCACCTTGAATCATTGAACCCGAAATGCTCCTTAAGATATCTGGATGAAGAATTTATAAGTATTCTAGTACACTCTGTGATAGATTTCTTAATTTGGTTTAAATACAAGTCAATACATTTCGGATTCCAAGTTCGCAGGCGTGGCTCAGTAGAACAAGTTCCACATTGCCAATGGTTGCTACTCCGTGATTGACCGAGGCCATCAATTTTGCTCAGAGGTCAAATGAACGGAACCTGGGATTGGCTACACATTCACAATGCACAAAACTGATGCTCTCTCTTTAAACATCAATAACGACGAAGGCCACGTTCTAGTAGTCAGTTGATAGGATAGAAAAAATGAGAAAGGGATAAAAGAACAACTTTGTGCTTAAGGACCGAGGTCACCTCTGCATCCTTGCAAAAAAAAAATTTGTAGGGAATGTGGGGGAAAGGAAATAATAAGGAAACACTTTTGACTAGTGCTATGCTGATAGCTTTTTCTCCTGAAATATAATTTATATTTATTAAAACATTTTAACCAGGTAAGAAACAACATTTTTGAAAGGTGATAATGACTAAAACACATTAGAAGTCAATCTATCAAGTTGATTTCCATTTTCATATCTCTAATAGTTGTTGTTCAATTATATGAAAATTTAGAAATGATATTCAAACTGGCATCTAGATCATATTTTTGTAGGAATTTAAAAACCAATAAAAATGTAACAGTTTAAATATTTTAAAAGAAAAATATCGAAAAAGATTGTAATAACTAAAATGTTGAATAGAACCATATTGAAGAAAACAAGTCCAAATAGAACGTTTTACCACTTTTTTCAAGAGAAATGGAGAGAATGTGATCACATATAAAAACATTAAATGTTGATTATTTTAAACAATTTCAATTGAAAAATTCAGTTAACGACTTTCCGCATTTGATCAGAAACATAAGGATTTAACGTGTTCCCTGTTTATGATTTAATCATGATATAAATGAGTATCGATGAGTCTTCAAAATTTTGAACATTTGAATAAGGAAAAATTGAAAAGAAATGTCAAAAGAAGTTATTTAATAAGTCAATCCATGTTTTAAACATTAAAAAGAACCAATTTCGTTGAAAATATAATTTGAATAAAGATTGATTTGAAACCATTGAAAATCATTTCATCAGAATAACGAAATGTTTTTTTGTTACATTTTTAATTTGACAAAAATATTTGTAAATAACTTTGCACATTTAAAACATTGTAGTACTTAAGGTTGATTTACAGTTTTGACTAACTGATTATTCAAAAAAAAAAAATAGAATACTTAGCTTTAACGTTTTCCGGATACCAAACATGAATAGATGACTTCGAAAGCAGGCTTGGCAAAAGTCATCGTCATGAGGCGTGAAGCTGTGACTGTGAAGCCTCTTGGTCCGTCAAACTCAATTGACTGTTCCTTAACGACCAGTCACTTCGTTTGCCAGTCATTCATTCCCCAGTCATTTGAAGCTAAAATAATAACCTAGTCAAGCAATCGCATTCAACCGATCGATGACGAAAAAGAAACGCATTTATTATTATTGTTGCTCCTGCCAGCAAGCGCGTTTTCAGTTTTTTATTGCTATTGTTGCTCTCTGGCAGCAAGTCGTTCAATTAGTTGTACCTGACATCAGCAGCCGATCGAAGTGTGAAGAGATTTGCTAGTCACTCTCAGGAGAAATTTTGACAATGTGTAGGAGCTTCGCCAGTCGATGATCATGGTTGCCACATGTACAGATTTATCTAGACAGGTACAGATTTTTGAACTCATTTTTGGTACAGAATCTGTACGTACATACGACAGATTTTCAAAATTTGGTACAGATTTGTACAGATTTTCGATTTTTTTGACTTTTATCCAGTTTATTGAAAACTTTATAGAAAATAAGTCAAAAGTTAGCCATTATTATATTCTGACGATAGGAGTTCCTTACTGGGAAGTTCACGATGGAACAATAAGATTTCCAAATTTGCTACAAATAATTAAATATCTGATTATAATCCCCAACTAGTCAGCAGTGGTTGAGCGCATTTTCTCGTAAGTAAATGCCAATAAAACCAGAGTTCGTAATCGTCTGAGTGTTGACACATTGGACGCTATCTTCAAAACGAGAAGTTATTTAAGATTAAAATGCGGATCGAAAAATGTCGTACTAAATATGACGCTCTAAAATCTTTTTGAATGTCAGTTTTTTCAAGAGAGAAAATAAAAATGATTAAATGAGTTTCACAAAAAGTGTTTTTAGTTAACTGTACTTAGTGAAATAAATCAGTCAACTTTGAACAGCCGAGCAGAGCGGTTCACCCTTTCGTGCGGTCGTCGAGTGTACCTAGAATTCGTGTGGTGTCCAGAGATGCCAATGTGCCTGATTTTTCAGGCGTTGCCTGATTTTTCGAGGCTCTGCCTGACAACCTGATAAGCCATTGATTTTCCCTGATTTTTGAAAATATGCCTGATTTTGCCTGATTTTTGCGAATGTCATGAAAAATGGGTAGTAAGGAACTGGAGTAGGTACCATAGCTAAAGTGAAAAAGTGAAAATGTGGTTGAATCAAAGCAATCGAAAGATTCCCGTTAATGCTTATTGAAAAAGAGAATTGAAGGGATTGCTTTGATGCAGCAGAATTAGTCAACTAATACCGTATTTGTTTTCTCCCCTCGTGTTCCACCGTAGGTACCCGACAAAAACAAACACAAATCGTCGCCAGTGTATTGCTACCTCACTCACTCACACGCTCTCTCGCAACACTGACAAAATTTTCGGGGCACTACCGCCCGATGGCAGTGCAACACCAGGTCAAAACCAGTGCAACACTGTCCGAATAAACAAACAGTTTGACAGCACCTAGTGGTGCACCAGTGCAACACTCGGCATAAACAAATACGGTATAAGTAGACTCACAACACATATTGGAGTGAAAATGTGGAGCGATGACCAAAAAAAAAGGTCATCACTTTGAGCTAAATTTCCGTTACTTTTACGTAGCCTGATTTTGCCTGATTTTTATTTCACAAGTTCCCTGATTTTTGAAAATAAATGTTGGCAACCCTGGTGGTGTCCAGCAATCGCGTTATTTTACCGTTCCCCTATCCGTCGCGGTTTTATTTTCTCGTTCAAAGTGCTGGTTGATGGTTAAATAAAACAAATGGACTTTGAAGGAAATGTCGAACGATTTAGTGATCAGAAAAAGGTGAAATGAAAATTCAGAAAAGTGAAATTGATGGCTGCTGTTGTTTCTACACGTTATCAGTGTTTTAGTGTGCGTGTTTTTTTGCTGGATGGGGTTTGCCGATCGACCAACAAAGCAAAGCAGTCAGAGGAAGAAGAGAGTAAAAGAGAAAATTGAGTGTAGTTCTTCGGGGAGGAGAGGGAGCGTGTTACATGCGTTATGTGTACGTGGAATGATGACGAACCACAAAATATCGGCGACTGCTTGGATTGATTGCATGATGAATCTCTCATGCCAGCTAAGTACACTGTTCTTTTTTTTTTTTTTTTAATTTCGTCATCCCTTTTTGAAATCCGAATGAGAGTATGGTGTTCGTTAAGTATCAATAATTGTCACACGTCTTTTGCGTAGTGTAGGGCAATTTAAATTGTCGTTTTGTTCCATTCCTACAGTAAGTATAAATTGCTTGTTCGGTTGTAGTCCACTTCTTGCGGTTCACACTACTGAGCTCATCTCATGTGTTGGTATCATATCGCTGACGCACTTAAAAAAATCAATTATGAACGGGAAGATGTGAATAATGTTGGTTAATAGAGAAGTTTAAGATTGAGCTTGAGCTTGAGCTTAGATAAACCGTACATTTCAGTAGTTGCTTCTCCGTGATTGACAAGAACCATTAAAATTGTACACAGATCCAAATAAATGGGGCTTGGGATTAGCTTACCATTTTCTGTGTGCACGTTTCGAAGGTTCCTTATCTTATATGGTCAATAACGGCGCCGGCCACGTCCTTACGGTTCATCGGGGAAAGGGAAGGATTGTTAGTTCGACTTCCGTTGCTACTAGAGACCGAATACACCTCTAAATCTCCACGGTCGTCACAGGAAGGGTGGTTTGTTAGTGGGGAAGGTAAATTAGATCTGGATTCCCTTTGGGAAGGGATGTGATCAAAGCAAAGTTAAATATTTAATGTTCGTCGCGTCGCACACTATCGAGTTCATCGCGTTTTTATTTAGAGCAAATACGTCCTAACGTGGCATTGTCATACACATACAATGTACTTAGCACCGGTGCAACTCACCGAGTTTTACCGCGCGTTAATGACGAGGAGAGAAAACGTCCTAATGTGGCATTGTCATACACGTACAATGCACAATTTTATCGCGCGCTTAAAATGAGAAGAGCAAAACGTCCTAACGTGGCATTGTCATACACGTATGGCACCGGAGCAACTCACCGAAGATTATCGCGCGCTTAAAACTAGAAGAGCAAAAACGTCCTAACGTGGCATTGTCATACACGTATAACGCACTTGGTGCCGGTGCAACTCACCGAAGTTTTTCACGCGTTGAAAACGAGAAGAGCAAGAACGACCTAACGGGCAAAAACGTTCTAACGCATTATGCAAACAGGGTGAGAAAGAGGAAAAGAAAGGAAAGAAAAAACGCATCCGAGCGCGCCTCGCTTGCCTGATGTACACCCAGGCAACTGAACGGAGGAGGAATTCACCATTGCTGCTCTCTTGCTCCAGCAGCATTATTACACTTTATTTATTAACACCGACGACTGAACGAACCTAATCACGTCAATTTTCACCACGCTAACACACACACACACACACACACACGCACACACAAACACACACACACACACACACACGCGCGCGCGCGCGCATAATTATGTTTACTTGATTCAGGATAAAGGATTTTTGAATTTTGTTTGCGTTTTATGACAAATGTGTTTCAATCTCTTTATGTTGAAAAACAAATACCTAGTTTTATCATTTTCATCACATATCTAACAGACATTTAAAAAAAATAATTCCCTAGATACACTAGCACAAAAACAAAATTACTCACCAGATGTCGGTAGCACAAGGTACGCGAACCTTTTTTAAACTCTACTAGTGACATCTGTATGTCACTAGCGGAATTTTTTAGAACCACCATGCACTGACGCGTCATCACACAACCATTGCAAAATCGAAAAATAAGAATTCTTAAATTACCTGTTATCTGCGACCATTTTACCCATACCTCCATAACCGTCAGTAGCACAAACACTTCAGCCACGCTCCAAATGAAATTATTTATCAAAAGCACATACTTTACACCTGAAAATCGGCTTAATAAAAACTCTGTTGGTTAATAGAGAAGTTTAAGATTATCGAGAAACTAAATGTTAAATGGTGGTGAATCCCTGAAAAGCGACTGCTGTGAATAAAGTTCGTGGGTTTGGCACACCGGTGATAGTGAGAGCGAGAATGAACAGAAGGCAAACCGAAAAGCAGAGAGTCGCACACGAGCCAATCGATTGACAATGTACTTTGCAAATAAGTTGAAATCTTGTCGTTGAACATTCACTTTCTGAATCATTTCATTTTTTCCAAAACGTTTTTCAAGCATTTCTTAAATCAAATTAAATTTATTCTTCCTTTCAGGTTTTTTTTTTATCTTTTTAATTATTTATTTATTTGTTTTTTTTAATTACCATTATGAAAGTTCCTTGTGCGAATTTATATTCCTTTGGAAAATGAACAATGGCCGTCATTGAAGATGGCAGCAGCATCAAGCTGTAATTTTACTAAAAAAAGTAATTATTACTTCATTACAGAAAATTTTGATACATAGGAGAATGGAATTCACATCCTTGCGATATTCGAAAAATGTGCTTTATATGCTTATTTTCTAATGAATAACACTGAAAAGCGTCTATATTACTTTAATATTGAACTTTCAGCATGTCGCGGTCCAGCAGCCCAACAACTAAGAAGTTTTTTTGTCGGATTCAAACTCTAATAGAAAAGTTCGATTGGTTAATCTTTTAGCAATGTACTGTATTTATCAATGTTAAAGAGGCTACGGAGTCTTTTTTTTATCTTTATATACCAATCAAACTAAATATGTTCGTAAAATGCTAGCTTTAATATTCATTACTAAATCTATTCTTCTGAAGGGATACTTAACAGGCAATTAAATAGTGACTGTTTAAAAAGGCGAAGGAATTGAAAGATGTAAAGGAAGGTTGTTTTCAATATAATGTTAAAATTATTATCTTTTCTGTAGTTTTTTTTTAAATCGTTATACAAGTTATTCAGATTGTTTTCCTGAAAAACCGTAACAAACAAGTATGTATACCTAGAGTTCATAGCTGTTTCAATTCCTCAGAAATTCTCTAATATTTTACAGGTTCGTCTAAACATGCTTATTTCACAATATTGCTTCCCACAATTTTATACAATAATACACTAAGGTTTTTTTTTACGCGGTTTGAAATCCGTTGTTAACGTATAGGAATATTTTCGCACAAAATATTTTCAGTAGCGTAGAAGAACCATATCCGTGGCAAAAAATACCGTATAGAAAGAAGCCGTGTAAGGAAAACTGAGCAAACCCAAAACCGCGGTAAAAAAAAACCTTTGTGTACCTCCAAATTGGTATATTTTTACAGTAGATATTTCATAAAAATCATCTTGCTCTAAAATCAGAACCTGTAGTTTCATTAACAAATACTATAATTACAGGAAATCCGAAAATTGATGGAAATAATTTTATAATATTTAGTAAATTTTTATTGTTTTTGGTTTTCACAGGGTTCTGTCTGTTTGTAAATTATATTTCATCAAATAACCTCAATAACAGAATCATGAGGTCACATACCAGACTATGGTCATTACCTTTCCATTCAATTTTAAGGGCCATCATAATTGGTCCAATTTCCAATATTAACGTTTATCTATAGGTACAGGTCAGGATCGAATCATCGAGCTGGAAAAAAATGTCAAAAATTATAATCCATTCATGCCATTCAAAATGATTTAATAATGGAACCTCCAAAGACTGTAACCGTGGATTTCATTAACCTGATGCTGTAGATTAGAAATATGAAAAATAAGTTGCCCGAATGTCTGCATTTTATTTATAATTTTTTTTCTAGCAGGATATCTGAAGTTTGGAGTTCATCAATTTATTTATTCATTCAATTACGTCTAACTAACACAAAACTAATTCATCGAAGTATGTGCAGATGTAGACTAATATTTTGCAAGGATTTTATTTTATTTTACTTGATTATCATTCCCTTTCTATGTAATATTATTATGCATTTCGTTATTATCCTATGTTATATTACTGTACATTATATTATTTTATAGCATTATATTATTCTATAATATTTCATTATTATATTCAATTTTATCTACAATATTATTTTATTAAACGAATGGGTTGGGGGCATCAGGGTAACCTTCTTTTGCAAAAGGAGCGGGTAGCGGTATGTGCTCGTTACTTGTTTGAATACTGGACGTTTCTCAATTCATGTCAAGGGAATTTGGCACGGCTGAGATTAATATAGTATTTGATTACTTTTTGTAAAATAAGGATGCACTCTTTTTTCGGAAGCCTTGGCGGCGGGATTATAATTTGCATGCTTTTTTGGCTAGTCAACAATATGGCTATAGCTTCTCGAGGCTTTTCCCCTTTCGAACCCAGGATACCGTTAGTGCCTCTGCTTACGATTCCATTCCCTTACAAGTCTCATTGAGTGGTTATGGCTGTGTTGCGTGGTAGCCAAGATGGACGCGTGGGTTATTTTTTTGGCCATAACCGCGGCGCTGCCGCAAACCCAAGGTGGATACATACATACAACTGTACTTAGTGAAATAAAGTATTTATTTTTTTAAACATTAAAAATAAGTATTTTCGATTATCGGAACGATGTTTTGTAATTGATTTTTATAGCCGAATTATTTTTATTATTTTAAGAGGATAAATCACCGTGAATTTGTTTTATGAAATGAATTTGCGGCTTTATCGGTGAGGGTTAAAGAGTTGAAATGAAAGACGGATAGAAAAACAGAAGAAAATTCTAAGGTGGTGAAAAGAGCGAAGAGCATTTGAAATAGAAGCTTGACCACATGCTAAATTCTTTGTCCCGCATCAATTAACTGTATTGAAGAAGTAGTACCCAATAGAGAAGGCACTACATTTTTCGATACAGTTAATTATGGATGGTTCGACCGCCATGTGAGTGTGCACATGTGCTGAACGGACAAAAAATTTAGCATGTGGTTGCTCTGTTAAGTCTTCTATTGTGCGATATCGTTCCATCGATGGCTAGGTAGATTTCTTATTTTCGTTTTGTGCGGATGTTCCAACTGGATTGAGTTGTCGCATACGGTCAACGGTCAGAAATCTTGGCCTAACTATTTTCGATTATCGGAACGATGTTTTGTAATTGATTTTTATAGCCGAATTATTTTTATTATTTTAAGAGGATAAATCACCGTGAATGTTTTATCCTCTTAAAATAATAAAAATAATTCGGCTATAAAAATCAATTACAAAACATCGTTCCGATAATCGAAAATAGTTAGGCCAAGATTTCTGACCGTTGACCGTATGCGACAACTCAATCCAGTTGGAACATCCGCACAAAACGAAAATAAGAAATTAAAAATAAGGAAACAAAATCTTCACATATCAACATATTTAATGCAGAACTTTTTTTTCTTTGGTACAGATTTTGGTACAGATTTTTGAGTTTTCGGTACAGATGAAAAAGATTTTTTCGATGAACGGTACAGATTTGGATGTGGTAACACTGTCGATGATGGAGAAATGTTGATTGTTGTCGTGCTTTATCCGTCATGCGAGTAGTGAGGCTCCGTCAATTGAGAACAGTGCCAGTCGTTTGATGAAACAAAACTAATCGGGTCAAGCGTGACGGGCGAAATTTACCATCACTGTTCGAAAGTTTTAATCCTCGATAAATATGATTTGCCGACCGCATTCCAGAAAGACAGGATAAATAAACATTTGAAATAAGGGTCTGAGAGCACATGAATTTTTTTCCACGAAAACAAAACACTTCCGTCATCGACGGTCACCTGTTCTATTTTAACGTGTTTGTTTACTAGATAATGTTGTTTGCAGCATGTTTACGCCATCAAATTTAAATTCCTCCCGAAACCTTCACTGAAAACTCATAAAACGAATAACCCACAGAACTTGCATTATGGTTATTTTTGAAACATTAATGCTTCAATATGATCGAGCGTGCGGCCTTATTATATTTTTCATAATCATAGTTTTATTTCTGACCACCCTTTCGGTATGATGCGTTCTGTCCACTAGTTTTTGTGTTCTACCCCACCGGTGTATTTTCTATCTTGTTACAATTGATTATTCCTTATATTCTGACGATACGATAAGAGCGCACACTTAATCTTTTCTCCTGTGGTCGGGTCGTGTTCGTCCTGTATTTTCAACAGCTGAAATTACAGGACGATCTCGGGACAGAAAAACAGCTCAGGAAAACAACTGTCAAATTCACCTGTAGGTTCGAAACAGTTTCCTCCTGTGGTATGCAGGAAGTTTCGAAATTCTCCTGTAGGCTCGAGACTGCTTTCTTTCAAGTTTTGAATTGAAATTAGGGATTTATTTAGCAAAAAATTACAAACATCTGAACTTTTGAAAAGTACATTTATTAACTGGATGAGTTGCATACAAATATAAATTTGCTGCCGGTCCTGGAGTATATTTTGGTTGGCCCGGGATTTCGTCTGAAAATAAAAACACAAAGTGTTAATTTTTAAGTTACCATACAATCATCTTATAAAAATTACCTGCTTCATTACCACGAATGCTGCTCAATCAACCTGTTCTTCAGGTCCTTGGCAGTCATCTTGATGTTCTGCCCCAGCATCTTTGTTAGATAATGCAACTTGCATTAAGAAATGCTGCAATGGCCAATTCATCAACATGTTGATATTTCACTCAAGCTACGCTGTATGAATAAGTGGTTCCTCCATCCAGGCTTCCAGAAGTTTAAGTTGTTTCTGCAGGAACAACTAGAACTTGATAATTCAACCCACTTTAATTAAAAAATATCTTGGCACGAACCGCTTCAATTCCTTTTCAACACGACACAGAATGAAGAAGAGAAAAAGCGGGACAGAAAACGGTTGACAGTTAACGATCCCCCGTGATACAGGACGGTTGTTCGAGTACCTGTGCGATTGTAGAAATTTCGTCCCAGATTTCAGGAAAAAGGAACCGTCCCGTGATTCGGGTGGGTCTCCATTCGAGTTTCGTTTAAATTACTAACTTTCCCTGTGATTCGAGAAGTCACTCTCCCGAGCGGAATAATTGCAATCTTAGTGTGCGCATTTTGCAAACATTTTGTTTACCCATTCCCTTCATAAAGATACAAATACGCACTGCAGAAATATCGGAAATTTTCTCGGAGTGTAAAAAGCAGAAACACTGAAACAAGATACGGCGAAGAAAAACGCATCATTTGAGTAGACTTCGTTTAACGTGTGAACAGCCGTCAATCAAAAATAACACAAGCAAAATTCGGAAACTTGGCAACATTGCTTGCTCATTCGTGTTTCCGGTGAAAAGTAAAAAACACGCGACGTGAAGGTGCGCAATCGGTCGGGAAAAGCCGTCGTCGATTTTGCCCATTCTGGTCCCCGGGAAAGCAGGCATCGACAGGCTCGCTCCACCGATTGGCCGCCATCGGATTCTTCCGAGCAGGACGACTGCCGGAACGGGCAAAAAACGTGGGCTAAAAATTAGCAATCACTGCCTCTCTAAACATCCGGAAGCACGAGGGTGGCTCAGCGGATAGAAACCGGAAAGGTAAGCCAAAAGCCCACAAAATTAGCTAACGACTAAAGCGCGCACTTTTGCAGGCTTGCTAAAGCTATCGGCCAACAAAGAAAAGGGCCACAGACGCCCGGAAAATTGCCAGCCAAAAAGGAAACAACCATCAAAAGGGGTCGAGAGCGTGAGTACTGTGAGTGTTACCGTCATGCCTCGGCTGACCAAAGTTTTTCCGACAGGGCCCCTTTTTCCTTTTTTACTTCAACCCCAGTGCACTTTATCACCACACGTCTCATCCGGCGATTGACTTCCGGCGGAGAGAACCTCCGAAGGAAAAGAACGGCAAAAGGGCCAAGGTGGTGGCCAAAACTGGCTACCAGCAGAAACGACGGTGGAATCGTCCACAGGGCGAGTTGGCAGCTTCATCAGCAGGCAGTTGGTTGTACCAGTGGCAGCACAAGGGTGGCCACCAGCCACATATCATCTCCAGTTTCGTCCCCACTGCACCGGCAGTTGCATCATCGGTA
The DNA here is from genome assembly GCF_029784155.1 of Uranotaenia lowii. Lineage (NCBI taxonomy): Eukaryota > Metazoa > Arthropoda > Insecta > Diptera > Culicidae > Uranotaenia > Uranotaenia lowii. The sequence continues at coordinate 56,514,354 of NC_073693.1, forward strand.
AGCGGTCCTACTTGTGATCATTCCGCTGCTATAGCAGTGCAAATTAAGGCGGTTTCGCCAGCTTCACGTTTTCGAACCCATCGTCGATCGAATCAATTGGGACATCGGTCCCCGAGGTGCTCGCAATCCGTTGCGTCCGCAGCAGCATCAGTCGAGGTGATTGGTGTCGTCGGTTTAAAGCAGCTCCAGCAGGAATTTTCTCACCACGTCAGCATCCACTGTGCCTTTTCGGTTCGACCATCATTTCGTGGCCCAGGTGCTACCGATCGGTTACCACGTCAACAGGATTTCTCATGCCGCACTGTCAACTGTGGCAACCGTGGCCTGTTCGGCCGCACAACATCAACGGAAGCGTAAACCGCGCTCAATCAAGTGGACAGCTAGCAACAACGACGGTGGTGCCCAGACGCATCAGCTCCAGCAGCACAAGCTGCTTTCCAGTTTGCACCATAGCATCAGCATTTGCGTTGGCCAGCGAACGTCATCAGCAGCGCAGGCTGCTATCCATCAGTGGCATTGGCCACTTGGGCAAAACGAAGACGACAGCAGATCCGAAACCAACACCGAAGGCGGCGAAGAAAAGTTTGCTCACACCAGGGCAGAGGATGAAGCCGAACCGTGGCCACACAGTGCGCTGCAGCGCTTTCATGGAGGATGCCGTAAGTGACAATTGATATCTGATCGCAATATGTAATAGGGGAATGTGGGGTAAAATGTTGCAAAAATTATAAAGCAAACTAAAATTTAAAGTTTTTGAGAATCATTTATTCGTAGCTTTGTCTACGGTCAGCCTTTCATAATAATCTGTATGATTTGTTTACAAAAATATCATGAAAATCGAGTTTTTTTTTATTTTTAGCAAGACGCAAATTAGATCCCTGAATCCCTGAATCGTTCAATTTTGTTCTTAAGCGATTGGTAGCGATATAAATAACGTTAATGCTTAACTGGTGCGTTCTGTACAGTTTTTCCCTTCTTGTACGACGACACTACTCAGGGAGAGAAGAATCCAACATAGGAAAATTCTCTGGTAAACGTATTGAAAGAAAGGGCTGAACTATTCTAAATTTTTGCGATCTGATATTTCCGAAATATACAAATTTCGTCAGGGACGTGATCTGTCGAATTTGGAATGTCCGAGGAATTGGGCAACAGTTGACCGACTGAATTTTACGAATTATGTCGCCTTATGCCTCAGTTTTGTCTCAGTAAAAATATTAATATTTCTCTTTTTAGCTTTATAATCAAACAAAGTCATTGAACTTTAGTTATCCAATGCTTAAAACACCTTAGTTTTGACAAATTATTCTCTTTTCAAAAATTTTTTTATCCCAAAATTGAGCTGAAAACTATTGCTAAAAATGTGTGAGTGAAAATTAAATGAAGACCCAAATGTTTACTTTGTTTCCTCAGCCTGAGGAATTGGAAAAAAAGGAATCAAAATAGAAACTACAAAGCTTCAAAAACAGTGAGGTTAGCCGGTGCTTTAATCGACCCATAGGAACCATAAGTAGCATAGGCGCTTTGAAGGAATAAAACTCATCTCAATGAATCACCCGAAGTTCCCACGTTTATTGGAAAAGTCAAGTTGGGTTCAATATGCTCTACGTTTTGAATAATAAATTTACATTCTTCAGGGAGTACTTACAAATGTCATAGAAATGACCTTAAAGGTCGATAATACTCTAATTTCTTTAGATTTATTCTATCCACCTATGTTTATTTTGTACAGGAAATTGTAAAATTTATAACTATCAATTTTATTTCCGCCGACTCATTCACGAAGTGACTATTGCTCACCCAAGCTTTCAATTGCTCTATATTGGTCATAATTGTTCGAATTTCGGGAAGCAGTTTAACCTCCCAGTGATCCATGACAACAGCACATCCACTAGTTAATCCAGATATCTTATTTAGTAATAGGACTTAATATGATTTAATCGAAACTGTCCATGATAATGATAATCAACAGAAGCCTCCTCGCAGTTTTGTAATGGGCCATAAACCTAATTAAAGCAGCGCTTGTCGATTAAAATCCGATTAAGCGAGGAGACTTCTCGATGATGTCTGGGGGCTGATAAAAGGGGTTTGCGAGTCTTGTTCACCTACACACTAACATACACCCTTCGCCAATTAATCGATGGCATTTGAAAATTTATAATATATATGACAACCGTTTGATTTCAATGAATTGTTTTAAGCTAGAAGGGTACGGGGACCAGAATTATTAAATCACAGGTGTTGTAAATGAATTCCATTTCATGACAAGTGAGAGATCAATCTTCTCCTATTCATCCTGGGCTAATGATAGTTTAGGAAGAGTAAGTTTCGATTAAGCTCAGCTACCCTACCCATATATACTAATCGGAATAACGAGGGGTAGATTAGTGTTCTGATTATGGAAATCGAAGACGAGGCTGAGGGATGAAGTAGTCAAGCGAAACGATCGTTTGAAATGGTGCGTCGAGCGAGGGGCAAGTAATGGATCTGCTGAATATATTATTATAAACTCCGATAGAAGTCATGCTCATCAGTGTCTTGACACGCCAACAAAACTCCCTTCGCAGGCCCCCCTCCCCTCTACCTTTTTTCAGCTGCCAATAGGGGGTGATAATGAAGTGATAAAATGTACATATACAATCATCTGGCAGTCCACCCTTCGTGATTCCGTCAAGAGGATCAGAAGCAAATAAAAAATCTAGGCTTTCGATTAACTAGACTCATCGGAAACATCTGTACCCGCCACAATTTTATTGCCAATAAAATATGTAGTTGGGCTAGGACCCCGGACCCCAGGTCGTGATATACGTTTAGTAGAACACGATCCAAAGTGCTAATTTCCAGAAGGATTATGTCATGTAATGGGTAGCTAGCTCCAGTGAGTTTCATTTGCAAACTTCGATCTATGAAAAATGCTTTGCCTATCGTGAGGCGCGTGGCATCCTCAGAATGCCCATGTTCATAAAATATTTTTCTATTTAAATTTTTATCTTCTTGGGAAATCACATTTGTCCTGATTGTTGGTGTTTACTCTTAAAGGATGGAAATGCCCATTCATCTATTTTGGAACTTTATTTTCATTTTTTTTTTATCTTAGTTTAATTGTAGTTCCGAATCGTGAAAAATTTACAATTTTGAGAGAATTTTAGTGTACATGATCATAAATGACCAAAAGTTATCAAAATAAACTTACTTCTCACCAAGAGAATATTTTAAGAAAGTTCTTTCGTAGTTTTGCGAGCTTTTATTTGAAAAACCTTAATTTCCTTCAACTACATCAACTGGTATGCAAATAAAAAAAAAAGTCATGTTTTGGTTACTGTCGTGATTGTACGATTCTTACGAACCTCAACTCAGAGATTCACTCAGACACTTTTGAATTTAACAAGAATAGATCAATAAGTGACTTTGTTTTGTTAGTTTTGCGGGTGCTGCCTAGAGTTGTAAAAATATCAATCGTTACCATAATAATTTATTTTATTTTACTAATTTTGTTGTTGTCAAATTCGAGTTTTATTTGATTTTTTATTAAATTTTATTTGTCTTCTGCACGTGCTTCATCTCATCTCTACAGTTATTTTCTCAATCAGCAAAGAATACTGACTAACTGATATTTTTCTCCTTAACGTATTTCTCGCATAAGAGCGTGGGCAAGGAAAGTGTGGTCAGGTGCAAAAAAAACATTGATTCAAATTTAAATGGAAGAAAATATCAACAATGCATTCTTGTTATTTAAATGAATAAAAATAGAACTGATCCCAGTCAAAGGCCGATTGAAAACTTCTAGCAAATATGGATTTCTAGGCTCAGAAAGATATTGGAGGTGGATTGAGACTGGACAGTTCAAAAATCTATAGAGATAACAGCGTTTTCCAAAAACTTCTATTCTCAAGAAAATTGTTGAAATGGATTGTGAACTTGTGTCCCAATTTCTCATACATAAATGAAAAAGTCAACAAAAAGAATCCATGAGTCAATTTCTCTTAAGCATTAGAATATTTTTGGGAATATGCAATTAAAAAATTGTCAGGTTTTTTCGAGATATCAGGTCTTTAATAATTCAAATTCTACTTTTTATTTGTGGATTACAGCTTAAACTATGAAATTGAGAAAAAACAATCAAAATCAAATTTTTGTGAACTCTTACGAATTTACACTTGATTTTTGAATATCAATTCGAATTCTGAATACTGAACCAAAATTAATTTTTATTAATAAGACTTTCAATAAGACTTCAAAATCTAAATTTTGGATCAGAATTTTAATATGAAAAATTTGTTGCAAGACCATCAATCGTGTATCTATAGATTGAATTTGAAATGTTGCTTTTCCATCTGAATTCATTATTTCAATAATTATTATCCGATTTATGAATTTGTATTCAACTTTTAATATGTCATGAAAAGTTTGTGTGAAAGTCAATTGTCAATCATTTTCCGGATGCACTTCTGAATACATTGTTAAGTCATAATTGAATAAATATTGGACGATCACTTTTTCTGTCGTCTGCTACTAAATTTGAAACCCCCGTGTATGAATTTCGACTTGATCGTTGCATAACAACGCAATTATAGCCAAAAAGTTAAACCCCTTTAGGTATCCTCTTCTACAATCTTTGATATCTGAAATCGATTGCCCGCCCATCAAAACTCCCGTGTGCAAATTTTCAAAGCAATCTATTGCATAATAACTTCAATATTGCTAAAACCGTGAAAAATTAATTAATATCGACGACCCCTTTCGTCGACCTCTGGCAAAACATTTGACATCGGAAATCGATTGCCCGTCCCTGAAAACTACCGTGTGCAAATTTCCATCCCAATCCTATGAATGATAACGAAGATATTGCAAAATATTGAAAGGTTGATATGGACGACACCCTTTGCTGGCCCCTTACACTGAATTAAATACCTAAAATCGATTACCCGTCCCTTGAAACTTTCGTGTATCAATTTTCATCTGAAATCGATGTATAATAACGACAATATCGCATTAGCAGTGAATAGTCGATATGGACGACCCCTTTGGCCGACCCCTGACTTTAATTTGAATAAGTGAAATCAATTGTTTGTCCCTAATAACTCCTATGTGCAAATTTTCATCCCAATCCGATGTGTTAAAACGTCAATATCACTAAGATATTGAAAAGTTAATATGGACGATCCCTTTTGCAAGCCCCTTACACTGAATTTGATACCTCAAATCGATTGCACTTCACTCAAAACTATCGTGTACCAATTTTCATTTGAATACAAGGTATAATAACGTCAATATCGCGTCACAGCGAACAGTTAATATGGAAGACCCCTTTGGCTGACCCCTTACAAAAAATTTGACACCTGAAATAGATTGCTCGTCCTTCAAATCACAGAGAACCAAAGTTCGGACTGAAGCCCCAACTGTGTATAAAAATACCAACCGTGTTTTCAAAATAAACGACGTTATTTTTGCAACTCAGCTAAGAGCCACTAGATGTCGTTTCCGGTACTTTATTTTTTCCATTTTTCCTACACGCTCAGACAATAGTACCTTCAACCAATGAAAAACGCACTCGAAGCCAGATGTATTTTCAGTCACCCAATCAGGTATGAAAATACACTGAGGTTTTTTTTTACGCGGTATTTCGTCCCGCGTAAAAAAAAAAACCGCGTAAAAAAAAACCGCGTTAATTCGAAAATCCGCGTAAAAAAAAACCGCGTTAATTCGAAAATCCGCGTAAAAAAAAACCTCGTTAATTCGAAAATCCACGTAAAAAAACCCCGAAATTCGAAAATCCACGTAAAAAATCCATTTCAATTAAAAAATTCGCGCAAAAAAGCACGTTACTAAAAAAACGCGTAAGAACCATGATTATTTAAAAATTTGCGTACAATGATAGTTTATTTTTAAGATAAAAAACAAAATAAATTAGATTAATAGAATAGTAGAATATAGTGAGGCGTATTTGACAGTGTGGAATTCAGATCGTCTCATGTCTCATGTCTCAGGTCTCATATTCCATGTCTCAGGTCTTAGGTCTCATGTCTCAGGTCTCATGTCTCAGGTCTCATGTTCCATGTCTCAGGTCTCAGGTCTCAAGTCTCATGTCTCAGGTCTCATGTCTCAGGTTTCAGGTCTCAGGTCTCAGGTCTCATGTCTCAGGTCTCATGTCTCAGGTCTCCTGTCTCATGTCTCATGTCTCATGTCTCAGGTTTCAGGTTTCAGGTCTCATGTCTCATGTCTCAGGTCTCATGTCTTAGGTCTTATGTCTCATGTCTCATGTCTCATGTCTCAGGTCTCAAGTCTCAGGTCTCATGTCTCATGTCTCGTGTCTCAGATCTCGAGTCTCATATTTCAGGTCTCAAATCTCAGGTCTCATGTTTCAGGTCTCAGGTCTCAAGTCTCAGGTCTAAGATCACAGATCTCATGTATCACGTTCTTAGTCTCAGAGCTAAGATTTTCCCAACTACAAAAAGATTCTAAGTGTTTTCCTTTGAAAAAGTCTTAGAATATTTTCTCCGAAAAACCGCGTTAATTCGAAAATCCGCGTAAAAAAAAAACCGCGTTAATTCGAAAATCCGCGTAAAAAAAAACCGCGTTAATTCGAAAATCCGCGTAAAAAAAGCCGCGTAAAAAACCGTGTAAAAAAAAACCGCGTAAAAAAAAACCTCAGTGTAATTGTATGATTTTTCGGGTTTTGGCCTGTATTTGTTTTTATCGACATAAAAATTACTATATGAAGACAAAATTGAAAAAAAAATCAATTTAGAATGAATTTTGATGATGAATACAAGTTTCAAGTTTGGTGCAGTATTTTTTTTCACAACATTGTTATCTCGGTAGGATTGGTGAAAAATTTATTCATGGTGAAATCGGATATCTGTAATGATTATAATGGAAGGGAGAAATATTTGAAGAATTTATAAAATTTTGCATTGAGTTGCTTATAAATGCCTATTTCAATACCCTCATATTCTTAGGAAGTGTTCGGGTAACCTCCATGCAGATACTCTGCTCTGTCTAAGAGACCAAATTTGGTATTTGGAAGCTTTTCCAATTTTCGAATATTTTCAGAAGTTGGTACTGAAGTCCTATCCTGGCAGGAATGAAGCGATGTTTACGTGCTAGAATTTCGCAATGTTTGAACGAAGATGGGTGGTGAAACTTTCAATTGATTAGATTTGAAATTCTTCGTTATGAGTGAAATTTGTAAAAAATATCTGATCCAAAACGAAAAACGGAGTTTATCCATTCTAGGGGTATCAGAAAATAAAAAACACATCATACCGAAATCTTGCGGCAAATGTTACCTTAAATTTTTTTGAAATTATAATTCATATCAAACCAGACACATAATTAAATTCTTATATTTAATTTCTCTTCAAACAAATAAACAGTGTTTGAATTTTTCCCAAACAAAATCAGTGGCTCAATAAAAAACGAGTGCCAAATGATGCAAAATTGCCAAAAAAAAGATTTAGTGTAAACAGCACATAGTTCCTGCTGCAAATTTCATTGTTGCTTTTTCTACGCCCCAAAAAAAAAAGGAAGAAAACAAGCTGAACTCTGTTTTGGTGCGACTTGAAAGTAAACTTTTGGTTATTTATGTTCTGAGTGTACTCAACTGTTGACAAACAAAATCGACAACAACAGCTGAGTTACTTAGCTAAGAGCCACTAGATGGTGCTGTTTTCAGGCCAATTTTAACGGTTTTAAAATGGCCGACGCGACGATTCAAGTTCTTACACGCGCATTCGACACATATTTGTTCGGTGACCGTTCTCTGGTTCTCTGTGCTCAAATCATTCATGTGCAAATTTTCAACACAATCCGACGAAAAGTAACGTCAATATCGCGATAACAATATTTGACTTGTATGGACGACCCTCTTCAGAAGGGGTCATCCGAAAATCTAAAAACATTTTTCATCATTCCTGGTTCTAATGAGCATCCATGCCAAATTTCAAACAAACAAACAAACAAACAAACAAACAGAAATTGATTTTTATATACAGACCTTGTTTGTTTTTGGCAACATTCGATTTTAGCAACATCCCGCATAAATAAGGATTGTATCCAAACGATTTCTTAAATAGTCAACGACTATTTGATGAAGCGTAAAAAAACTTTAAGCTAACGATTATTCAAACTGTGAAATACTTTAGTTGAAGCGTGAAATCTGAATTCACAGTATTTTTAATATGTCGTTAGGTTATGTAATTGTTAAAAACGGTTAAAACACTTATATGGAGGAACTGTTTCACAAACAGTAGGGATAACGTACAGAAATCACTTGTAGAAACGTTTTTAGTGCATCAAACAGTTATTGCTAAAGTTTTTCTTAAAGTTCTCTTTTATCTAAACATTTACAGTAACAATCATGAAAGGACTTGACAAAACGTTACAAAAACGGTATCCGGAACCGTGCGTGAATAGATCACGCACACATCCACAAATGTGTGTGGTGTTTCGAGATTTGAATAAAAAAAAAAACAATTTCTTTTCACGATTTGCATTTTATTTTATTTTATATTTTACACGCAGCACTTTATTCATCATTCATTAAATCACCGCTTGCGTAAATCTTTAATAAGTTGGTAATGGCATCATCTGAACATCCTACGAAAATACCAATTTTGCCAGAATTTTGACTGGCCGCACCCTGCACACTGTACCTACTAATAGCACAGAGATGCTAATAGATCCCTACGGCTGAGGAACTCGGATTGCGCGCTGGCTCGTTCAGATTGCAGCTAACCAGAACCAATTCCAATTTTCCGCCCGGATCGAACGGCAGCCGAGTATTTTTGGTTGATGATTGCGGGAGCTCCAGGTGGGCCCTAAGAAACCGGCTATTCGAGGCCATAGTTGCAGATTTCTGCAAAGAAAACATCAACTAAATAATAATGGTGTAGTTTTTTTTTATTTTTCTAAATGTAACTTACCGATTTTAATCCTTTTTTTATTTTTAAAGTTTTATTTCGAAACGCGAAAAACTTTTACTGCGCGGTTATTTTTCTTTTTCTTCATGTTTGACAGCTATTGGCAGTGGTGCCAGCGCTGCGTATTTAATCATTTGAGTTTTTTTTTCTCAAAATTTTTTAATAGTTTAGTTTTATAAATTCTATAGAATGACAATTGCTTGAATATTTCTGAGGCCGATGACATAGTGAGTGCGATGCGATACGATGCGGCGAATGCGATTGAATGCGACGAACCACATTTGATGAAAATGTGTGTGACTCGCTTAAACCTGACATTGGCCGATGACATACACAGTAAACGAAAATTACCGAGTTCGGTAATTTTTTTACCGAAATCCTAACATGTGGAGTTCGTTAAACTGTTCGGTAATTTTTTCGGTAAAAAATAAACGAACATCGGTAAATGAAGAATTGATTTACCGATGTTCGTTTATTTTTTACCGAAAAAATTACCGAACAGTTTAACGAACTCCACATGTTAGGATTTCGGTAAAAAAATTACCGAACTCGGTAATTTTCGTTTACTGTGTAGTGAGAGCGATGCGATGCGAATTTACGGCCTGAGTTTAATCTAAGGTTTAGATTCTGCGCAGGCGTTTTGATGAAAACTTGAAATATAGATCAATTTCACCAACATCAATTTGTATTCGTTTTTTTTTTGTAAAATCTTTATTTGAAACGGCTCATATCTTTAGGCTTTAAAGAGTCAATCTCGTTTAGTTTGTTTACAATTGTGTGCTTTAATCTAGTTCTTTACTTTTTATTAGAATAGAAAAGCAAATAGATAGGAAAATATGAAATTAAAAAGAATTATAGACGAAGATCAATAGCTTTAAGGAAAAGATATATTTCGAACATGTCGTCCAAGTCTATCAAAGCCAGCACATCTCTCACTGGAACATAGGGTGGTTTTCCTCGGGCCCTAATTTGTATTCGTTATCGAATAGGTAATTTGTGTGATTTGAGTTTATTTTTTTTTATATCACACTTAATTGATTGATTCCTATGAGTGAACTGAAAACTCTAAAAAAATATATTCACAAATTTGTGCTGAGTTTCTTTTTTTTTAAATCAACTGGCATCTCGAATCAGCCTTTCAGTCATTTTTTATGTGAGTGTGTCAGTAAGGCATGAACGCTACGGATAACGGTCCGTGATCAATTTTACGATTCTAATAAAGTTGGAGTAAATCGTTAGTACCATTTATTCACCTTTTCAGATATAATCACTTTTTAACATAAACGTTCATGTTTCGTTCTGATCGTTGTCGAATTAAAAGATTAGTTTAAAAGCTACGTTTACATAGATCATCACGTTTTCTGGAGCCGTAGATGAATCGTATGGACTGTTTGTGATACAGTTTTTGATTATGCGGGATCCGATTTTAGCACATGTGCCGAAATCGAACGGTTTTTAGATACAACATTACCTTTTGGTTTCCGTTATGACTGGACCAATCTAATTTAGACAAACATCATATATCTATATATGATACTAGCTGACCCGGTGTGCTTTGCTACACCTTTCAAAAACAAATAGTATTTTCAGAAATTATTCATATTTTTATTGTTTTGTTGGCATTATTTTAAATCAAATTATAACATAATTCTAAAGCAACCGCTATAAAATGAGAGCTGCAGCTGGAGTTTTGAATTGCAGTACAAAGATGACTGAAACTAATTTTTTGAATCTTGAGCTATAAATTTGTGTTGAAGATCTGATAATTTTAATCTGTTTCTTTAAACTTCACCCTGAGCTGGGAGGGCCCAAATTAATCGTACGCAAACAATCTAACTTATAAAATATGGTTGTTTTTGCTTGATATGTTCTAGATTTATGCTAAAAACTGATAAGAGAGCCCTCTCCCCTGTTCTTTCTTTCACCTCCTGCTGAATGGAGGTCGTGATCTTTAATAATCATACCCATTTTTTTCGTTCCCGAAAATCCTCTTATATCAAATATAGTTCCATTGATTGGTTGATAAGTTTTTAAGCTTTACAACGAAATGTATATGGAGCCTTCTCCTTTCTTCCCCTCTCTACACTGTAAAGCGTAAGGGTCTAAAACAATCGTAGAAACATATCTCGTAACCAAGTACTTTTCCATGTCATATTTGTGTCCATTTGTTGGCTTCGTTAGAACTTATTCGTTGAGAACTTATGGTAATAAAATTGTATTGGGCTCACCTCCCTTTGTCCATTTCTCGGATTTTGTAAAAAAAAGTTAAATGTAAGCCTCCTCTTCCCCTCCTATATTCCTAATTCTATCATCCTATTGCAAGAAAGGAATTGTTTCACATAGAAAAAGTATTTTTTGTACTCAAATGCTTTTGATGCCAAATTTGGTTTCATTTGCTCGATTAATTCTCGAGTTATGCAAAAAAATTGTATGGAAGTCCCCCTTTCCTCCTTTATATCTTTCCGCTAAAAAAAGATGGGGCCTCAATTTATAATAGAAACATTTCTCGTATCCAAATATCCTCACATGCCAAATATGGTTCAATTTGATCGATGAACTCTCTAGTTATACTGAAAATTGTAAGGGAGACCTCTACTCCCCCTTTTCATCCACCTCTTTGAAGGAGTGAGGGATACCAAATATTCATAGAAGAATTTCTCGTACCCAAATATCGTTCCATGCCAAATTTGGCTCCATTTGCTGTTGAAGCTGGAAAAAGGAAGGGGTCTTAAATAATCATAAGAATATGTCACGTTCCCAAATACCCGCCCATGCCAAATTTCGTTCCATTTGCTTAATTAGTTATTGAGTTATGTAAAAATTATTAAAGAGGCCCCCTCCCCCCTTTATATCTCCCTACTGGAAAGAGGGAGGGGTCCCAGATAATCATAGTAATATTTGTCGTATCCAAATACCCTCCCATGCCAAATTTGGTTCCATTTTCTTTATAAGTTTTTGAGTTATGTATAAAAATATGAAAGAGGGCCCCTCCCCCTTTTTACCGGAAAGAGGGAGGGGTCTCAATTAATCATTGAAATATTTTTCGTATCAAAATACCTGTCCATGCCAAATTTGGTTCCAATATCTTGATTAGTTTTCGAGTTATATGAAAAATTCTATGGTAGCCCCCCTCCCCCCGTTCCTATCATCCCACTGAGAGGAGGGAGGGGTACCTTATAATCATAGAAATATTCCCCGTCCCCAAATACCACACCATGCCAAATTTGATACCATTTGCTTGATTGGTTCTCGAGTTATGCAAAAAATTGACTATTGTTCGGGAGGCCCCTCCCCCCCTTCCTGTATGGGGGAGGGGTCTCAAACCATAATAGGAACCTTCCCCTGCCTCCAATACCCCCACCTGCCAAGTTTCACACAAATCGGTTCAGTAGTTTCTGAGTCTATAGGGAACAGACAGACAGACAGACAGACAGAAAGACAGACAGACAGACAGACAGACAGAAATTCATTTTTATATATATAGATATACGTTTTATGTTCTTAAATAATAATAAAATGCAACAATAAAAACAAAAGTTTATTTCAAATTTTATAAAGAACTAAAAAATGCCAAAAAGATGAAAAATTCAAAAAGGTGAAAAACAAACTCAAACAAAAGACTGAAAATGACAAAAAACAATTAAAAATTATGAAGAATGCAAAAACAGCAAATACGACAAATGAAAACAAACATTATAAACAAAACAAGAAAAATGCGAAATGCATCAAAAACATAATGAAAAAAAAAAATAGAAAATGACTAAAAATGGTCGGAATTTTTTTAAAAATAACGTTTTTGATGATTGTATCCCATTTACCCGAAAACCATTGCCCAGAATGAATTTTTCCCAAAATGACAGTACCCGAAATCAAATCCCAGAATGAACCATTTCCCAGAAAAAAAAATCCACAGAATGAACCATTTACCAGAAATTTTTTTCCCAGAATGGACCATTTCCCAGATTTTTTTTCCCCAAAATGGAACATTTCCCAGAATGGTACAAATCCCAGATTTTTACCTCTTGTATTTTTATATCTTTTTTTCTAATGAATTCTTGTAAATTTCATATGATTCGAATTTCATTTTTTCAAAATGATTTTTTAAATGAAACTACAACTTTGAAATTTTCCAACTAAATTTTATTTAGAATCAATATTGTGCTTTGTTTATGGTTTGGGTACTTTAATTGATTCAATACTCACCATGGTCCTTTAAAAAACCGTTTTGGTATCCGACTCCTCACGCTGCGCGTTCGAACTTAAAAGACGCTGTCGCGTGGCGGACGAGGCTAAGGGATCACACCTAGCTTTCACGCAGACCTAGAAAGCCCCGGCAGACCTAGACCAATGTCTTAGGGCCGCCGCTTCCGACAGCGGGTCGGCGGCCACCTCGGATTTGGGAGCTTCGGCGGCTTTGTGCCGCCTCGGTCCCTTCATCCTCATTGGTTGCGGCTTTGCCGCAAAATAATAGTATTATGAGAATCAAATTTTTGTGAAAAAAAATCTATTTTAATTTTTTGAATTTCAGGTTGGATTAATATATTAAATTTTCTGAGAAATGTCAATTCTGGCGAAAATTTTTGTGGGAAATGGTTCATTCTGGTAAATTTTTTTCTGGGAAATGCTTCATTCTGGGAAAAAAAATTCTGGTAAATGGCGCATTCTGGGAAAAAAAATTCTGGTGAAGTGGATTTCTGGTGATTTTTCATTCTGGGCAATGGTTTTCGGGGAAATGGAGTACAACCGTTTTTGATACTAATAACACTAGTTTACAGCATTTTTGAACTCAGTAAACTGAAGGTCATTTCCAATGTAAAATTGGGCGCTGAATCCGAAAATGAAATTCAAAAAAATCTCAGTAGAACCGTTTTTGAGTTATGCTCCAAATATGAAATTTCGAAAAAATTAAAAAAGTTCTTGTACTTAGATTAAAATATCTCGGACGGCATAACAGTAATTTGAAATCACTCTTTTGCATATTGAAGGAGAATAAGTTTTCTATCGATCATCTGAACACTGTTTTTGCGTATGATCAACAGTATTGTTGATATTAGTGACTTTATAATAGAAAAAATTAAAAAAAAAAACGCATTTTTTAGAGAAAATTTTGTTTCAACGAACGTTTTAGACTCGACTGTAGCCTTTACAAAATCTGATTTTCTTTTGCGCTTGAATGGTAGTTTAAAACAAAGATTTCAAGTGGTTATTTATCAAAATCGGTTGAAAATTGAAGAAGTTATGGCTACTTTACCATAACTGAAATTTTTGGAGTTTTTAATAATTTAACGAACCGCAGTACACTTATCATAGTATAGGAAGAATGAAACATGATAAATCTCACTCGCTCCAAGTCAAAATTATTTATTAGCTTACCAGAAGGTCACATGCCAAGTTTCAGGAAGATCTGACCATAGGGAGGGGTTGCTTAAGTCTCAAACGTTAATAAAATTTTGAGGTATTTTGCCCGGAAGGAACGAAAAATACTGGTTTTTCACCAATAACTTCTTTCATCACTAGCTGATTGTTTTTAAAGATTGATTTTCTCAAAGCCTAAGTTGAGACAAATATTTCACCCGAAGACTGTAACTCGATTGGATTTGAAACAGAAAATTAATTGCGGTTCAAAGGCCGCAAATTTTGTCCAACACGCAATGAGTACTTTTTACCCATTGCGTTTTATGCGACAATTTTCGACCAAAATACAATCTTTGAACCGCAATAACTTTTCTGTTTCAAATCCAATCGAGTTACAGTCTTCGGGTGAAATATTTGTCTCAACTTAGGCTTTGAGAAAATCAATCTTTAAAAACAATCAGCTAGTGATGAAAGAAGTTATTGGTGAAAAACCAGTATTTTTCGTTCCTTCCGGGCAAAATACCTCAAAATTTTATTAACGTTTGAGACTTAAGCAACCCCTCCCTATGGTCAGATCTTCCTGAAACTTGGCATGTGACCTTCTGGTAAGCTAATAAATAATTTTGACTTGGAGCGAGTGAGATTTATCATGTTTCATTCTTCCTATACTATGATAAGTGTACTGCGGTTCGTTAAATTATTAAAAACTCCAAAAATTTCAGTTATGGTAAAGTAGCCATAACTTCTTCAATTTTCAACCGATTTTGATAAATAACCACTTGAAATCTTTGTTTTAAACTACCATTCAAGCGCAAAAGAAAATCAGATTTTGTAAAGGCTACAGTCGAGTCTAAAACGTTCGTTGAAACAAAATTTTCTCTAAAAAATGCGTTTTTTATAATTTTTTCTATTATAAAGTCACTAATATCAACAATACTGTTGGTCAAACGCAAAAACAGTGTTCAGATGATCGATAGAAAACTTATTCTCCTTCAATATGCAAAAGAGGGATTTCAAATTACTGTTATGCCGTCCGAGATATTTTAATCTAAGTACAAGAACTTTTTTAATTTTTTCGAAATTTCATATTTGGAGCATAACTCAAAAACGGTTCTACTGAGATTTTTTTGAATTTCATTTTCGGATTCAGCGCCCGATTTTACATTAAAAATGTTGGTCAGTTAATCAAGTTCACGATTTTTTTTTAAATTTTGTAAACTAGTGATAATTATAGTTATTTTGTAAATATAACAGAAAAATGCTGAGAAAAAAACCGTCCGATTTAGGCAACACTCGATTATGGCAACACAAAATGTACGGGCTTGTTGCCAAAATCGAACGGGGTCTGTATATTCATAGATATAGATGTCTAATGAGGAATCTTTCTGAGTTTTCAATTCGGCAGCTTTATTATGTTTGAATTCTGCATTACATTTTGGTTCAGTTTAGCTAGTCTTGTTATCTTAATATTAAAAAAAAACATGTGCGTTTCAAAAATCATGAATCAATTACATTCATCAGAATTTCAAAACATCTTTTTATTTCAAATTTCTTAGGATGATGTGAACTTAAAGTCAAGAAGCCTAAAGTGGAAACAGGTTCCAAAATATAAAAACAGAAATACAATTTAAATTTTCAAAATATGGAACCAAAACACCCCAAAATTCTAAAATGAGTTAAATCTTTTTTGAAATTTATTATTTAGAACTGAGTTTCAATCAAAAAGTGAGAATATTTTAAAAAACTATAGCATAATTTTGGAACAACGATTAGTTTTCTAGGTTTTAGCATTGTGTAGCCGATGATTAGCTTTAATACTATAGCTCAAGCGACCGATAGCTTTGTCGGGTTGGACACAGTCGCGGCTGACACAACTGAACCTCAGGCAACACTATAAGCAACGGCGAGTCGACAAAGGTCGACAAAGTTCCCGGCGTTATGGCGGTTATTCGGTAGGCAACAGTGAAGGTGTTCAGTTGACAGAGCTCGCTACGCTGGGTGATTCTCTACGAGGCGGACGAAGCTTTCTCCACAATGGCGACTAGTGACAGGAACACCAAGCGGTGTTAGTTTTTTTCTTTTAAAAGTCCAGGGAATCACCCAGCGCATATTGTCGGTTGTGCCGTTTTGCATAGTGGATAGTGGTGATTTTTTTTTTTCGAAAAAATTACAGAGGTAGTGGCACAGGTAGATTCTCGGGTGTGGTTGTGTTGTTTGTTCAACTGCTGTTTCCATCGTTGATTAGCCCTGGGCCTCCCCCAGGGGGCCTCAGATAATGTTTTTTTTCCAGCGGTACAGGCTATACCTATTGTTGGTAGTGGTGAGCAGGGGATAGAATTTCAATTGAGAAAACGACCTGGGTTTAAAATTATTATTTGATAGCATTTTATTCGGTAAGTAAAATATTGTTGGTTTCGAAAAGTTATGGTTTTATTAGATGCTAAAAGAACAAGCGACGGGCGTGTTTATTTAAAGCTTTGGATTGATTTCTTTGGAATGTTTAACTTTTTTGACGAAATCGAGCGCAAAGAAAAATAACTTACCCCGGACAAGGATGGAAGCGGAGCTAAAGCCTATGCAGTAGCAAACGAACACCATAACTTCGAAATTTTCTTTGAAAATTTGTATCGAGATCTAGTATATTTGCATCATATTATATTTACATCGCGACATTTATTAATGCTTGTTATGAATGATGACTCTTGAATGGGCGAACAAATAAATTGAAACAGCTTATGTGTTTTCAAATGAAAGTTGGTTGTTAACTAACTTTAAGCACTTTGGTGTTTATCGAAAATTATGTATGTATATTAACGGCTTGACCAAAGGAAAATAAGAATTATGTATTAAATTCATCAATGTTTTTCCATTAATACCAACTAATCTTGTGTTATAAACAGAATCACACGAAATCAAATTTTGATAATAACATTTTAATATAGATTGTAACTTTGAGAAACAAATATACTTAAAAAAAAACTTCGCAAAGAGACCTTTTTTTCATATTTTAGCTTTAAAATTAAAAAGACACTACGGAAGATGAATTAAATGTTGCAAAAATGGAAGACGAGTATTTATCAAATGATTGCCACAACTATCTGATGTTTTACCCGTACTTTGAAAACTTTGACTTCAAAGGTTCAAGCTTTCAAGTCGCGATAGAAGTTCCGACTGAAGTTTAATTATGATAGAAATTTTAATCAAAAATTTAATTTTCTATTCTTGATAGAAGTACTGACTTTGATTGCGATGGAAGTCCCAATCAAGGGTTTGAGTTTTCCAGTCGTGATGAAAGTTCCGACTGAAGTTTGATTGCAATGGTAGTTCAATTCAAAAAGTTCAATTTACCGAATTATGTTAGATCGGGAGGACCAACATGAAGAGTGTTCTGAAGGTTCGCTTTATCAACTTTCGTTGGATCGGGAGGACCAACATGAAGAGTGTTCGGAAGGTTCACTTTATCGACTTACGTTGGATCGGGAGGACCAACATGAAGAGTGTTCTGAAGGTTCGCTTTATCAACTTTCGTTGGATCGGGAGGACCAACATGAAGAGTGTTCGGAAGGTTCACTTTATCGACTTACGTTGGATCGGGAGGACCAACATGAAGAGTGTTCTGGAGGTTCACTTTATCAACTTTCGTTGGATCGGGAGGACCAACATGAAGAGTGTTCTGAAGGTTCACTTTATCGACTTACGTTGGATCGGGAGGACCAACATGAAGAGTGTTCTGAAGGTTCACTTTATCAACTTTCGTTGGATCGGGAGGACCAACATGAAGAGTGTTCTGAAGGTTCACTTTATCGACTTACGTTGGATCGGGAGGACCAACATGAAGAGTGTTCTGAAGGTTCACTTTATCGACTTACGTTGGATCGGGAGGACCAACATGAAGAGTGTTGTGAAGGTTTACTTTATCAAATTACGTTGGATCGGGAGGACCAACATGAAGAGTGTTCTGAAGGTTCACTTTATCGACTTACGTTGGATCGGGAGGACCAACATGAAGAGTGTTCTGAAGGTTCACTTTATCAAATTACGTTGGATCGGGAGGACCAACATGAAAAGTGTTCGGAAGGTTCACTTTATCAACTTTCGGTGGATCGGGAGGACCATCATTGTATCAACATACGTTGGATCGGGGAGACCAACATGAGAAGTGTTCTGAAGGTTCACTTCATGAATTTCCGTTGGCTCGGGATGGCCGAAAGTATACAACGATGGAGAGGCCAGATCTCGTTGCTAAATTAATTTGGTAGGAGAAAAGGTGTTTTACGTCTTTTTAAAACCTGATTTCAAAAGATCTTGGATGTCCTATTAGGAACTTCATTCTTTTAAGTAGTCATTGTAATAGTTAGAATACATAAATTCAATAGAATCGTTGGAATGGATTTTAAATAGATGATTTAGTTCGAATAAGATACCCGTGGTAAGTTTCTCTGAAATATGCCTAAACCACGCATTGAGGAAAGTTTACGAGTGTCTGAAAAAAAAACCACGATATTTGAGTCTTAGAAACTTCATCTTAAAGTTTACTCAAACCGAAGTAGAGACAGATATCCGAGTACCAAATTTGAAAAACATTACTGATGCTGATGAAGTTGCCAGTGAAGATGTATATTTGAAATTTGATTAGATAACATCTAGTCAAGATATTTTTAGTAGTTTTAAAAGGTTTCATTTGAAACGATTGAAAGGATAGATTGTGAACCAAGCAATAGTTCTCCGGGTATGAAAGAGATCTAACTGAAATTGGATTGTGATTGAATAAGCAATCAAATGTTGCGTTGGAATCCGTCGACCTCGTTGAACTTGACGCAAATTCAGATAACGATTTGGTTACAGACATAACTCAATGTACATTGTAAAATTGTTCATACATTCTTTTTTATTCTGCTCTGACTTTTAACATTATAGTTATTAAATTTTAAACACGGAGAAATTTAGATGTGCCAATTTGAAAATACGTTTGTCAAAATGGTTATTTTACAACAAGTAGCCAGATAAATCATCAACCCAAAATTTTTTTGCTTCCTTTTTTCTTTTTGGTGTAAAGGGGAGATGTGTAGCCGATGATTAGCTTTAATACTATAGCTCAAGCGACCGATAGCTTTGTCGGGTTGGACACAGTCGCGGCTGACACAACTGAACCTCAGGCAACACTGTAAGCAACGGCGAGTCGACAAAGGTCGACAAAGTTCCCGGCGTTATGGCGCGCTCGCATTCGGGCCTCATTCGGTAGGCAACAGTGAAGGTGTTCAGTTGACAGAGCTCGCTACGCTGGGTGATTCTCTACGAGGCGGACGAAGCTTTCTCCACAAGCATCAGTCTTGACCTTACTCAATAATCAAAATTGGTTTGAGAATTTGAAATTTCGAGTGTAAATTAAATTATCTCACTTCATTCGGCAATGCTGAACTTTATGCATTGAAAGGTTAAACTAATCTTGCCAGATTGCCCGGTTTTATCCGAGTTTGTCCGAATATTTAATACAAATAATCATACATTTCCATTGAAAAAACCCGGACTTTGCCCGCATTCATCCACTTTATTTACCAAACAAAACAAAAACTAAAACCAATTGTGTGGTGAAAAATTGCGATGTATGAATCCAAAACCAAATTTTTCCAGCAAGTTTCATAAAAATAGTCATGAAAGGTTTTTGGAAGCCTAAAATACGATTAAAATCTGTTGATGAGTTTCGATGAAAAAATGTTTTTTTCCGATCCTGGGTTTTGACAAAATTTCCCCAGATTTTTGGTCGATTTTTCCAGGTTTTTAGATAAAACATTCCGGATTTATCCGGCCCAGATATGTGCTGGAAAAATAACCTTAGATTTAACCACAGACAAAATAAAACTTTATTCTTGATATTTTTAAAAGAATACAACAAATTTCATAAATTTACCACTATCTAATGATTGAAATATTTCTAAAATAAACATGAACAGAACAGGATTTTCCAAATATGTACATCTTAAATGATCAAATCCCACATTTAGCCCAAGTTTCAAGAAAATGAAATTATGAAAAATATATATGGCCGATACAAATGACCTCCCCAACCCCCCCCCCCCCCCCGCCCTTCTTGATTTTTTCCAAAAAACCCAAAGGGGGAATAAATGAAGTTTTTTTTATGGAAATTCGAATGGATCGAAAATGGGTGATCGAACATACAAACAATTTCAAGAGCAAAAAACAAACCGTGGAGGTCTTGAATTTTAGTGCTTTTTGATTTCGTATTTTTTCCAAATTTATGATAAAAGTTTATTCTATTAGTCGATTTATTGCATTGAAAATAGGAAGGAACTTTATTGCATGCAAGTGGGATGCAGCTTAAATTTCACCCAAATTCTGAAAAGACATTTGAAAGAATTATAAGGTTCAATCGCCCATTGCTAGTTAATTATCTGCTGCTACATATTTTCACTCTTTGTCGTCAGTCCAGTTAAACTTTTTAACTTCTAAGCAAGTTTTTTTTACCGATTTGCAAATGCAAATGAAAAAAGTTATTTTTCCGGAAAAATGCCATTGAATTCATTCTTATCAAAATGTTTTACAGGTTGATCACAGCTTTGCAATCGGGTTAAAAAACAAACGCTTGAAGCTGCGCTGTCACTACGCGATGAGTAGCCGAACCAGACTAGCAGCGGCTAGCCAAGCGTTTGGAATGATAGCAATGATACCAACCGTATTTCATTAGTTTCGCTATTCGCCGCAGCTAACATAGCGCTACCGTACTGGTAAAATATTCTGCTGTTGTCCATCCTATACAATAATAAGGTTTTGCTATTTCAATGCTTCTGAAAATTATTCTGTGATTCAGAAAATCAAATCATTTATTTCAATCAGATCTGCATATTCTGAAAATAAAGAAGAATTAGATTTTTTTAGTATTGTTAAATTTTTGTCAAAATTAATTATTTATTAACAAGTATGATATTTCTAACATATTGATCAATGAATCCCGTTTTATTGATTTTGACAAATTTGTGAATTTTGTCAGTTTTGTCAATTTTGTCAATTTTGACAATTTTGTCAATTTTGTAAAATTTGTAAATTCTTCAATGTTGTTTATTTTATCAATCTTGTAAATTTGGTCAATTGAATCAGTTTTTAATTTTTTTCAAATTTGTTAGTTTTGACAAATTTGTCAATTTCGAAAAATTTGTCAATTCGGTCAAATTTGTCAAGTTTATAAAATTTGTTAAATTTGATAAAATTGTCAAATTAGTCAAATTTGTCATTATTACCAATTTTGTCAATTTGATCAATTCGGACAGTTTTGCCTTTTTTTTGTCAATTTTAATTATTATTAGTCAACATAAGAGTTAAATGTTGGCAGTATAGTGATTTAGTGAAGATTTGTGATTTGGCGTTGAAAGATTTTGTGGAAAAGTGTCTCTAGCTTGGAATGGTTTACGGACACCTCTGGGTGGAAAATGTTCTTGTTACCAACAATCAACTGGGTGAGCGCGTTCCAATTTTTTTCCTTAATCATCGTTGTTTTTGATCTCTACAATATCACAAAACTGGACAAGTTTTGATGTTCTTGTGCAGACCGGTCCGGCGATCGGTAACAGTACCGGCGCGGCGGAGCACAGGACCAACCTAACCGGGGGAACTACGCGCTGTTTCGCTCGACTTGCTCGCTCGGGTCGTACTCGCAGACTGACTGACTGGCCGACGTGCACGCTCGTGACGAACTATCAAGAGGCGGTTTAATGCATCCACACATCCTCCTCCTATTCCAAATAAAATAAATGAAAAATATTTCAAGTTCGTTTCTTTTAAGTAAATTTTCAAGAACAAAATTTTTGAACGCAGAGAAACGCCATTGCATATAAAGTGTGCGTTTCCCATAAAAGAACTCAATTGTCACGCACGATGTGAGTTCACTACTTCAAACCAGCTCGCTTTTGTTTTACAAAACGTTTACTTGGCTGAACCATGAAGCTTACCAATGAGCTGCTGTAAACTAATCAACTAAACAGAACTGGATACATGCGCTGCCGGTGCTTTCATATTTCAATTACACCTTTCCCCGACCTTTGTAGACCGAAATGATTTTAAAAATTTTCCCCTGTTTAATCACCGACTAGTTAGCGATGAGAATATTTGGAATTTTAGCGACAATTATTTCGTGAACTGTGCAAGAATATAGGGAAAACGGAGACATAGAGAAAATTTAATAAAACTGCCCATTAATTCATCTATTATCTTTCTTGCATAAATGATAATCATTGGATGATACTCTCCATAAAATAGTGTAAAACCACGTTACATAAAGTTGTGTAAATCCACAGTATAATCTGAGCGTCATCCCTAATATTACTCGATCAGAAAAAGTATCCCCAAGCACAAGAAAAATTACCATGTTCGGAACGAAGTAAAAAAAAAATCACACTACACAGGCAAGTTGGATCGTAATGGTTTTAAGCCGAGCCATCTAGCGTTTGTTTTTGTTTTGCCTAAATGTTTTTGTTGACGATACACGGTTAACATAATCTATTGATCGATGTTTTAATTCAACGCATACACAGCTTAGAGTTCAACTGAGTAAATCAATGTCTCATATTTTTCATTGCTTTTTTTGTCCGAATTTTAAAATGAAGAACGTTGAACTTCATTTAGAAGTCAGGTATTGCTTTAACAAAATCGCAAAACTCTCGCAAATGCTTTGGAGGGACATTCCAAATATTTGAAAGATTCACATTCAATAATCTCTACGAAAGAAAAAAAAAAATATTATCATCTCACAGCTCAGGATTTTTGCTGCTAACAACACCCATTTTAATTTTATCTAACTAAATTAATTTTAACTTATCATTAAATTAAAACTAATTGGGATCAATTTTATTCTCGACGCATTCTTATCTCAATCTTACTGAGGACTGTTTCTTACTGTCATACATAAATTATTTGGCCCAGAAAATCATCTGTTTGGATTATCTTTCTAGTTTATTTCAGTTCAGTGTTCATCTTACTTGCTGTATAATTGCTAGTTGAGTTCACCTTGAAATCTATTCTTATCTTAAACTATTCTTATAAAACGCTTGATTAAATTCGGTGAGATCCTCATTCTATGGCTATGCTATCGAAACGCTTTTTTCATTTTGTAGCTGTACCCTCCATCCAGAGTTAAATATAATAATTCCAAGCTGTCCTTCGAAACGTTCACAGTTCCCTCTCATCTTAAGCTGTCCTCACAAACCGGAGGATCATAAATTTACCTTATAAACCAATCGTGTTCTCTCAACATGCTGTCCAGGTATTCTTTTAACACTTTTCTAACATAAACCTTTTTTTCCAAGCTGTCCTCCCAACGCACTTGGAGTTTAAAAGAATTTATTCTAGCTGACCTCTTGACTCGCTTCAATGTTCTCACGTATCTCAAGCTGTCCCCTTATTCTACTTGATCATTAATTGTTTAAAATACCAAGGCTATCTTCTCGACTTGCTTTCTAATTTCATCTTGTTGTCTCAACTTCTATATTTTACCATTTTATTCAGCTTGTTCCCTCGAACATCATAACTCGTTCTCATCACAAACTGTTCTTCCAACCTATTTGGTTTCCAATTTGATAAGGATTAAGGTTGTACTCGTCTCGCAATTCCAAGCCTTTCTCTTAACTCGCTAAGGTTGTTATCTATACGTTCAGATAATTTCTTCAACTCGCTTGAAATTCACATTGTCCTCTTTTCTCGCTTGGATTCACAATAGTGCGCAGGCTGTCATCGTTTGAAAGTCGCGTCAATATGCATTGGCGGTCCTCTCAACTCGCCATCCAATATCAAGCTGTCCTCTCAACTCGCTTGAAATTATGATCAAAACGCTTAGGCTGTCCTCTCAACTCGCCTTTTCAATTTCAAGCTGTCCTCTCAACTCGCTTGAAACTGTAATCAAAACGCTCAGGCTGTCCTCTCAACTCGCCTATCAATTTCAAGCTGTCCTCTCAACTCGCTTGAAATTCGCGTTTACATGTTCAGGCTGTCCTCTCAACTCGCCTTTTCAATTTCAAGCTGTCCTCTCAACTCGCTTGAAATTGCGAACAACATGCTCAAGCTGTCCTCACGACTCGCTCAATATTTAATTTCAGTTGTCCCTTAAACGGACTTCAGTAACTTGTCAATTTAAATATTTTTCCTACAATTACAGTTAACGTATTCATAAAATTGCTTATCCATCACATACATCACTTTTTCATATTCACTTTTTCCGAAATTGCAATAAAAAAACCATCGAAAGCTACTACTTTTCGCAACATCAGCTTTTACACATAATGTATATTTCAACTACTCACTTAGTGTTTTTCCAATGGGTAATTGTTCACCTGTTTTATTTTAACCTCGTTTGATGTAAATAATTTACACGTGAACCTTCTACCCGGTTTTATTTTCGTTTTCGGTTCGATTTTATTTCTCATAAACCGAATCATACAGATCCGAGAGAAAACACCTGCCACGGTCGCCAAATGTGCAGACCGGTCCGGCGATCGGTAACAGTACCGGCGCGGCGGAGCACAGGACCAACCTAACCGGGGGAACTACGCGCTGTTTCGCTCGACTTGCTCGCTCGGGTCGTACTCGCAGACTGACTGACTGGCCGACGTGCACGCTCGTGACGAACTATCAAGAGGCGGTTTAATGCATCCACACAGTTCTAAAGTTTTGAAAGACGAGCCTTTGATTATAGTTTTAATTTTTGGAGATTCAGCGGGTGTCTGAGATGAAAATTTCATGTTGTAGTAATTATTGGCGTTTCTCAACAGTTCATACAGTTGTTGTAAATATTTAATGAGGACCGAAGGAATTTGTGTGTTGATCGTATTAAAAAGCTTATCAATTAGTGAAATCCGATTGAAAATTTGTTAAATTTCGTATGTACACGTTATGTATGATGTAAATGTATATTTCAAGATTGTCATTATTTTCAATGATTGCTTAGATGCAAATTATTAAAAAAAAGGACCCTATGGATATTTTCAACATTTATCAATCAAAAAGTAATAAAAAAGTATTTAGTTTTTTTATTTATGATTTATATTATTAAGAACACAGGAGTCAATGGGTGATACTTTAGAAAACTTTTGCAATCTACCAAAATTTGTCAATGAATCTTGTGATACCTATGCATTGCCAAAACCCAGAAACTGATGAACCATTATCATACTGAATCTCGGGGATTTTTAAAGCAAATAAAAGTCTTACCATTATTTTTAGAGCCAAAACGGTTTTCAAAAAGTTGGTTAATAAATCGTTAAGATCGATAGTTAAGAAACGTCCTTCAGGGAAGCCAGAAAATATTTAGAATAGCAGTTGAATACTATTTCCTGAAGTGATAACTATGGTTATATATCTGAAAACGGAAAATCAACGAAAAATCTTAATGAATACTAAAATTGGTGATTAATTGATTTATAAAAAGTATTTGTTTTTGATATTAAAAGTATCTTGAAATGCTGTTTCGTACGGAAAGTGGAAAGTGTAAATTTTTAAGCTCAGGATCCTTAAAGATGTGCTAAAATCGGTTTGCTGGTAGGAACTTTTTTATTTGGAGAACCAATGTTATTAAATTAAAATCTATCATTCAGAAATGGAAGTATTTTAAAATGAAAACTTTAAAACCGACCCGTGCTAGAAATTTACTTTTGTAAATGTGAGTGTATGCTTTCGTTTTTCGATTGTGTTAGATATAGAATTTCCATCAAATATTTTTGCAAAAAGAAAATATTTTTCGATCAGTTTTCCTTCATGAAGATGTTTTCGTGCATGCTTAACGATGTCTTAAAAAACAAAATTTTGCAATAAGAAAAGTTATGCAGTTATCAGAACTATCTCCTGAAATTTCGTTAGGTTTTTAATAGATTTTTGCAACGCATTATTGAAAGGATTATAACACTATTTAATTGAATACAGTTTTATATATCATTTTACTTATTCGAACGATTCATTCTCTCATTTCTTGGTAGGAAATAAATATTTTCAATTTTAATACGAATTTTCAAAATTCAAACGAGTTTGTTGTTAGAATAGGTGATCTAGTTGATTTCGAAATCACAGGAGCTTAGTAGAATATGATTTTAACCCAGATTACATAACACTAGTCAAAAGTGTTTCCTGATAATATCCTTTTTACCCAATCCACACAAACAATTGTTTTGCTAGGATGCAGAGGTGACCTCGGTCCTAAAGCATGAATTATTATTCTTTCAATCCCTTTTCTCTATTTTCCTTCTATCCATTGACTACTAGGACGTGGCCGGCGCCGTTATTGATGTGTAAAGAGAGAGCATCAGTTTTGTTCATTGTGAATGTGCTGTCAATCCCAGATACCATTCATTTGGCCACTGGACAAAATTGATGGCCTCGGTCAATCACGGAGTAGCAACCATTGGTGATGTGGAATCCGTTCTACTGAACCACGCCAGCGATCATGGAATTTGAATTGCATTTGTTTTAATACCGATAAAAAATACCTTTAAATGTACTTTGACGAAGTTGACGAAGCTTATAAGGAACTATTGATTTAGAATATTTTTCATGTTGCATTTCAAGTTCAATGATTTAAGGTGGATGTGAGTAGTCAATCAAGCTAAGCTAAGCTAAGCTTTAATTATTATTAGTCAACATATGTCTAAAGCATTAATTCAAGGTTTTCGTAAATAAAAATCACAATTACAATTACAATTACAATTTCGTTTATTCAAAATTTTAACTAAGAAATGCTTCTTGGGTCAGAACATAAATAAATGCACTTATAAAACCCTGTTTTCAACTCATCTTTCCGAATGCGATGGCCCTGGTATATCTCTGTCTCTGGAAGTTGATTCCTTTCTTGCAGCCGAACTAGCAGCAGCAGCAGCAGCATGATCTTCTTTAATAAATCCAGAATCTGGACATCCAGTGGATTTGTCCTGTTGCCGATCCAAACAGTATTTTTGGAGGACGGAAACATCCGGACCGCTGCATGTTTTGGTGATCCTTTGGAAGGATCCATCCGGATTGGTCTTATTGATGGTTTCCCGAACCGCATAAGTCCCATCGGGTCTTCGGATGGTTTTCCTGGTCGTTACTTCCCCTTGGCGCAACTCTACGACCCTTTTCGGGAGATACGTTGAATCTGGACCATTTTCCTGCCGATTCATCCGAACCGGATAATTCGGTGGAGTATGTTTTCTGGTAGAATTCAAAGCCGGATGAAAGTCTTGAAACGTGCGATTGTTTTGTGGAATCGTCCTTTCAATCGGTGGTTGATAATCTTCAAAATCAAACCCCGAAACTGGTTCGTCCATCAGTTCGCTTTCAGGATAACGGAGAATACTTGGTTCTCCCGGTTCGGAAGATTCATCCATCCAGCGATCCAAATTCGAGATCTCTCGGTATCCCGGGGGACACCTGAATGAAGACGATTGATTTGAAGGTTTGTCCGAAAACGTTTGATTTCCATAGTGGCCATAATTTGAACCATTCGGGATAGTACTACCAAAATTGGGGAGAGCACTCACGTTTGGACTTCTTCCCAAAGGTCTTTTTGGATGCATCATGGTGCTGCGGGCCAGTGGTTCCGAATGTCTCCCTTTAACACGCCGTTCATGAGCTCGTATCCGCAGCATCAATCGAGCCAGGGTTTCTTGAATCGGAATCAGTGATTGAAATAGGGCACTGTTACCAGCATCATCTCCTTCGCTGGCAATATTTTGAAAGAGCGTAATCGAAAGTGAAATTATTGCACCAATAAGGGCAACAGTAAGATCGCGATTTGTAGGTTGCACTGAGTGGTTGAAAGTTCGTTCCATATTTAAGCTTTATTTACTTTGCGAACCGTCAATAAAAATTTGAAAATAAATTCAATCTTCGCAATTTGGAACATGCTTACTTGGATTGAGGAACTCCTTGCAGAGTCTTCTAAGATTGTATAGTTGACAAAATATGTGGATTTAAAATTATAAAAACGACAAAAATTAAAAAAATGACAAAAATGACCAAAATGACCAAAATGACCAAAATGACAAAAATGACAAAAATGACAAAAATGACAAAAATGACAAAAATGACAAAAATGACAAAAATGACAAAAATGACAAAAATGACAAAAATGACAAATATGACAAAAATGACAAAAATGACAAAAAAGACAAAAATGACAAAAATGACAAAAATGACAAAAATGACAAAAATGACAATATTAACAAAATTGATAAAAATGACAAAAATGACAAAAATGACAAAAATGACAAAATTGACAGAAATTACAAAAATGATAAAAATGACAAAATTGACAAAAATGACAAAATTGACAGAAATAACAAAAATGACAAAAACGACAAAAATGATAAAAATGATTCATATGATAAAAATGACAAAAATGACAAAAATGACAAATATGACAAATAAGACATAGAAGACAAAAATGACAAATATGACAAAAATTAGAAAAATGAAGAAATTGAAATAAATGAAAACATTATCAAAATAAACAAAATTAACAAAATTGATGAAAATGATAAGAAATCATCAAATTTTATGATTTTCATCAACAATGAAAGTGCAAAAAATTACAATATCATTAAAACTTTTGAAATATTCGTTCTTGCTTCATAATGTCTTTTCGATTAATTTTCTTATAATAAAAAAGAAGATTTCTGACTACGTTGAAATTCGGCATTTGAAAACTGGCACGTTTCACGATAGTTTAAATGTTTTCTCTCACTTACAAAATTTTTTTTAAACTATTTTATCTTTTTATTAGTGCAAGGTTCAGCCTTTTCTTGATCATCTTTTGGGTATTACCATTTTAATGAACAAATTGTAAACTATTTTAATTTGAACAAGTTTACCAACAAAATATTTTTGAATTATTTTTAAGGCACACATGACGAAATTATCTTAAAATTACTTGCCTCATATATCTAAATCAGACGCAAGATATGTGGATGTAAAACTGTTAATGGTCGAAAGTACTTCCAGCCGTAAAATTTTCTTGAAACTTTGCGAATATTTATTTATTTATTTATTTATTTATTTTATTGATCATCATGTAGTTTAAGGTAATTCAATTCCTTATAAATTACTACAATTTGCACTGCTTAGTATAAATTAAGGTCATTCTCTGATTTGTGTTCTGGTCAAGTAACACTTCTATCTATATATATAAAAATGAATGTTTGTCTGTCTGTCTGTTCCCTATAGACTCGGAAACTACTGAACCGATCATCGTCAAAACTGGCATCTGTGGGTTTTTGAGGCCGGGGATGGTTTCTGTAATAGTCAAAACTCCATCCGACTTAAGGAAGGAGAGGCTTCCATACAAAATTTGTAGTTTTTCGAAACAAATTAAAGTCATGACATCCATTTTCTTGAGATTTTTTTTTCCTTGGGCGGTTTGTTTTTCGTCTCTATGGTCGAGGCGTCGAGCCAACGTCGCAAAAGGATAGTAACCCAGGCATAGCATACTGATCAGTAGGAATATTTTGGCGCGTATTTCTCAACCTGGGGCATAGTACTTTGAAATATACAAGGTAGGCTATTCCGCTCTCTTTCAACGTATTGGTAAGAGGCCCTAAAAATAGTTATGGAAAAAACTGGCAAATGTAAGGAATTTTTCAGAAAATCAATTTTTTCTTGAAATTGACAATCATTAAAATTATGAGAAAAATATGCATTGATGCATTTTAATGCAACGAACAATATTTGGGTTTTCAAAATCGCTAAAAGTAATATGCAACGGGCTTTTGGTTGATTTAAAACTAAAATTTGGTGATTATTTTGCCTTGTGTGGTTTTTGTCTTGTGCAGTTTGAACAAAAAATCAAACAAATTGATTATTTATCACAGAAATATGAAGTATTTTACATCTTTATCAAATGTTGAACATAGACAGAAGAAAATATTAAATTTTTTGCTCTCAAAAAAGAGGGACGGTGATGAAAATTTCTTTTGAATGCTCATTATTTATGGTTCAGATCCGAAAATCCAAAGCAAAAAATAGTTTCTGATGAGCCTGAAGAATCAATCTTTAATCTGAGGGCCTTTTCAAAGGAATCGAATGGCTATTGGTGGAGAAATTAATAATTTTGATTGCCTTTCTATATAAAACTGCTAAATTTTCATAACTATTTTTGTTGGTATGCAAGCATGCTGTGTACATACACGAAGCTTTCAAGTGATGTTAAGCGCAATGGCCTACCTGTTATTTTCCATGTACTATGAACCTGGGGTTTGTTTTTCGTCTCCATGGGCGAGCAAACGTCGACGCAAGAGGATAGTAACCAAAGCACACTGTTCATTGCTTGCTGGAAAATTTAACAATAAGGCGCCTGTTTCTCAAACACGTGGGGAGGTTGTGTTTTTTTCTTGCTTATTTGATTTGTACACAGCACGTGATAATAAATGACGCCTAGATGTGACACGGATTGGTATTTTATCAATCGAATCAAAACCAATTGAAAGATTTGCAAAAATACTTCCATATTTAGTTCGTGTTAATGTAGGTAGCATTCGACTTTTTATTCAAGGAATATTAGAACATGTTCAAACGTTCAACTTTTTCTGTTGAAAAAATTAAAAATTATGTTTTCTTCTAGAAATTGTTACTGCGGCCCAAATACACAACTGAAACGAATTTAGAAATGAAAATGGGAGCTTTTTATTTTAAATAGTTCTGATAAAAAACCATCGTACTTTTTGCTTACATACCAATTCAAGTACGTTCTTAACATGAAAAGTGTTTTTGGGTTACATGGCTGCATAAAAGAGACTTTTGATCCGCTTCGTTTTTGAAAAGCGAGACTTTAGAACTGATATTCAACGGGATGCAAAATTTTTAAGAGAAATTTGTAGTTTACCCTTAAAGTGTTAAAAACAATATTCCCTTCTATCAACTTACACGGTGGGGCAAGGGCAAACGTCGAACTTTTAAGAAATTCATCTTCAAAATGATTCAATATGTTGGAAAGACCAGAAGGGGTATTCTGAATGTTGAAACTGCAGCGGATATTGAAAATTCTTAAATGTTTTGTAAATGAAGGTCATTCCCTTTGAACAGCATTCTTTAAAAGTGGAGTAACAATCATAAATTTATATTGCAAGAATACTGCAGATATATCAGTGAAACTTGATAGAACAAAAATCAGGAATTCGTATTAAATCCATTTTAAAGCCATTACTCTGACGCATCTGTAAATAAGCTTTCCATTGACACTTGCCCCAATATACGGAACAAATGTAAACTTAGAAATTTGTTTTTGCCTACATTTTTGAATGTTTGACTTTCAAAGAGAAAATAAAAAAAAACGCTGAAAACTTATTTAGTGATGCAATTGATATTTTTTTTAATATTTATATGTTTACCGTAGTAAATTTATTAAAAAAAAAGAAATTTGCACTGTATTTAATACATAACTAATTTAATATATTTTTCATTACCATGATAAGTGCTGTTTGGGTATCGAGCCGGTTAAATTTGCCTACCTTCTTCAAGCAGTGGGGGACAAAATTGAAAAAGATGGGAGAGCTCCCATGTAAATTTAAGATAAAGAGCTTTTCAAAGAAGGGGCCATAGTTTAAAAGGTTTTTTTGGGTACAGAGTACAAATTTTAGATCTTGAAAAACGAGTTTAGAGATCAAGTTTCAGTAAATAATATATACCATCTTTGAATTGCTATTCAGAACTGCAGCTGCAGCTCTCATTTCAAAGTTGTTGGTTCTGAAGTATGATGAGGTTTGATTTCAAACAATGCTCTCTAAAATATAAATTTTAATAAAATTTTACAAATTACATTTATTTCCGGAAGGTGTAGCAAAGCACAACGGGTCAGCTAGTAACATTATAAAATCTCTAAAATCTACAAAAATTACTGGTTTCTTACATTAAGGAAATTTCTATAATCTCGTCTGAAAGTTGAAAGAGAATTACAGTTTCGTAGGTTATTTGGAAGCTGATTCCAAATACCTAAACCCTTGACAAAAATGGTACGTCCATATGACTCGGTACGATGACGCGGAATAATGAAAAATCTTACTCGAGAACTACGAGATCTAATGATTTTCTCGTTGAGATAAGCTGGTTTACCCGTGTGAACAATTTTGTGCAAAAAAATACAAGCTCTAAATTTATAAAAATCTTTAAAAGAACACCCCAACAGCTGAGGGTGATGATGGCTTACTCTGTGGAATCGATTCAAATTGAATATATAGCGAACACAACAATTCAAAGCTAAGCGGAGACGATTCATCAACATTGCTGTAGCTTGTAACAGGAATTCAGCCCCGAAGATGAAGTGTGGGAGGATAAGTGCTTTAAAAAGAGTTAGTTTAATGGCCGAAGGAAGAATACTTGTTTTAAGTCTGAGAGTTCGTAAAACATTATATATTTTGGTACACTGAGCATTGACGAATGAATTCCACTGTAAATCTCTTTGAATAGGTACACCTAAGCTTGTTGCTTTTTCGACATACTGAATATTTTGATTCCCGAGGACTAATTGTAGGGTACTGGTCAAGTCGAAGGTCGAAGGAAAAAATAATGCTTTTGTCTTATCATTGTTAATAGGTAACGAATTATGTATGGACCATTGAAAAACGCTTCGTAAGTCTATATTCAACAAGTTAATTGCTTGGTATGGGGAGGCTTCTGATAAACAAATATAGATTTGCACGTCATCAGCAAATAAATGAATGTTTGAATTTGAGCAAACGTTTTCTAAGTCGTTAATGTACAAAGAGAAGAATAATGGCCCCAGAATGGAACCCTGTGGCACTCCTGATAAAACGTTAGCCGGATTTGATTGATTATTTCCTGAAAAAACAATTTGAGTTCGATTTTTTAAATATGATTGTATAAGAGAAATAGCACTGCGTGAAAAATGGAATTGAGAGGATAATTTCTTCAGTAAATTAACGTGCGAAACTCGATCGAAAGCCTTAGAAAAATCTATCATCAATAGAATGGCAGTTTGTTTCTTATCGACCAGATTTTGAATGTCGTCGATTACTTTAAGCATTGCCGACGTTGTGCTATGGTGTGCCCTGAATCCTGACTGAAATCGACTTAGCAAATTCATACTGTTAATATAAGACTGAATTTGTTTATTTATTATGCGTTCAAATACTTTGGAGAGCGAACTTAGAATGCTTATGGGACGCAGATTTGAAATTCCTTTAGCTTTAGTATTTTTTTGAATCGGTATTATTTTAGCAATCTTCCAAAGTTTTGGAAATTTTCCTGATACTAAGATTGTGTTAAAGATTTCACGCAGGGGAGTAATAACTGAAGGTAGTAGATATTTGATAAATTTTAAAGAAATTCCATCGTGGCCAACCGCGTTTGATTTTATAGAACTTAATGCCAAAACTACATCGTTATTATTGATTGGATCAAATTTAAAGCCGCTTTGATTCGAAGGTAAAATGGGGAAAAATGTATCGTCTGGTGAAAAATTAGAAACAAAGTAGGTATTAATTTCGTTGCATGTGTGAGATGCTATAACATCAGATTTAGAATTGAATCTATGAATACTTTTTATTCGTCTCCAAAGTTCTTGGCTTGAATTCGCGGATTGCATTTGGTTTGAAACAAAATCTACTTTTGCACGTTTTATTTTATTGTTTACAGCATTTCTTAAACGTTTGTATTGTGAAAAGTCGGATAATGATCTAGATGATTTCCAAACGCGGTAAGCTAAATCTCTATCATGCATAGATTCACGAATGCTATGAGAAAACCAAGGATTCTGCCTTGGCCGAACTGTTTTCAATGGTACAAAATTTTCATACAGGCTTAGAATGCGATTGTTGAATAGATCAATTACTATATCGGGGTCATTTACGCGGCTACAAAAACTCCAGTCAAATGAATTAAACGTTCTTATCAATTCAGGCAAGTCGATGCGTGAGTAGTCTCTTACGGATTTGGTGGTGTGCATTATATCCCGATTAATATTAATAGAACTAAAAATCATATCATGTTTGGAGAACCCAGCAGCAGAAACCTGATTGAAGTTTAGTAAAAAATTGCTATTATTGGTAATCATAAGATCGATGAGCGAACAACCGGAAGAAAAAAAATGGGTGGGTGTGGTGTTGAAGCAACAAAAACCATGGGAATCAATCATATCTTTGAAGCGAAAAGTAGAATCATTAGGGATCAGTAAATTGGTATTAAAATCTCCTAGTAAGATAACGTTTTCGTACGCAAGCGAAAAGTCACTTATGACGTTACTTAATGTTTCGACGCAGTCGTTGCGAGGTGGGTTATAAAACGTACCTAACAGAAAAGTTCTATGATTATGTGACACTTCAATCAGTAAATATTCAACTTTGTTCGATATTTCTGGGAGTCATGGGAAGATGCTATGATGTTACATTTAAGAAAGTTTTTGTGATATATACATATTCCACCACCACGGGCATATTTTCTGTCATGTCGCAATAACTGGTAACCTTCAATGGACACGACGCTATCATCTACAGAACTATTCAGCCATGATTCGGAAATACAGACAATATCAACTATGCTATTCAAGAAACATTCGGTGAGTTCATCAAACTTGGTCATATTTCTTGCACAAATGCTCTGGATATTCATGTGACAAATATTTAAACAATCAGGTCGAAGCGAGCAATTCATAATAGTACGTGGGATATTATGGTTACCATTGTTGCCAGGGTTATTAGCGCGATTAGTAGACATCAAAAACAAAATTTTGGAGACGAGAGAACAGATCTTTCCTTATGTATGATAAACCAGTAAACTGACGTGTAACTTTAACAAATTTCATCAATATTTAATTTACAACTAATTTTCACAACATGACCAGTAATATTGCTAAACAAAGATATAATCATCGAAGCACAAATTTTTCACTTGCTCATTTGTAGTTATCAGCATCTGCCATCAATAGCACAGCCGTAGCAGCAGCATATCTCGTACGTTACTTTTAGGACGGAATTGGAATAGAAGGGATAACTAAGGATGGGAGACACCGGGGATCGGGAAGGAGCAAAGAGAAACTTGTTGGAAAGGTTGTTGTTTATTTTAATAACTTTCAGGAGAGGACGGAACCACATGGATCAAGGATGGGAGTCAAAGGGAAGTATGGGAAGGAAATGAATTTAACAGGGAGGGGTTGAATCGAATAATTGATCAATCCTTGTTATCAATTTAGCAGCGGCTCTCTCTGTTGGTATAATATATACGAAACCTTCTCTGGTGTATGTAGAATGAATTTTCTTTGACCGTTTAAGTTTGAGTGCCTCGGCCCGTATTTTGCGAGTGGTTTCCGTAAGATTTTCATTAATGAAAATTCTACGATCAACATCGAAACCAGCGTTTTTGAGAGACAAATTGCGAGTCCTAA
The DNA here is from genome assembly GCF_029784155.1 of Uranotaenia lowii. Lineage (NCBI taxonomy): Eukaryota > Metazoa > Arthropoda > Insecta > Diptera > Culicidae > Uranotaenia > Uranotaenia lowii. The sequence goes on from NC_073693.1 coordinate 56,549,988, forward strand.
GATATTGTCGATAGAAGTCGTCACGAACACATCGGAATGCAAATTGCAGCAAAATCGGAGGAGAAGTATTCACGACGATGGGCTCACGAGCTAGCCGTTTCGCATACAGCAGCAGCTTATCCGTTTCGACATACCCGAGAGAGTGAGAAATTTTCAACAAAATATCAGGGAGATTCTCGTTGTTTCGAAAGGGAACTCCTGAGAGGATAAGATCGGACCCTCTATCAACGTTGTCAACTTTCATTTTGGTCGTCTGTTGATCTGCCTTAATCGTCGTAATAGAGTCGGTTACCTGTTTTATTTCTGCCATACACTCCAGCTTGTACGCTTGAACCTCGTTTCGAAGAGTGTTGATTTCGGTGCGCAATTCAGATTTTGTCTCCTGTATTTTAGACACCACCTCCTGGATAGCGGCATCGATCATATCTTGAATCCGGCTCAGAAAACCGCTCTGCTCGGTGAAATCCGTAGACTTGTCCAGGTCGTCCCTTCCTCGTTTGGATTGGTTCCCTTTTACCATGATGTATCCGTGGTCGTGAGCAGCAGTTAAAGTTGATACAAACTGAGTACCCAAAGATGGCTGGTCGTTGTTTGGATTTGACGATGCTTTCCACTTCTAATCGAAAACTAGATGATAACACGGTTAAACGATCGATTTACTGGTCAACACTTTGATTTCAACTTTTCATTGTTGATACTCAGAGAACTTGTTTGTATTGTTATGTTTGACAATACATAATTTAATGAGTTAAACAAAAAATTCCCCAAAAACTGGATTTTACACTGAATTTTACGTGGGTTCAAATTTCGGTCATTGAATGTATTCATGGACACTATCTTGAAAACCACTAGAGAGCTCTCCACAAAGTTTTGAACATGTCAACTAAGCTTGCCAGATTGCTCGGTTTAATCCGGGCTTGCCCGGATATTCGAAACAAAATTTAGTCAAGGTAAAAAAAGGCAAGGTCTTGCATCAAAAAAAATTTTTTAACTGGTTTTATCAAAATAACCATAAAGGATTTCGTGCAAGCTTATCACACGATTAAAAATCTACTGATGTATTTCGAAAAAAAAAAAATCAACTTACCGAAAGGTTCGCTTGAAAGATATTTTTTTCCATTGGGCAACATTAAACTTCGATCTCTTATTTTTTGATCACCTTAAGTTTTGGAACTTAAATGTTGGAATGTGACAGCTTGATTGCTGATTTTCCAGCACAACGGGTGAATTGCTGTAAAATTTCCAGCAAAGCAATGCAAATGCAAACAAATCGTTTTCGCTGGTTTCCAGAAAAAAATTGGATTGCTGAACGTTTCCAGCATTTTTTTTTTGCTGGAAATTGAGGCAAAAATTTAATGTGGAATATTTTTAAAATTATGCAGTATAGCTAATTGTTCGATTGTATGGGCAGAATTTGTTAGTTTTTATTACGAGTCACCCGAGCAGACTTTTAAGGCTAAATTGAAACTTGTTTACTTCAAATCCGGGCCAGACTAAACTTTCTGGGGCCCGAAGCAAGTTTTTTTGGGGGCTTTATGATTTTTTTTTATGTGCCAACTGCCTAGAAGGTAGTTGCTGAAATCTTCAAATGAAATTTGTCTATCTCGTTTAAACAGTGAGGAATAGTTAAGCAATTTATTAATAATTAAAGCTCTGTATAATTTTTTAATGCAAAATTAAATTCGCTATTTATATAACACCTCTTTTATAAACTACAATTATCTGGTTTAGCAAAATTTAAGGATAGTTTTTTAAAGTGTTTTTAACTTCATTATTCATCGCTAGGCGTGTGCTTCATTGAAAGCAGAATAAATATATAAATAAATAAAAAAAAAATTTACAGAACAAAAATTCAGTAACTCAAATAAAAATCATAACTACCAATCGAGTTCCAAAAAACGAATAACAGATGAAAAATTAAATCCTTATAGTAAATAATTATCAAAGTTATAATCAGAACCAAAGCAGGAATGTACACAATTTTTAATCCACAGTCCAAAAGCGAAATAAATATATAATGAAATGATTTTATGTAATTTTATTTAATATTACTTAATTTCATCAGAAACAAACAGAGAGTTTGGACAAATTGTTTTTGCTAAATGTTGCAAAAGAAACATTTAACGTTAAAATTTATAAAAAAAATATGGAAAATGGCAAAAGAGCGTATTTTCTCGAAATTAGTTTCTAAGCACTTTAATCCTTTTGACTCAAAGAGTCTCATTTAAAAACATACATTCGAAGTGAAAATTCAATCTTTTTTTAAATGACTCGAAATGAGTTTAGTACCTTGAACAATGATCTCGAGTTCTTAAAAGTCATAGAAAGAAACAATACAAGACCTGAAGCTATCAGTTTAATAAATCTTGGAAACGATAAGATTAAATACATAGAAATATTCATGATAGGAGAATCACTCAATGAAACTAGCAATTCAACTGTAAGATCGTTTTATGATGAAAAAAAAAAGATAGAGTAATAAGAGAGTAGAGAATAACTCTAGAACAGAAATAAGTAGTAGTAATTTAAGTAGTAGTCATATAAGTAGTAGTCAATAGTAAAAAGCTCCAGTTAAACCTGTTATAATATTACAATTCTAATTTCAAATCAAAGCCTGAAAATGGAATGGAAATTTAATAAAAAAAACTCAGCTTTGCCGATTGGTTTATTTTATTTTTATTTTGGATGAGTGTTTAAGATTAAAAGAGACAAAACGGTTTGTTATAGAAATAGAAAATAAACAACGTGAATTTAAAAAATGATGATCGAAAAGTGAAAAGTTCAAGTGAAAGTTTAAAAAATCTTGTTTCCAAAGCAAATGTTCCCCATTCCCTCTTAATACGGCCTTGCCTAAAATAAAATACCTTAATCATGCTTAGTTAAGCTATGACAGAAACATTAAAACAAAATTTTGTGCGTATAATGCTGTTACTGAAAAAAATCGTGGTTAGTTCTCAGATCGATATAAATTCTTCATTATTTAATTTTTCGAAAATTTGATACTAAATCATGTTATCATGATGATCTCATTTTTTATCTATAGTATATAAATATGAATGAAACCTCAATGACGCCTTATTTAGCTGTATTTGAAAAATGCTATTAATGCTTTACTTTGGTATTGGTTTGTCATCATATTTAAGCATTTTGATATTTAAATGGGACCTTATTCTGGCATGGGTAAAAATACAACACCATATTATACTATCGTTTTGGCAATTAAGGATCATTTTAGTTACTGTTTGCCATTGATTTAGGCACCAAAGTCTGCTCGGGCATTATTTTGGCGCTTTGTTCAAATGATTCGCTTGTTATGGATCGTTTAATTTTTTGAGTATAGAACGATTTGTAAGCAATTGATTGTTGATTATTTGCAAAAAAGGTGGGTACAATAATATCACATCGCGATCCATGTATGGTGACTTTATTAAGACTATTTTATCTGCATCTGTAAAGAAATTAATTATCGAAAGATACTTTCTGCAAAAAAAGCAAAGTGAAATTAATTTCTTCACAAACCAAATCGCTGTATAGTGTTGGCAAAAAAACCAACTTTCTTTGTGTTTTTTTTTCAAATTTCTTAATTTTTTTGGAGCTTTGTCTATTAATCAGATAAGTTTCAATATGTCCTTGATTTAAAATGATCTGAATTTTTTCTTATTTGCAGAATCGAATGATTTTTTCGTTACAACAGTCCTATATTTTTTTTTAGATCGCCTGCGAAATAACTTCCATCCTTAACCCAAATCCCTCTCTTGTGTGTCAATGTGACACTTTTGGAACTCCATTCGGGTGCATCCAGACCATCAATGAATTTTTGAAATATAAAATTTTGCATCATAACTTTTTTTATGGACGCACCCTGAAAGTCCGAAAAAAAAACTCAATTTAGTGTCAATTTGACACTCCTTGCTTAAAACCGCTATATCTCGCTTGTTTCTCAACCGATTTTTACATAATTCATAGTTTTGGATACCTCGTGATGTAACTTAAATACAGTTTCAAACAATATTCATCTTAAATACTTCAATTTTTCGTAAATCAAAGTTTAAGAAAAAATATCAGAATAAAACATGTTTCGAAAAAAAGGCTGTAAATCAGCTACGGAATGATAAAAAAATCACTTAGTGTCAAAGAAAGCTAAAATTAGAAACTATACGTTGCACTCAACAATATATTTTTTTCATTAGCTTTTAGGTTCATGACCACAAAAAATTCAAAAAAATTATGCTGTACTTTTCAATCAATGCACCAAACACACTGAATGTCTTAGAAAATTTGTAAAATTGCAAATTGACAAAAAGTTCGAAAAAAGCTACCTTTGAAAAATACGTAAAAATTTCTTTGTTTCGTATTTTGACAAAAAAAATGGAAAAGGGGAAAAATGTTCCATGCTACGTTAACTTTTAAATCATTTTTTTCAAAATTTGTCTGGAGTTTCGACAGTTCTTTGATTCAAAAGTACGGTTTTAACATAACTTTTTACATTTTTTGAACACATGGTCTTCAAAATTTTCAAAACAATATATATCCTTATATGCAACGTATAGCATCTACCTATAGCTTTCTTAGACACTAAGTGAATTTTTTTCGAGCATTCCGTAGCTCCGTAGCGTAGTCTTTTTTCCAAGGCATGTTCATCGGATTTCTGTTCTTAGACTTTGAAAAACGGAAATCTGAAGTGTTTTGAGGTAAATATTGAATGAAGAACATTTTTAGTTACATCACAAGGTTCCTAAAACTATAAGTTTTGTAAAAATCGGTAGGGAAATAAGGGACACTCCAGGCACTGTAACGGGCATATATTTTATTTCAGGGACGAATGAGGGTTAATCGAGTAGTGGATCTACATGTTTATTTTAAATAATTTTAAAATAATAGAGTATTTGTTTGATATTCGATTTTGATAATTGTAGCAGAAGGCACCCAAAACACAGTTCGATGATACGGCTAGTCTTCTTCTTATATGGCGACCGATAAAAAAGTTAATACTTCCACTGAATATTGGGGTACCAATTGCACAAATAGCATAAAAAACTTACAAAAGAACAGCAAATTTACGGTGTCTTTTGACCTCACTTCATAAGTTGTCATCAGATGGTTGATTTTCTCCATTTTTATTTCCACGAGTAAGAAGCAACAACCTTAGATTTCCAGAGAATAGTACACGAAACAGTTAAAGAAGGAAAAATACAAAAACCACGATGACCGTCCGGAAGTTCTCGACTAATGGAGACCAGGTCTGGCCGATAATTCCTGGCGAGGGCCCAAGGGCTACCAGACGACAACAGACGTACGCTTTCATCACCGTGCAAACGACTACAACAACAACAACGACAACCATGAACGAGCGCCAGAAAAGTGATTTATGAACCACAACTGATTTCAAATGCAAATGACGAAACGAAACGCAGGGCACAAACGGTGAATGAAAATTGGTGACAATGAGAGGAAATGTGATATTCGAATTACTTTTTGTGACAAATTAGTATTTTTCGGTTTATTCAAAATTAATTTGTACATGTACCTTACAGAAAAAAGTTTTTTTTATGAAATTTAAGATTTTTTAAATTTTTAACAATATAGTCACATTCACCTCCCCCTTTTTTTTCTTTACAACATCAACCTCTCCACAGTTTTCATTTAAATAATGTGATATAAATTTCACGGCACCGATCGTTTTTGGTGAGACGGCTTCAAGGAATCTCATTAAGTTGAATTCTTCCCTGGCCAAATCGTTTCGGCCACTCTGGTCAGCCAGCCAGACGGCCCACGTTCATCCGGCCGCCGCGCCGCCGCACCGCCGCCGCCCGCAAATCGGGCAGACAAGTTTATCAATGTTCGAACCAAATAAAGCTCAATTAAAAATAATTTATTTGTTTCCCTTCTATTTGCGCAGCTTCCACCTTCCTTCCCCACGGAAAACCGCAACCGTACGCGGAGGAAAAGTGATGAAAATACCAACAAGCAAACGCTGCCGCTCTCGGTCGATGATGGTCCAGTTTCGTGGCCACTTATGGATGGCGCCGCAGCTGACTGGAGAGGGTCGGAGAAATTCAACGGCCGCTCTCCGGGAAAGAATGGGAAATTCCATCCAACTGACCATTGAATGCGCGGCCGTTTTTCCGCACTTCCAGGAGACGCACGGTTCGTTGAACGTTGATTGTTTGCTATAATTCATCTGGCTAGCACTTGGCGGACGGGGGAATTTTCTTCTTGTTGAGGAAATCTCCAGGAAAACGTAGTGAGATAATTGAAATAGTGCGAATAAATACACACTGGCATCACCATCGATCACACTGGCATCACTGATATGGTGATTGGTTGTGGTTTGCAAAGCTCCTTGTAAAATTATTCAAACTAAGTGTTATTTATTATCTTTTATTTAAATATTTCTTGTTAAACTAAAGAATAAGTGTCCCTAGTGAACATATATGTGAAATTTCATCATTATTTTATCGTTTTCTACTTTTAATAGCTATCATAAATCTCAACAATACATTTTTTTTAACTCGTGGTTTGTATACTTGTATTGCGTGTTGAGGTAAGCTGTGAACAAATTACCCTATATTCGAGCAGTTCTGATCAGTGAGTAGGTACTGGAAATCAGGTGAGTCTCAGTAGTTCTTTTAAGTGAACAGCTCACGACTCACTACGTATGTTTCAATACAAAAAATTGATACGATTAATCACGATGATTTGCTCCTTTCGTTCCGATCTCCGCTGATTCGGCATAACACTGGAATTAACCGCATAAAAATAAACAACAACAACAAAAAACACCGACATACGTAAGTGTCCTGGAATCGCTGTTGAGACTCGGCTAGCAAAAGTGCGTGCTGGTGTAGATTTAGCATTCTGAAAAGAAGCACACAATTGTTGGCACACACTCTATCGTGGGCCAACAGTTGATGGTTCTGGCCCCTTATAAGCAACGAACGAAAGCTATTGTTTAAAGTCCAATAAGTTCTGGCCCGGCAAAAGATTCTGTATCTGTTGCAAGTAAATGGAACGCAACTAGAACATTATCGAGTAGCGCATTTACTGCAATATGTTTTATCGCGAAAGCCTAAGTTTGATTACCATTAAAAGCTGAATGTATGAGAACTGATGTAGGAACTGTTGCCCCTGATGCTGAATGGATGTAGGATACCTCGCGTAGAAAATTCGTTCTGACGCTGAATGGGTGTTTTATGTCTCGCATAGGAGTGTGACCTATATTAATGATTATCTGACGCTGAATGGATTCTTGAATCCCGCGTAGATTGCTTTTGCGTGAAAGTATTCAAGGTATTGAAACTTATTTAGCGTTGTTATGATTTTTTCACCTCTGGGAGAACTCTGTTTCACATCTTTTATCCTAATTTGTTTCCCTCTGATACCCGTTTTAAACCATCAGCTGTCATTTTCCACATTTTAAAATTCCTCTATTCTTGATTGCTCGGAATGTATTGAAACCTTTTCAATTTACGTTAGTTTTTATTTATTATTATTGTTTGTTTACTTGTCATTCACATATTATTAGCGGTATTATTCAAAATTTCATTTCGTAAATAATTCATTTGAATTTATTTGAGCCCAGTAAAACTACTTTGGTTTCGAATTCGAATTGCTTTCAGATTATTGTGATATAAAAAAAAAATTTAAAAATGGCAAACATAATTGATAGTGTTGATTCGATTTGCACGGACTGCAATAAAATTGAAAAAAATCCAAACTCTCTTTTAACGTGCGCTTATTGCTTTTCTTGTGTACACTTTCGATGTCGTAACATTGTGGGAAGTGCCGCTCGGAAGATACGGGATAGTATTTACTTCTGTAGTCCTAACTGCTCTGAAATTTACGCTAAAATTATACAAATGAATCAATTATCATCTAGCTCATCTATAATTTCTGCTATAAGCGCGGAGCTCAAAATAACCGTGCAGAGTGCTGTGGCAACGGAGATGCAGGTAATAAAGAACGAGTTCAAATCGGTTACTGCTGCAATTGAGGCTTCTCAAGACTTTCTATCTTCGAAGTTTGAAGAAATTCAAACCGACTTCAAAGATTTGAAAGTCGAGAATGAGAACCTCAAGAGCGAAGTTTCCGATTTGAAAAGCTCTCAGGCATTACTTACGAACAAAGTGCATAAGTTGGAAGTTAACTTGAATAAAATCAATAATGACTCAATATCTAAAAATGCTATGTTTTTTGGGATTCCATCTACCAACAACGAAGATACTGTTGAGCTAGTTTGCAAAACATGTCGTACATTTGGGTTTGATATTAAACCGGATCAACTTGAAAACGTTACCAGATTGTACTCTTCGAAAAAAACTGTAGATCGTTTAGCACCTATAAAAATAGTTTTCAAGGATATTTCAGTTAAAGAAGCTCTATTTCTTAAAAAAAAAACTTTTGGTAAACTAAGTTCTTCCACAGTAGACCCGAACTTTGTAATTGATGGTAAAAGTTTCAACGTTACCCTTCGAGACGAATTAACTTCATTTTCTATGGAACTTTTGAACGATCTTCGCGAGTCTCAACAAATTTTAGGTTTGCAATACGTTTGGCCAGGTAGGAGAGGAGCAATACTTGTAAAGAAAGATACTAATTCTAAACCTGAAATAGTTAAAGATAGAAATGATCTGGCTCGGGTGAAGAGCAAATATCTGGCTAACTCTGAAGTCAATGTTTCACTATCTAGCCATTTGACACCATCCCCTAAACGTAAAAGATCATAATCTACACACATTTGTTTATTATTTTAATATAAAAATTTTCTAGTTTTTCTCTTAACATATTTGTAATTCGTCCAAAATGGATCAAGTTATCAATAAATATCATGTAACTGTAGACGATTTCAATTCTTCAGTTCAAATCAATCATCAAAATAATTTGTGTATCTTTCAGTGGAACATTTGTAGCATGAATAACTTTGAAAAATTCGACAGCATTTTGCAAACTGTTGAATCTATAAATGCGTGTATTGATGTGATTGTTATAAGCGAAACGTGGTTGAAGGAAGAAAATTGTTCGTTGTATAACATACCTGGATATAATTCATATTTTTCATGTAGAGAGCAGTCGTACGGAGGCCTTGCAGTGTACGTTAAAAAAAATTTAAACTGTAGAGTTACAAAAAATTTATGTCTTGATGGTTTCCACTGCATTGGCATTGAAATAAAAATAAAAGACCAAATTTTCGATGTGTATGGTGTATACAAACCTCCATCGTTTCCTGTTATGAATTTTTTTCCAATTCTTGAAAATTTGTTGTCTTCCGTTCCCCAGAATCATTCTTGTTTCTTGGTTGGTGACATCAACCTACCTGTTAACATGACTAGCAATAGTAACGTACAAAAATACATATCACTTTTAGAATCCTACGGTTTTGTATGTTCGAACACACTGTTCACAAGACCCAGGAGTAAAAATGTTCTTGATCACGTTATTTGCAAGCACAGTGATTTAGCACTCGTTAGAAACGACACTATCGGCAATAATATTAGTGACCACTCTCAAGTTATTACGACTCTAAGATTGTCCTCAAATAAATGTAAAACTATTCTGCATAAAAATATCATTGATCGTGCAAGATTAAACAGTTTATTCTCTGATTACCTTAAAAGTGTACAAATTATCGAAAATCCTGAGAATTGTTTGAAAGAAATATGTACCGTTTACGATAGCCTAGTATCGGAATGTACCAAACAAATAACACGAGAAATGAAATTGAAAGGAAAGCCTTGCCCATGGATGTCTTTTGATCTATGTACATTAATCAAAATAAAAAATAATTATATAAAACGTTTAAAACGGAATCCCCAAGATTCACACTTACAAGAAATGTTAAAACATATCTCTAAGAAGGTAGAACAATGTAAGAAGAAATGTAAAGCTTCCTACTATGAAAATTTGCTCAGCAACACAACAAGCTCCAAAGTGTGGAAAGGCATTAACTCAATTTTAGGAAAAGGTAATTCTAATAATGGAATGAAACTTAAAGTTAATAATATCCTTCTCGAGACAAACCCCGAAGTATGCGAAGCTTTTAACAATCACTTCACGAAAATTGGTAAAGATCTAGCAACAACTATTCATAACGATCCTGAATCTGACCCGTTATCCTTTACTAATCGTGTCTCTAACTCCATTTTCCTATATCCGGGAACAAAAAACGAAGTGGTCTTAATTATAAATTCTCTTAAAAACAAAAAATGCTGTGGCCACGATCAGATCCCTACTTACTTATTAAAGGGAAACTGCGATGATTTCTCTCGAATTCTTTGTCAATGCTTTAACAAAATCGTAGAAACAGGACAGTATCCTGACTTTCTCAAAATAGCAAGAGTCGTACCAATTTTCAAGGCAGGAGACAGTCTTGATGTTAACAACTACCGTCCGATTTCTACTTTAAGTATTTTCAGCAAAGTATTTGAAAAAATGTTGATTAATAGGATGAATAAATTCTTGGAAGAAAATAATATCCTTTATAATCTACAGTATGGATTTCGAGCTGGTTCTAGCACCTCAATTGCTACCTGTGAACTTGTCGACACAATAATCGAAAACATAGATTCAAAAAACATAGTCGGGGCTTTGTTTTTAGACCTGAAAAAGGCTTTTGACACCTTGAACCACGATATACTGTTAAAAAAACTAGATTCTTATGGGATTCGGGGAATTGCGAACGATGTTATTCGCAGTTATCTGTCAGGTCGAAAACAATATGTATCAGTGAATAATACCAACAGTTCTTTACAAAACATGAGCATTGGAGTCCCTCAAGGGAGTAATATTGGACCGCTGCTATTTCTGCTTTATGTCAATGATATCCAGAACATTCCCTTACATGGCATCCCAAGACTGTTTGCAGACGATACGGCCCTTTTTTATCCAGGGAAATGTCCTAGGCTTATTGTTAAGCAAATTGAAGAAGATCTTACAGTCCTTTTGAGATATTTTAATGCAAATCTTCTTACTCTAAATTTTCCGAAAACAAAATATATGGTGTTTCATTCAGCAAGAAAAATAGTTCCCAGTCATGAAGATCCTGTAGTCAATGATAACGTGATTGAGAAAGTTGTGAACTTCAAATACCTTGGGCTATTATTAGATGACACCTTATCATGGAAATATCATATAATGCAATTGGAAAGCAAGGTCTCATCACTGTGTGGAATCCTTTGGCGTATAAAGCAATTTGTGCCACGTCATGTCTTACTAAAATTCTATCACGCATTTGTCAATTCTATTCTAAATTATTTAATCATTCTTTGGGGAAGAGCATCTATATCCCTACTAACACGCCTACAAACACTGCAGAACCGTTGCCTGAAAACAATATTTAATCTTCCATTACTGTTTCCAACTTTCCATCTTTATTCTGAAAGATCCCACAATATTTTGCCCCTTACAGAAATGTGTGACTTACAAACCATCTTATTTGTGTTTGATAATCTTCATTCTTCAACCAATAGAAATATGAGCTTTACCATGGGAGTCCGAACCCACAATACCCGACAATCAAGTCATCTTCAGCGTAGTAGATCATCGACTACACTAGGTCAACGAAGAATCTCCTTCATTGGGCCTACCAAATATAATAGTTTACCCAATCGAATCAAAATCATCAACAGTCGATCCGCCTTTAAAACAAATTTGATACAATATCTCAAAGGAATTCATGTTCGTTAACCACCAACCATCGTATCAGTCATAGTAATTTTAGTTTTTTTTGTTTACCTTTAAATATTTTATTTTAGTTCAGTTTTTTTTTTATTTAGTTTTAAGACAGCCTTAGTTTTAATTTTTTTCTTCATATCTTTTAACCTAATTTTAATTTTGTAAATTTTTGTCGTATTCTGTGGATCTCTTAAAAGGATATATTTCCACTGAGATTCACACGTTAACGTAAATTTAGATATTTTTTCTCGTCCATTCCTTCGCATATAGCTTAAAAAAAAATTTGGTTCCCAGCATGAGTAGAGTCTTGTTCGCGTTTTGTTATTTGTATGCTGTCGACATGCTGGGAACAGTAGCGTCCATTACCAGGGGACTCAATTGAGTTTTTTGGTGTGGGGGAGTGTGGCGGGCAATTTAAAGGTATAAAAAAAAAAAAAAAAAAAAAAAAAAAAAAAAAAAAAAAAAAATATCAACAATTAAATAGAGCTAAATTTTCCTGTTTCCGGAAGATGGAAATTAATGTGCAATAAAACATTAATTTGGAAAAACTTTGTCATCTATCATCGAAGTGGAAGAAACCAAATTGCTTGGGGTTGACTAATGACTAAACTGTTGCTTCATCCTGTTGACGTAAAAAGTAAAAAACAAACTTCTTAAATATTCAGAACAAAATAACCTTTCTGTATGTAATTGAAGTTACAGAAATAGTCAAAAATTTCACAGTCATCACCACAACCCGACTTGCAATCATATTTCAAAAATTTATTGTTATATTAAAACAGAATTGATGTTGAATTTTGCTCAAATTTCTTACGGGATATTGTTCTTCGACATTTATCAAGTATAGTTTTCTACACACGTTCACACGAAGGATTAAATTTTTGCCTATTTTCCATCCTATAGAGTAAGGTGGGGTAAAAGTACGAGTCGGGTAAAAGTACGTTTTGAGATTATCACAAACCGAGATCAGAAAAATTCAAAACTTTGACGTGGATGGATAGTTATTTGGACTGCCTTCATCCAGACAAAATTTTGATTTGGAAAAACTGAAAATACTCCGAAAAATGAGGAAAAGCAGCTTTTTTTCCCAAATGATGTAATATTTAAAATAACGGCAAACATTTTTGAATAATCCAAATTCTGGCTTTCAATGAAAGTCTTAATGTGTGTGTTTAGTTGTTTTCAACCACTAGCAAATGCCGAAGAAAGAATTTAATTAATATGTCTCTGTTTTGCACATTGAACTATGAATCATAAGAAACCTTGAAGGGGCAAAAGTACGAACAGCAAATGGGGCAAAAGTACGAATGATATACAGGGTCTACTCAAGTAAATCTGAACGGAAAGTTTTAATTTCTTTCCAAAATTCACTGGGAACATCAGCGCATATTTTTGTTTTTACAAAGACTTGCTCACGCGAAAAATTGCTCAAATACGATTAGACCTGGATTTCGTAAACCTGTTGAATATGGACAATAAGTCAGGAACTCCAAATCCGCGCAGGTTGTTCGCCCATGTATAGGATTTGTATCAGAAGCGAACACAGAAGTAATCAAAGATTGATATTGAATAATTTTCTTCTTGACTTCATGCAAAATTGTGGAATTCTGAATGGTCGTACTTTTGCCCCACATCTTTCGCACTTTTGCCCCAGAGGTGGAGTAAGAGTACGTTTCGATAGCAGTTAGGCATTTTCACTACTGTCATCAAACGCGTTGATCGATTATCTTCATAATTTTTTAGAAGAGAGATAAATGAATATGGAATCCAATGCTGTTCTTGGTTTTTTAGAAAAACAACTGTAAATTTTTCTAAAATAGGATAGCACTAAGGTCGTACTTTTACCCCACCATACTCTATTGATTGCCTGTATATTTTCAGAAATAACATACGGTACCATTACTTCAAAGTTTTTTTAAAATCAGACACATGTTCACTGTAATTTCATTTTAGAACCTGCAAAAGTTCGGATCAAATTTTATCAGCACAATCTTGTGTTCTTAAACGACTTCTCCACAGCTCAATTTTTAAGCTAAACAAACTATGAAGTTTACTTAAAGTTTTCATAAATTTCTAAGCAACTCTCAACCAGCATTAAAAAACACTCTTATGAGCAGTCCAAAAAATCGAAAAAAAAACTTTTTTCGTCTCTTATTGCTTAAGAATTGATTTGACCATGCATATTTTTATTACTAACTCACATATTAAATACTATGTTCTTACCAAGTCTCGAACCCGAGATTACCGCTTGAAAATCGAGTACCATACTTTGCTGCTCTATATGAGCATCATGAGTAGGCAACGATTTTACTCTTAAGATGATTTTTATTTATCAAGAATTTCCAGTTCCTTCTTCTGATTTATTACAACTTTAAAGTTGTTAAGAGCAAGTTCACTGGTGTTGTGAAAAAGTGTTAAAAATTTGGACATTTTGAAAATTTTATCATGCAAAAATGTTTTCAAGAGCTTTGGGCGTTGTATTTTTATCAGCACTGTTTCTATTTCAGCCGTATGAGATAAAAATATGGCAATTTTTGCATCACAGCATGCGAAACTACAACACGTGTTGTTAAAAAACTTGAATGCCACAGATCTTGAAAATGGTTTTTGCAAGGCGAAATTATCAAAAGGTTTAAAAAGGTGCAAAATTTTTACCACTTTTTCCCAACACCAGTGAACTTGCTCTGAAAACTTCATAATATCGTTTTCCAGCTAAAACTTCTATAAAAATTATTAACAATATTTTATTCTGCTTTTTTACTTGAATTTGTATTTTATGGATTCTTTTCAAATTTATCAGTAGTTCTTTTATCTTTTTTCTTTCATAATTTCTTGAATGTGAATGTGGGTATAACTTTTCGGTAGTTTCGAGGTTTCTCGTACTTTTGTTGGATCGAGGGAAGCTTCAAGAGCTGTTAAATGAGAAATTCTTGAAAATTTAGATAAATATTGCAAATTTAACTACACTTCACCAAATCTGTTATAGCTTGGGGGTTCAATCTTAAAAAGTTTTGAATTTTTCAGCCGAGAATCTCACATGCTTAGTGAATGATTTTTTTTCGATTTTTATAAATATCGTCAGTTTTCTAACATGTAATTTTTACAGCTTCCGCAAAGATGGTAAGCACGGATACTTTTTTTAGTGCTTCCGGAACGTATTTGCAACGGGTCTCTGGAACACGAAATTTTCAGACACGTTTTCCAAATCCTGTTTGTATAACGTTCCTACAAATGTTTATTGAATCTATAATAATATGATTTGTCAGTGTTAATTTGAACAAACCCACTAATCACCGAGCACACAAGTTTGTTGTTGAGATAAAGATGATGCCCGTTCTATTCACTGGCATACCAAAAATAACAGATTTTTTGTTCATCCGTCAAACTAATGAAATGATTTTCCACATTATGCTATGACTCTGATAGAAAACAAAATAAGGCACATAAAGAAAAGTGTTCTTTATTTTGTGACCCTTAGAACCCCGCTTATCTGAGTATTCGGGGAAAGGACCCCCTTGGATAACATATATTTTGACATATCCTATAACTTTCCCATGGTATTTATTGCATATCTCCCAGGCGCATGGCTTGGTGAATGTATGGATTTTTTGTGCTATTTAATCGACGTTTTTTAGTAAGCTAAGACTTCAAATTCGTAGAAACGTCGATAAAATAGTAAAGCAAAATATCCCGGTTATAAATCAGTGGCTCGGATTACGCGGAAGTTCGAACAACCTTTGTTTGATAATCGGGGTTCTATTGTATAATTTTTCACAAACATTTTTGGAAAAGAAACTTGATTCTAAGGTTTTTATTACAAAAACCATGTCAAGATATGACGGAAAAAAATGATTCAAAAAGATCGGTTGAAAACTTTACCGTGAGTCTTCTCATTTTTAAACGGCGTTTTCAAGAAAAATGCTAACAATGTTGGTTAATTTTTGGTTAATAAACTGTGTGTTTGAACAAAGTTCACATATTTTGATACATTATAAAAAAATATGATAAATGAAAAATCATTTGCAAATGAGTTTTCAATATAAGCTGCACACTGCTTCTTCCCTCCCTTTGAATTTCACTGAACAAACCAGCGAACCATTTGCTGCGAAAAACTGTTGATAAAAAGATAATTGCCGTAGTTTTTATTTCTGGCAGTAAAGAATTGTCACTTAAAAACTCTTTGAAGAATTTCTCGTTAGAAATGTCATTTGTAATAGGTTGTTGTGTGGTCAAAATTTCGAATAAAATTCTTCAAGTTATCTACATTTGTTTTCCTAAGCTTCTGAATATTAGCGCTAGGCTCAACACAATGATTTTGCAACTATACGTTTAAAGAAGCGTATTTTAGTTAAGTGTTAGTGTTAGTTTATAATTGCTATGATTTTCAAACAGATTAAAGGTGATTAAATTCTTCATAGGAGTATTTTAATGAATTGTGATTTGGAAATTTCTAAAGTATGAAGCTTCTGGAACTTTATTTTAATTGATTTGCAGTTAAATATCAAGTTTTCGACCAAAATTTTTAGTTTTGATTGTACTGAAACGAATGAAATAGTTACAAATTTGCAACAAATAACTTATAAAGAAAGTGAAAAATTCTTTTTTTTCTTCATGTATCTAGATACCTACACATAATTCCATTTTTTCCCTAATGTTTTAAATTAAAACAAAAAAAATCTTCATGAGCTAATTCAAATAGTTGATACTGTTCTTTGGTGAAAAGTCTTGATCAATTGCAATTAAAATAGCCAAACTTTCAGATGCAAAGTATCAAGCAGTTTCGGCGATTGGTGTAGACCTTGAGCTCCGATAGTGTTTGTCTAAAATCCCTGAGAGACAGGCGCGGTCCTATGGGGGGGGTGATCGGGGTGATCACCCCCCCCCCCCCCCCAAGCGGCAAAAAACCGTTATAAAATACCCGTAAATGCTCGAATTTCTATAAAAACTTTGAACTTCCCCTAGTAGTTGTGCTTTTGAATTTTCAAAAATTTTCCACTCCGTGGGGGTGTTTAATCAACGAAAAGTTTGTTCATCACTTGAAGGCTCAAGATTGGATAAAACTCGGTCTACCAAACTCAAGTACCTAGCTGAAACTTGAAATTCCCTGGACCAAATTATACCAATCAAGTTCTGTTGAATTACTTAGAGTGTTGACTTTGAATTTGCTTCCCCTTTATCTACTTAACATTTGAAATGTAGGGACATTTTATTAATTGTCACTAATATCCTTTACATGCCTAAATTTACATGAGCAAATGTTGATAAATTTTGTATTTGTTTCAAAATCTGAGCTTCTTAATTCTTCATAATGTTTTGAATTTGAAAGAGCTGACAAATTTGAAAAAGTGAAATAGGGGAGTGAATATTGTTGTAACACTGAAATACTTGAATATTTTTTTTTCTTAAGTCATACATTGATTGCCTTTACCATGCAGCTTCTTTTTTATTCGGGCAGATAGAATACTATGTTCTATGCGGCAGATATGTTACATTGCGTTTACAAGAAATTTAAATTGTAGTCATATTCTCCATTGGAGTGATCAGTTTACCAGAGGGCGCTTAAGAAACGTGTGACTTCAATTGACAATCTTTGGTACCTTCTTGTCTATCTGTTTGACACCAATATTTCACAAAATAAATTCAATCGTAATATACAATATGTTGAGGCCGCATGAAATCCATTTTCAAGAAAGATTCGGCAACGGAAAGTTGTTCATTAGAATTTTTTTTGTAGTTCAAAATATTTTAAAATCCGAAGGAATCGAAACAAAATATTATAATTAAACTTTACTTCAAAAATAAAAAGCTAAGACAAATCTGAAATTCAAATATAAATTAGAATTTCCAATTCTAATTTTTTTCTTTTTTTTACAGTTGGTTTATATTGACAATTAAAAAGATTCTAGTAATACTACCAAACAGAAATTGAATATGAAAATTTTACATTTTTAAAGTTAAAGTTTCAGTTTTAAAAACCTTTAAAGGATTTCTAAATTCAAGTTAATGCGTTATTAAAACACAAGAGATTCCAGAGTAACAATAAATCAAAAGAAAAAAAATGTGGGCTGTGTTTGTAATTTTTGCGTTCTCTAAGTGTTTTCAGAGCCAAAAAGGAATGAAAACTATGTATAAAAGCTGTTTCAATATGAAGGAATCGGTGTTTTCAGAAAGAGATTTAAATTCATCTTTAAAACTCAAAATCCGCATTCACAATTAAAACACAAGAAAATAATATTCAAATTTTCCGAGGTCGAAGAATTTGAAAACACACATTGACCTATTTAGGGGTACTGAATGCAAATTTGTAATTTTTTCTATCTTTTTTGGTAAACTTTTTGGAAGTACAAGGTTAAAATTCATTGAAAAAATTTGTGCAGTTTTAAACAAAAGTGTACAGTATCAAAAAGATTTAGAAAAAAAGGTTCTAACTTTATGATCAATTTTTCTGAAGACTGTGAATAATTTAGCGTGACTTCTGGACGACAAAATTATAGAATTTTAAAAAGTTGTTAAATTTCGTTGTTTCGTTGTTTCTTAGGAACAAATCTGTATCGTTTTTTCGGGAATTTGCCACTTAGTGGCATTCTTCCCTAAACTCTGCAATGATGAACGAATATAAGATAGTTTATAGATTCAAAATAATTATTTGTTGTTCATCAGTTATCATTGATCGATTAAACTTTAAACCAATTAGTTTCCTGACAAAAAAAAACCGACAAAAAAATCGAGTTAAGGACGCAAAAATTTTCCAAAATCAGTTTGTCTATGTTTTATCTTTTCCCTTGTGGATTAAAACTTTCCCGTTATCAGTTGATTATTTTTTCGGCAAAAAGGCAATCCGTTAGCTTGATGGATTGGATTCGAAAGAGCTTTTTGTGGCTTATGACTTATACTGCTGGATTTCAAGATCTACACTAATTATATCGCCGAAACTGCTTTCAGCTCATCCACATAATAATTTTGAAATATTTAGTTTAAATCCAGTTCAAGGTTTGATACTCTACGTCTGAAAGTTTGGCTATTTCAATTGCAATTGATAAATACTCTTCACTAAATTAACCCTTCATGGCTTCTTTCCTTGTTTTTTTTATTACAAATCAATATCATTTCAAACGTTTAGAATTATGAATGAGTACCGACATGAAGAAAAAAAAAAACGATTTTTCATTTTCTTTAAAACTTATTTGTTGCTATTTAATTTGTTTCAGTACAATTAAAATTAATTTTTTTTATTTTAACCTGAAATTCAAGAGCAAATCAATTTTGTATTATAACCTGAAATTCAAGAGCAAAGCAATTAAATTTAAGCTTAGAAGCTTCATACTTCAGTATCTGATTTTGATAATCTTATTTTCAACTTAATGTATATGTATAGTGTGGATTTTTTATTTTGAGAATTTTTAAAAATCAAAACCAGAATTTTATGGAGGAATTTTAAAGATTGTGTTTCCAAATTGAAAATATAATTAAGAAATTTCCAAATCAATATTCAGTAAATAACTCCAATGAAAAATTTAATCACCGTTAATCAGTTTGTAATTCAGAGCAATAATTAACTAAAACTTGTCTCAAAACTTTACTTCAAAAGCACTTTTCTTTTTATGAACATTTTTTTGAAGTGAATACTATAGATTTGCTGGTTGTTCTATGAATATTGAAAAAGTTTGTTAAAAGATGTCATTTTTCTTCTCTTAATTCAAATTAACCGAAATACATCTGATTTTGTTCAGTGAAATTGAAGTAGGGGAGGAGAAGCAGTGTGTAGCTTATATTTGAAAGTGGCAACTCTCACACCCCCAGACCCCCCCCCCCCCCCCGGCCACTCTACCACTCTTTTCGCTTTTTCAAAACAATCCTTTTTTTGACAGATATTACGTGCCTTCATATTGACTGATTTTTGAAAATTTGGAAAATTACCCCCCCCCCCCCCAAGAGCCAACTCTAGGACCGCCCCTGCTGAGAGATCTCTACAGTTATTAATATACGATCTTCAGGAATTACTTTAGACCGAATACCTTTATTTGTTTGATCAGTAATCATTACTGCCGTATTACGACTGAGGAAGGATAGTATTAATTGTCAAGCAAAATCTGAAAACATAGGCAAACTAATTTTTGAAGAGTTTTGCGTTCTAAACTCGTTTTATTTTTGCCAAATTTTGACTATCACTTTAAGATTTTGTCGTTTAGTAGTTTTAAAACTAATCAGTTTAGAGTTATATCGATCAATGATAACTGATGAAGTTGCTAACCTACACGAACAACGAAAAATTATTTTGATTCTATTCCTTATCTTTTAATCATTCAACGATACATTGCTGGATAAAACGATGCCGATTTTGTTTAAGTATTTTTTTTTCGAAAAAAAAAAACGATTAAAAAAATTAATTTAACATTCTTATTTATTCATTCATTCATTTAACAATACGAGGAAACATACACGGGAAATAATAAAAAAGTAAAATTTACCGAGATAGCAAGGTGAACGCTCGTGTAGCTTCTACCTCTTCGAGGTTTAACTCACCTCACAGCGAGATTAAATTTACCTGAATCGAAGTTGGAAAAAAGAATAGTTCATCGAAAAAAAAAAGGTGAATCCTAAAAGGTTAATCCTTCCTCGCAGCGAGGTGAATTGAGCCGAATAAACAAGTATTATTTACCTAGAAAAAAGGTAAATCCAAATAAAGTAAATCTAACCTCGTAGCGAGGTAAAGACTTGGAATGAGCTAAACAAAACGGTGCAATTCATCTCTAAAAAAAAGTAACTATTTGCCGAGCCCGTTTATTGAGGTTAAGCTGTTTTGTCGTTCAAGAAGGAAGTTTTGCTTCGTGCCTAATATGTGAAAATCGGAACAGAATGGTTAGTGTTTTCTTTGATATAATTTAGTTGTGCTGGTTCTAGTCATAAAATTTTGCTTTTGTTTCAGATTGGCCCACAGAGTTTCGAGGTGTATTCCACGTCATCCTTCAGATATCATTCCGAAAAAACCAGACCTTACAGGATTAGTCGAACGGAGAAGGGCATGAATGTGTTAACGCAATGCAGGAGGATTCAGTGGCCATTATAGCGCGGAAGAACGCGAAGCCGAATTGCCACGAGCCTGGCGAAGAAAGGACTTGCCTTAATATTTTTTTCAAACACGGTGATACATTTCAAAAATAAATATAATGAAAATTCCCTATTTATTTCAAATGAATATAAATTTTTTTTATAAATTTTGTTTTATCTTTATTCAAGAAACCAATCAAACCAACAAGCATTTATCTTTAAATAAGTGAAAAGGAAAAAGGTAAAATTTACCGTTTTGCTAGGTGAATTTAAAAAAAAGTAAAATTTACCATTTTGCTAGGTGAAAAATGGTAAAATTTACCTCGAAAGAGGGGTGGAAAAAATGTATATACTTTTAGGCGACTTTGGGCAACCAGCCCAAGAGTCACGGAAAATTACTCACAGTTCTCGGAATAATTGATCAATAAGTAAAAACATTTTTTTTTCTAAACCTTTTTGATATTTTACACTTTTTCTAAAAAGTCCAAAAATTTTTTCAATGAATGATAAAAGAAAACTTTTTTTTATTCAGTGTCCCTAAATAAGTAAAGTCAGTTTTCAAATTCTTTGCACCTCGGAAAATGTGAATTTTATTTCCATGTGTCATAACTGTGAATGCAGATTTTGAGTTTTGGAGATGAATTAAAATCTCTATCACAAAACACCAACTCCTGCATATTGAAACAACTTTTATAAATACTTTTTATTAGTTTGTGGCTCCAGAAACTCGTAGGGAACGAAAAAAATACAAACATATAACATAATATGTATGTTTGATATGATAAATTTTAAACAGAATAAAATCAAATTGGATCTTAAATTCCAAACTTTCATTTCAAATTTAATAATACCTATAGGTTAATTTGAAGTTTCATAATTCGTATTTGAACGATGGAAAATTGAGAGTGAAATAAATTCGTACAAGAGAATCTTTACTGTGATTCAGCACCTCAATTCTTAGTTTGCAATCTAATCATGAATTCCTTGTAAACCCAAATGATAATAGTACTGCATTAGATCTTAGGATTACTTTTGCTTTAGACATCTGATACGACATTGTAAAGTTCAAAAATTTTCGATAAACCAACTTTTAACAAAAGAAAAAAAACACAAATAGGTTTGCCGAGCATTGCCAAAGAAAATGCAAATTGTCGAAACATTTTCGAAATATTACCAAGAACAGTTTAAAAGCATGTTTTCTTTAAATTAGCTTTTATGTACTTATACTAAGCTTGTCAGATTTCCCAGTTTTATCCGGGCTTGCCCAGATATTTAGAACAAAATTTGGGAAAAGTCCAGTCCTTCCTGTTCGCCCAGATTTCATTTAAAAAGCCCGGATTTTGCTCGGATTTAATCACCTTATTAACGAACAAGAAAAAAAACCAATTGTGTTGTAAATTTTATTTATCCGTAGTTTTTGTGTAAGTTTTTATAAAAAATATTCAATCATGAAAGGTTTAATGGATGCCTTAAATGCGGTTTCAAATCTGGTAAAAAAAATTTAATGAAAACAATTTTTCAAGCTTTTTTTTACTTTTAGTCAATAACCTCCTGAGTTTTGACCAAATATGCCAAATTTTTTATCGAAAATTTAAAATCAAATGCCTGGATTTCGCCAAATCTGTAGATAAAATAGCACGAATTTATCCGCCCTGGATACGTGATGAAAAAATTCTGGCAATCTTAACTTAAACCCTTTTGGTTTCAAGGGCCTAGTATGAAAATCTGGTCGATATTTAAACCCTGCATGATTTGAAATGTGTTGCAGAAATTTATTTGCTACTTAAAAAGACCCAACACGCTATATCAGATCCTTCTAATTGATAACTGTTTCAAATGATTTTTTTTGTTTCGATTAAAGTCGTTTTACCATCTTTATGGCATTCGCGACTTTATCAACGGTGCATTTGGCGGATCGTTATTGAAAAACTTATCCGGTACAACTGTGTTCGATGTTTGCTTTTGGGCTCGAACTCGCGGACATCGGCTCAGGAGACAACAGACTTGGCAACTTAGCTATATCACAAGCCCACCTGTTTCAAATTATTATTTGAACATTTATAACAGAATAATTTTGGGATGATTTAAAATTAAATGTCTATCGGAATTATTTTATTAATCTCTTTCACAAATATTGGTCCACTTCACTTCTTCTAAACTCCACATGCGTCACTTTTTAGTTTACGAACCACGTAATCAACTTGCGCAGACGCATCCTCCTCATTTCCCACACACCTTTAGATGAAAAATTTATTTTTCCTGATCGTTGACTCTGTTTACTAAGGTACCGGCACTAATTTTGAGTTCGTTCTCGCAGGTCGGCGTTTGTCAACACAAATTTTTCTATTTATAGTCTTGTTTGGGTGTTTCGCGTTGTTGATGTCGTTGCTTTTGCTGGGCAGCCGGAACAAAACGTGTGAAAAATCTTAAAAGGTTGTTTCGAAACACGCGTCGAATGACGACTACGACTGTATACATTTTCCTATTGACTTGCTAGTGTATTAGTAGAAAACCTCTGATGCGATTGAGACGAATACCAATATGCTCTCTAGGGGCATTAAATCTGCCGCAAGCGTTTGAAATTTTAAAATCTACTCAAAAAATCAGTACCATTTTCACCGAATAACGTTACGGTTGGTCGGGCACGGATTTTTCGCGGATCAAGTTTTTATTCCACGGGCACTAGTAGTGGTAACGAATGCGATTTTTCCCGATTCATTCATTCATTTAGCAGCCGCAGCCGTTTCACCTTCGCCCAGGCACCGCGGCGATACCTTACGACAAATATTTTGTTTGTTTGCTATCGAAATTGTGGGGAGAGATCGGCTTTTTTTTGCCTCGGCAGCGTCCCCTATTCAGTGGACAGAATCGCGCGGCTCGTGAGCGTTTTGCTGACTCGAGATCGAATTTTTTCACCACTAGTAAAATTGCGGGCCAAGAATTTTAAACGATACGACAGAACGTGATTATTTGAGAGCAGCACACCGTTTGGCGTTGCGTTGTGGCGTGGAAAAGTAGTGGAGAAAAAAAAGTAAAACAGAACATACCAGCGCCATGTCAACGCTGCCAGATGCTGCTTCTAGAATGTGACATTCCAGCAGCGAAAAATTAAGGTGGAATATGTGTGTCCTACCGATGTACTTTTTTTTATCTGTGTACCTCATATTCTGAGCGTTCGAGAACATATGTACGGGGACGATTTGTGGGAGGAAAGTGACTTTTTGATGTTTGGTGATCCGTGAAATTCCCGTGAATATTGGTGTTGCCAAAAGAATCTGCAGAACTTGCGAGAATTTTAATTCTTCGGAAACCAAAAAATAGTGAAGATCAGTCGAGACAAAAAAATTAACTACGTTATCACATATGCGTGCTTTTTAAACGGAATAATCTGGTTATGGCTGAACATTTCATTGAAGAAATCCATTTACAATAACAAAATTCTCGATTTGTAAAATTGTTGATAGCAAATGACTCAAATTTGTTAAAAGCTACCTACCGCAACGGACAATTTAGAAAATAGAATTGATTGTTTTTTTAAATCCATTTTTTTGTAAACATGGTTATTTGGACATCATCCAGCAAACACTAATCGTTTACTTCCCTTTAAATGTTTTGCTTTTTCACTTCAAATTGAGCGGAAATGTTCAATTTGTTCTGAAAGATGCTCGTGGATTGAAAAATTGAGTATTTACTACCGCAGTGAATATGTTTCCTCCTTCGCTAATAAATTGAAATCTTAAGTGCTACCTTTTTTGAAATATCGGCGAATTTATCATAAATGTATCCAGACGATTGCAGAGGGTCAATACGATATTTTTTTTAAATTTTCAATTTCCGATTTTTTGAAATATTTTCGATGCAAAAGAAAATGAAAAAAAAAAATCGTTTGCACAGTTTTCTTCAAAATACATCATAATCAAATCGATAGCTGACAAAACCGATGATCATTCATAGAAGTACTGTGTGTGAGTGGTGGAAAAGTATGCAAACACTGTCAAAAATGTTAACAAAGTTCAAATCAAGCATTGTAGTGAAGCACATGATCGGTTAAGGGTCATCGGGGAAGTCAAGGGTGGATCGACGAAATGTCAAAAATATTTTTACTCCGACAAGCTGAAAGTGTTGCTTTGTAATGAGTCATTCTAATCTAACCTCAAACAACAATTTTTTGCTAGTTCCAAAGCTCGTAAGCTGTATAGCTTGTACCGAGGCAATGGGACAAATGATTTCTGATGAACGACAAAACTTATGAAATACCCTATTTCAAACAAACTCCAGCGTTTGAATCCCATACCATGTCTGCTCGTGGCAAGCTCTCGACATGTCGTACGTGTAGTGTTTGTACGTGTTTGGTACGTGTTTGCTGGTTGTTTTGTATGAAATATGATGATTTCCAAAATTCTGCCTCAGTTTAAAAAACAACAATTTTAAAAAAGAAAACTTAACTCTAAAATTAATTCATCGGATGCTAATATTATAAATAAACAAATTGGAAGCCCAGTATCATAAGTCACGATGGTCATCAGATTTACCAAATTAAAATCTAAAACCTAGTATCCTCTACATCATGGGTGGCCAAACCATGGCCCGCGGGCCACATGTGGCCCGCGACCATCTTTTTGTGGCCCGCGAAGCTCATTTTGAAAAAGCCATGTTCTAAAAATTCTTGGTCTACGTATTTCATTTGCAAAAATATGTCTGAATCTACTCTTACTAAAGTCAAAACATAGATCAAATAATCTCTGAAGTGATTTTAGGCAAAGGGGTAAAAGTGAATAACATAAAATTTCGAGAAAACGCACATTTAAATTGTTGCGTTTGGCCATTTTCCATACATTTTTCAAACATTTGCAATTTTCTTTCGAACGTTAAAGTATGCGAATATAAATTTAAAATCTTTGTCTTTGTCGTATTTTAGGCTTCCAAAAATCCTTTCATGATTATATTTATAGAACTTACACAACATTCTCGTTATATTTGCATAAATAAAACAAAATAACAATACAATTTGAATTTTTTTGTGCAGTTTGGCAAAAATGGTGAATAAATCCGAGCATTTTTCAATGAAATCCGGTCAACCGAGCCGGATCGGACTCTTCCCAAACCGGGCAACCTGGCAAGCTTAATCTTTACTCGATGTGACCTAGGCAAATGTTTTCATAGCGTTTTAATAAATCTGTTATTATTTTTTTTTTCGAATACTCCAGAACATTTTTTTTGGCCCGCCAGACAATCTCATTTCTGAAATTTGGCCCGCCCGTTGAAAATGTTGGCCACCCATGCTCTACATTATAACTAGAAATTTTGTTTTACAAAAATTTTTGTTGTAATGAAATATTCTATAAAAAACCAATTTCAGCCTCAATTATATTTTGTGTTTCTTGTTCTTCTAAATGCTCAAACATCACATTCAAAAACGTTTTAAAAAATTACACAAGGCCACAAACTTAACATCCTTCGAGGTGCAAAGAATTTGAAAGCTAATTTTGACTAATTTGGATGCCCTGGATCCAAATATGCAATTTTACAATCAGTATTTGTTTTTCGGATAACTTTTGAAAATATTTTAAAATCATTTAAAAAATTTCTGCAGTTTTTGACAAAACTTAAAAAAAAAAACAATAACTAAAAATAAGAGAATAAATCAATTTTCAACTTTCCTTAAGACTTCAAGTAATTTTGAGTTCAGCGAAAAAGTTATAGAGAGCGAAAAAGTTATAGAGGTTTTCAATTTGTATACTCTTCCCCATTTTTAATAATATTTTAATCCAAATTTAGTTTTAGATATTGTTAAAGAAAAAATCTAATCGTTTTGAGGGTTCGAACAGATTTTGTTAAATGAATTCAATTTTTTTTAAACTTTAATCAAAATTTCAGAAATACTTGTTATTATATCTTTCCAATTTTTATAAACTGTAGAACTCAATATTTTTAGATCATGCATCATCATCTTTGGAATATTATTCTTTAATTTAATAAATTGCGCATAATGAACAAATTCAGAATCAGGTTTTTTTTCTGTAACTGTAATTTTGAGACTTCATCTGTTTTCAATGACTGATTTCACTTAAAACTGATACATTTTAAAGCTTATAGACTCCATATCACCAAAACGCAAGGTGATAGACAAAATGTGACAATAGATTCGAGTTCAGAATACTCAAATCTACCAAACAATCATTCAATCATAGGCACCAAAATGCTGTTTCTTTAAGTTATCAATTATATTAATTTTAATTTTTTTTAAATAACACTAGTTTACAGCATTTTTGAACTCAGTAAACTGAAGGTCATTTCTAATGTGAAATCGGGCGCTGAATCTGAAAATGATATTCAAAAAAATCTCAGTAGAACCGTTTTTGAGTTATGCTCCAAATATGAAATTTCGAAAAAATTAAAAAAGTTCTTGTACTTAGATTAAAATATCTCGGACGGCATAACAGTAATTTGAAATCCCTCTTTTGCATATTGAAGGTGAACAAATTTTCTATCGATCATCTGAACACTGTTTTTGAGTTTGACCAACAGTATTGTTGATATTAGTGACTTTATGAGAGAAAAAATTATGAAAAACGCATTTTTTAAGAGAAAATTTTGTTTCAACGAAAGTTTTAGACTCAATGGTAGCATTTAAAAAATCTGATTTTCTTTTGCGCTTGAAAATTTATTCAAAACAAAGATTTCAAGTGGTTATAAATCGAAATCGGTTGAAAATTGAAGAAGTTATGGCTACTTTACCATAATAGTATTTTTTGTAGTTTTTCATAATTTAACGAACCGCAGTACACTCTTCATAGTATAGGAAGAATGAAACATGATAAATCTCACTCGCTCCAAGTCAAAATTATTTATTAGCTTACCAGAAGGTCACATGCCAAGTTTCAGGAAGATCTGACCATAGGGAGGGGTTGCTTGAGTCTCAGACGTGAATAAAATTTTGAGGTATTTTGCCCGGAAGGAACGAAAAATACTGGTTTTTCATAAATAACTTCTCTCATCACTAGCAGATTGTTTTTTATGATTGATTTTATTAAAGCCTAAGTTGAGACAAATATTTCACCCGAAGACTGTAACTCGATTGGATTTGAAACAGAAAAGTTATTGCGGTTCAAAGATTGTATTTTGGTCGAAAATTCTCGTATAAAACGCAATGCGTAAAAAGTACTCATTGCGTGTTGGACAAAATTTACGGCCTTTGAACTGCAATAACTTTTTTAGTTCAAGTCCAATCGTGTTGCAGTCTTCGGGTGAAATATTTGTCTTAACTTAGGCTTTAAGAAAATCAACCATAAAAAACAATCGGCTAGTGATGAAAAAAAGTTATTGATGAAAAACCAGTACTTTTTGTTCCTCCCGGGCAGAAAACATTAAAAATTTATTCACGTCTGAGACTCAAGCAACCCCTCCCTATGGTCAGATCTTCCTGAAACTTGGCATGTGACCTTCTGGTAAGCTAATAAATAATTTTGACTTGGAGCGAGTGAGATTTACCATGTGTTATTCTTCCTATACTATAATAAGTGTACTGTGGTTCGTTAAATTATTAAAAACTGCAAAAATTACAGTTATAGTAAAGTAGCCATAACTTCTTAAATTTTTAACCGATTTCGATAAATAACCACTTGAAATCTTTGTTTTGAATAAATTTTCAAGCGCAAAAGAAAATCAGATTTTTTAAATGCTACCATTGAGTCTAAAACTTTCGTTGAAACAAAATTTTCTCTTAAAAAATGAGTTTTTTATAATTTTTTCTCTCATAAAGTCACTAATATCAACAATACTGTTGGTCAAACTCAAAAACAGTGTTCAGATGATCGATAGAAAATTTATTCACCTTCAATATGCAAAAGAGGGATTTCAAATTACTGTTATGCCGTCCGAGATATTTTAATCTAAGTACAAAAACTTTTTTAATTTTTCCAAAATTTCATAATTGGAGCATAACTCAAAAACGGTTCTACTGAGATTTTTTTGAATTTCATTTTCGGATTCAGCGCCCGATTTTACATTAAAAATGTTGGTCAGTTAATCAAGTTCACGATTTTTTTTAAATTTTGTAAACTAGTGTAATTAGACGAGTTTATTGAAAAAAATCCTTCTAAAACATTTAAAAAATATCTTTTTTCCTCATCATATTTTGTTCCAATTGTCAAATAAATTTATCTTATTTTAAAGATAAACTATTTGAATCTCATGAAATATTTTTCATAAGTTTGTCTTTGTTTTTCCAATCCGAATTTTTGTGTTCCTAAATTTTTAAACAAGATATCCACCTCCTGTCCTTTTCAGGACCCAATATTCCAATTGATAGAGACAAAATATTCAGATTTTGATGTTTTTAACTTTAAAACCTTTTTTTAATTTTTAATTTTATTTTTACAGTTTCTTTATGATCATTTTCCAATCTGTAATTTGGATCTATTGAATATATTTTCCTTGGTTCCAGATGTTTTTTTTCCAAATCGAGAAATCGCTTTTCTAATCGAGGTATTTTTTTTCAAACTCAAGATACTACAGCGGATTTTTTAATTAATCCTTCCATTGAAAATGATAAGTAGAAATCAAAAATAAGATAAATTATATTGAACAATCATTATGATTTTTCTAACAATTTTTTATCATCATTTGTTTTTAACGTGATCTGCCATTCATTTGAAAATTTGGATTTATTTTTAATCTGGTGTCATATTTTATGTGAATATCTGTGCATTAGTATTCATGTACGAGCTTTATTCGAAATTTTGATTTGCTTTCCTTTTCTGGTGTTTCGGGAATATTGATTTCAAATCTGAAATTTATTTTCAAGCAGATTTCTAGTTCAGAATAAGGAACAACGTTTCGAATGATTTATCAATGACGGAAACAGCATTGATTTTAAACATTCATTCTGGTTCGTTTTGAAAATGTTGAATAATTTTATTAGTAAAATTTATTATTTTTTAAGTTTGTGTGATAACCATAAGTAAGAAAATGGTTAAGAAATCAGTTTCCTTTTTTTTTTGTTTTTTTGGTATTTTTTTATTTTTCGTTGAATTTGAATTTCAAAAACCTCCCCCCCCCATGGGCGGGTCCTTCGCACGGGCCTGGAGTAGGGTCTAACACTTTCAAAAAATCGATTTTTATTTTTTTTATTTACTTATTGAAAAACATTTCAAGAATGTTGTGTCAAATTTTCAAGTCAATCGAAGCAAAACTGTAGAAATTATAGGCCTTTATCTCCTTCTATCTAATACTGCAAGAATTCTAGAGCAGAAACTTTAAACGCGTTTTCCTCGAAAGCACATTTTTAAAGTCAGTGGACATCGTCATTTTAAAACTACTTCACCGATTCTTTTCAAATTTGGAACATATTTTCAACATATAAAATACCAAACCCCAACGATTTTTTTTACTTTGGGGAGATTTTACAGATATAAAATGGCGCATTTTTTCGTGAAAAATCGTAGTTTTTTCTTCAAACAGCCACAAAAATTCCTAAAAAAAATTGTTGAAATTAAATAAAATCGTTGGGGTCCAGAAAAACATTTATTAAAAATATTTTGCTCTGATTTTTTGACTTCAGATGATTCTGTGCTGAGATACAGTGTCCACCGCAAATCCTGTTTGCTAAAAGGCATCCTCGAAAGTGCTCCGTCACCGGCTCATTTTTCAATATTTTTCTACGAAAAAATTACTAAATGTTCTTTTAACAATGCTTTGTATAATGCAAAATTTGAATACATTTGTTTAAACGATAGCTCGAAAAAAAATCGTGAAAATTGTGTTTTTTTACCCATTTGACCGTACTCCCCCCTTAAAGTGCAAAAATGGTCAATTTTGACTCAATCATGTCAAGTGAATCTTCATGTTTCAAACTATGTATGGTAATATTTTTAGATTTTTAGATTTTTTTTCATTCTGTAAGATCGAACGAAAACTGTGATTTTCCGAAAAGTATAAGAATAACTGGGACAAAGGAAACTTTGTAGTGTGTTTTCTCAAAAACAGCTTCGATGCACTTATTTCCCTTTGGCTTCAAGGGCTTTATACAAATTATAATTTATAAAAAATCTTATTGCGAAACTCGCTTTTCTTTTCAAATCGCAAACAAAACCAATATTTTTTGCACAATTTTCTTTTTCAAAACTTATTACTGAAGTTCAATTTGTTTTATAAACAACCAAAAAGCATATGGAAAAATGATTTTTCTATGTCCTTTCACTTCATAAGTCAAATAGTACAAATTTTTTTTCATTTCAGTTTATATATTAGTTTGTATTTTGTTTGAGCTTCTAACAGCATGATGTAAAATCATATTAATATGTGCTTCGGTAGCTGCACTCTATTTGCGATCAACGCACCGTACGGTCCCCTACTTTTATAAAAAACTTCCAGATCAAAGGCATACCTGGTGCGTTTTTTTCGCTGAGAATTTTTGCTAAAAATTGCCCGGTGACCAAAAACGATTCACGATATGGAGTGAGATTTGTTCAAGGTACGAGACCCAACGAAAAAAAACGACTCTTGTTTACACAGTAATTGATGGGAGGGATTAAATTATTTTATATGGTGGAATTTTTTTGTGCGCTGCTTTTCGCGGGCTTGGAATGGGATGATGTCGACTTTGGCACGCCGGTTGTAAAATTTTCCAACATAATGCACATCCGTCAAATGAGGCTGGCAAAATGCGAGCTGACATTCAACGGCATGCCATAAACCGGAAGCCCCAGGCCGGGCCAAACAAGGCGATTAAAATCACCGAAAATATAACGTGGAAATAATTAAAATTTAATGCATCGCTGAATGAAAGTTCAACACATTGTGAGGTACATAAAAGCGGAATTATGCTAAGGCGATAAACGAAATAAGTGCTCCTGGGAGAGAAACCCGGCTGGTTTGGCATGTTGAGCAGCCACCAAATTTTGTTCCGCCATGTCAGCTTTGATTGAACAATTGGGCCAATTGTTCAAAGGGAACCGATCTGGAGTCGTTTTGACTGGGGGACCTAAATTTGTTTTTCTAAAGGCCTCTCTTCTGTTTATATTTTCGAAGAAGATGATTGTCGTAATTGTTCATTTTTTAATGGAAGAGGACATCATTTAAAAAATTATACAATTTATACTGCCAAACTTACGAACCAAAGTTGTTAAATTTCATTTTAACTTCAGTTTCCTGTTTGAAATTTAGGGGGATCGAACATAAATTTAAAAATTGATTACCTTATCCCTTATTTGATCTGAAAATTAGAAAAAAATCTCGAAAATTGAAAGCGAAGTCTTATATCGAAGACCCAAATATGAATCTAGAGTATGAATTTATACATTTCTTTGATTGTAATAAAATTAAATATCAGGACAATATACGGCATTTTTAAGATCAGCGAAACTCACCATCTTGGGTGGCGTGAGATAGCGCAATTTGACTTATACTCGTTTAGCCCATTCACCCAATACCCATATTGTGAAGTTTCCATGTGATTTTTAGTCGTTAACAGCATTTTAAAGTTAAAAGGAAGCCACCATCTTGGATTTCAAGGTGGCGTCGGAAATTGAAATTCGACTTCTACTCATGTAGCCCTTTTACCCAATTCCAAAATTGTAAGAGTTTCATGTGATTTTAAGTTGTTTACAACAATTCAAATTTAAGCAGAAGGCGCTATCTTGGATTTCAAGATGGCGTCAGACAACGAATTTCGACTTAAACTCATGATATCATTCAACCGCGTGTAAACCGCGTGTAGTTGACTTGCCAGAAGTTTATCTATTTGTATGGCTCTAATAAAACCATTAAAAGGTGATACGGTCAAAATTTGGTCAAGGGGAAACGCGTGTAAATCGATGAAATCGTTTATTTAAAAAATCAAATTAAATTTCTTTTTCAAGTTTAATAAGTATACCATTTAGGAAAAATATTCAGTAGTTTTTTTGGTCCTTTTTAGGTTCCGATTGACAATAGCCCAGTATTTCTCATTTGGGCGGAGCTCTGGCGTGTTGGGAGGGTTCTTGTCCTAGGGAACCACCTGCACGTTGTTGGCGGCATACCACTTCAAGGCCTTTTTACCGTAACGGCAAGATGTCAAATACGGCCAAAACAGTACGGAACAAGCGTGTTTCTTCAGGAAAGGCAGCAGACGTTTATTCAAACACTCTTTCACGTAAATTTCTTGGTTGACAGTCCCGGAAGCTATTATAATACTGCTTTTCAAGCCACAGGTACAGATGACTTGATATTTCTTTGCGAACTTTGACAGTTTCATGTGCTTGAAAATATCTGCTATCTGTCCCCTTCCTTTTGCCGTATAAAACTCCTGTCCCGGAAGCTGCTTGTAGTCGGCTTTGACGTAGGTTTCGTCGCCCATTACCACGCAGTCAAACTTTGTCAGCATCGTCGCGCTTTGGTCGTCACTACCTTCTTGTAAGTCTTGTAGACGATACACTCAGCTTATTTGCGGCATCTCGGAGAGAAAGGTTATGGTGTTACTTGAAACTACCGGCAACTCTCTTTGTCGTCTCAGTGGCTTCCGGTTTTCGATTTCCCCCCGATCCAGACTTCTTGGCTATCGACAAACGTTCCCCAAACACTTGAATTATATTTGTAACTGTTGATTTGACAATTTTCAGCGATTTTATCAGCTTTGCGTGCGAGTAGCTCGGATTTTCGCTATACGCGAGCAAAATTTTGCTACGCTGCTCTTCTTCCTTGAACGGCGTTTTGACAGCTGAAGAGTGAAATCCAAAATCAAAATAGGAGCAACATTCTTCAGAGACATTCACGCACACATACACACACACACACACACACACACACACACACACACACACACACACACACACACACACACACACACACACACACACACACTCACACACACACACACACACACACACACACACACACACACACACACACACACACACACACACACACACACACACACACACACACACTCACACACACACACACACACACACACACACACACACACACACACACACACACACACACACACACACACACACACACACACACACACACACACACACACACACACACACACACACACACACACACACACACACACACACACACACACACACACACACATACACACACACACACACACACACACACACACACACACACACACATACACACACACGCACCCACACACACACACACACATACACACACACACGCACCCACACACACACACACACACACACACACACACACACACACACACACACACACACACACACACACACACACACACACACACACACACACACACACACACACACACACACACACACACACACACACACACACACACACACACACACACACACACACACACACACACACATACACACACACACACACACACACGCACACACACACACACAGACACACACACACACACACACACACACACACACACACACACACACACACACACACACACACACACACACATACACACACACACACACACACACACACACACACACACACACACACACACACACACACACACACACACACACACACACACACACACACACACACACACACACACACACACACACACACACACACACACACACACACACACACACAACACAAACACCTTCAAAATAAGGGGTGTTCAGGTTTTTTAATGCAAAATTGAAAGAAATACGTCAAGTTGATATTGAACAAATTTTTATCGTATCACCCTTTATCCTTAATACCCATATTGTGAGATGTTTCATGAGATTTTCAGTGGTTTACAGCTATGAAAAGAAATGCAGAAGCCGCCATCTTGGATTATTGATGGCGTCAAGCATCAATTTTTTTCTACTACCTACTAGCTTGGCCCTTTCACTCAATACTCATGCCACTTGCGGTGATTCGAAGTGCTTCAAAACTTGATATTTTTTTCTTTAAACAACACACATAGCTTATCAAATATGCTTGAAAATGGGAATTCTTATTCAAATATGTGCAATAGACCGCTGCAATATGCAAACTTCAAATTCTAAAATTTTTACACCTCCCATAAGTTTTTCTAATTATTTTTGCTCCCGGAAATAGCAATAAAAATTTTGGAAGCGATCCTTTCAGTTCTGAATTAGAGCAACGAGTTGTAATTACATATGTATGGAAAATTGTATGGGAAAACAAAATTTTCCATTCAAAAATCGCCAGGGATGTACTGAAGGTTCCAAAAAGAGAATTGATTGATTTATAAAAACTTTGCAAAAACATTTCATGCAATCATTAACAGCTCTTGCAAGCAAAGTCCGCCATTTTTAAATACTTTTCAATGGGTTCAGATTTAGCAAAAATGAAGTTTAAGAATATTCAGAACCAAAAACCAAAGACCGACTCAATTTCAAGCTTATTTGAATTTTCTGGAGGAATAAATGTGCAAGAAAATTTTCTTCCATACAAGTTTCCATACAAAATTGAAACGCGTTGCGCTAACTAAGGAATCAATTCAATCATCTGAAAATTTTACCCTGATGCTTGGTGACCCAAGAGGCATCGAAAAAACACATGGGTGCCAAGAATCATTTTTTGCAGTGGTTTTATTTGCATTCTAGCCTAAGCATGTCCTGTTTGGACATCTTGATCGAGAACTGTCACCTGCGTGCCTTTATAAAATATGCAAATAATGCTTTGAGTAATCTTCTATGTTTATATTTTATTGGAGTTTTAATAGAGTATTCTGAACTTTTATAAAACGTGAACAGTATATTAGTATATTTAATAAAAGCTTCATAAGCATATGCAGAACAACCTGAATTAAAAAAAGAAATGAAGGTTGAATCAAGAATTTAAGCGTTTCTAATGGTTATAATAAAACAGTTTTAAAACGGGCTGCAATAAAATGCCATAAGACAACCACAAAAAAAATTCTAATGCTAGTTGGGTAAATCTGTGTTTCTAGAGCTATCCACTAGACCACCTCGACGCTTTCTTCAGCAAACTTATGAGTCCGGATAAAATACAAAGTTTGTGAAACGAAAAAAGTTATAATAATTTCATTGGTTGGTTCAAAGATCATAAAATGTCGGAGAAATTAACAATTACTTTAAATTTTTTTAAGAATACTTGTAATTTTGAGACCTTGGATGCAGTTTTTCCAATTGGTTTATTCTATACTTTAATAGTGTTTTCTTATTCTACCGTAAACGGTCCTAATTTTTCGCAGTTGAGGGTTTTTAAATGTTTTGAATTAAAAAAAAAAATATCTTACAATGAATATGTACAAAATTTTGTTTACAGTTGGGCCAACTTCCTAAGTCAACGGCAAAAATAAAAAGATCTCAATTTTGAAGCAAAAATGTAGAAATATTACAACATTTGGAAACAAATATATGGACCGCACTTATTCTGCGCATATGTCCCATATTTTGCGCATCAATAAAACTTATTTAACTATTGGTAAGACAATCATTTAATTTATCTGTAAGTATTGCAAATCGTGAAAAGGAACCAATTAAAGCCACAGATCTTTGAATCTTCAACTGCTTATAAAAAAGCTGTGACTAAATGTGTACTGATGCACTGATTTCACATCTTGAACTTTTGTACCATCTCGCGTTTTTTTTCTGCACATTAGGAACATAAGTAAACGAATGGTGTCAAATTCTACGCATCGGTAAAAACCATTGTTTTAAAAAATGTTGTTTTCAAAAATTGTAAACAGTTATGTTGAAAATGACTGAATGTTCCTCGTAAAGGCGGCATTGAAACACTTTCGCTGTATCTACTGCTAACGGCAAATAAAACATCCCATTTTTAAGTAAAAAGAATCAAATTGAAGAAAACCAGTAAGGCTGGAACAAATTTCGAATTCTTCTTTTGTCACTCAGAGTTGGAAGATCACAGGGGGGGGCGACAATAAAAAATAATGCGAAAATCAAATGAACTGGAATAAATTGCACAAAAACTTGTATGCAACAACATTGCATATTATATAATCGCACAAAATTTATAAATCAAGTACATTTTTAACGAAAATTTCAATGAAATCAAGAAAAGCAAAGGTTAAATAACTTCCATCTTCCAAAATTTGTTTTTTGGTCTTGTAATCTTTCGGATATTTTAATTTTTTTCGAAATTTACATAAAATACTTCATACTTTATTTATTTTCTCCTTCGGGTTTTTCGGAAATTTCGAAGGGCGAGGGGGGGTGACGAAAGAAGAAATTGATATTTGTTCCAGCCTAACTTAAGGGAGATTCTGTTTGTGTTATTGATATTTTATTCTTCCAATCAAAAAATATTTCAGTTTGAATATGAAAATATGCAGAATTTGGGCAGGTGACGGTATTACTTTGCTGAACCAATGCACAATGGGGAAAAAAAGTGTACAAACCGTGAAAAATTTATTATGTTCCGTCATGCATGAACTAAATTTACCCTCAATTCATCTAAATTTTTCAAATATTTCAGAAAAAGCATGTTTAGACTGGAAAACTTTGAACAAAATAAGTAGAGGGTCCATTACACAGAAAATTTTTTTGACTATTACGTGTCACTGAAACTGCAACCTTTAAAATAAGTCAACCTGTAATTAACAAAGCCTAAAATTTTTATAATTTTTTATTGAAAGTTAACGAAATTCATTTATTATTACAGCAAATGTCCTGTAAAAAGGTTTTATACTGAAATTTAAAGGTCACGTAATTTGTTTTTCGACCTTTAAAATTACGATAAATGTCCTGCTCCTTTTTGTTACAGGACATTTGCGTAATTTTACAGTAAATAATTTTCGCTGTGTAGTACAAGATCCCATGCCAAATTTTTGCCTGATCGGACCACGGGAAGAAGTCGCTCAACGAGCCTAAAAATTGTATGGGATTTCGAGTCATTTTGTTCGGGAGAAACATGAAAAACCGTTTTTCATCAATAACTTTGATTCCCTTCGTCCGATTTCTTTTGAATACGGGTTTTCTTGAAGTTTAAACTATGACCAATATTTCATTCGAAAACTGCATTTCGATAAGAGTTAAGATAAAAAAGTTATTTTTTTACATTTAATATCCGCTTCAGATACAACACTTTGGATACCCCTTCTGACCATTTTTATATAATGCTGAACCATTTTGGAGATGAATTTTCTGAAATGGCTGATGTTACATGGCCGAAAGTTGCGTTTGCACTTACCCCGCAGTATGGGTTGACAAGAGAGTGAATATTATTTTCACATCTTTCAGGGTGTACTGAAAATTTGTCTTAAATTTTCTGCGTTCACTTGAATAGCAGTCTTAACCACTCACCTATCAACGAAAATTCAGATTTGAATGCCCTTTTTTCTAGGTAAAATATGCTAAACAAAAACACACTGTTTATATCTAGTACGTTCTTGAATTGGCGTGTAATCAAACAGTGCAGTGTTTTAAGTGAAAAATTTAAAGAAAGTTTAGTTTATCCATGACAGATTGTTTGTTTAGGCCTAAACAACAATTTCTAGAAGAAGAAATATTCTTTAAGTTTTATGTAACAGAGAAAAGTTGAACGTTTGCACTCGCCCCGGGTTTTCACTTACATCATAAATTTTCAGATTTTTGTTTAAACCTTCTGTAATACCAAAAACTGAATTTTGGATGAGATGGGAAGATGTCCTCTGGAGGGTTTATTAGTTTTCATGTGTGCTTAAAAACTGACGAATAGTGACATTGTTTCCAATTTTAGTGTTGCACTAGTTATGCAAGTTATTGTTTTCAAAAGAAAACGTCTACCATGGCGACCGTCACAATTTTTTCAGCACTTATCCGGGCTGGACAAAACCGAGCTATTTTATCTAAAATCCTGGCAAAACCCGGGCATTGCATTTCAAAATTGTCGATCAAAAATCATGGCAACTTTTAAGCAAATATTAACCGTATTTAAGGCGTCCAAAGAACCTAGAGCGCCGATGTGGTCAAGCGGATAGGCTGGCGCGAGTCTGGATTTGGAATGCCAGGCGTACTGGGTTCGATTCTCGGTATCAACAAGAAAACTTCTGGGTTCAAATCCTGTAAGTGGCCGACAGGTAAGATGTGTTTTTTCTTATAACTGACTATATTATATATTTAGAATGTTCAATCAGTTTATTTGTCTGATCAAGAAACAAAATCAGTTGCCAGCTGGCCAGGTATATACACGAGTGCGGAATACCTGTCATTAATAGATTCATGACACTGAAAATGTGATGAATTTATACGATTGCGAAATTTATTGTCTTGTTCTCCAAATAAGACTCACACATACAAAAAACACATCCATACAAGACAGTTCACACGAAGCCATGGTATCGGGTATGTGGTGATTTGCATTGAAGATTAGCCGAACTCATGATCTAAAAAATGCAATTCAGCGCATACGTTGGCGAAGCTGTGGTGAATCCGTGCACCCATGGTGGATTATCTACATTTATGGCTTCCAGAAAACCTCTCATGATAATTTTTTTGTTTCGATTATAGTCGTTTTACCATGTTAATGGCATTCGCGACTTTATCAACGTTACAGTTGGCGGATCGTTAT
The DNA here is from genome assembly GCF_029784155.1 of Uranotaenia lowii. Taxonomy (NCBI): domain Eukaryota; kingdom Metazoa; phylum Arthropoda; class Insecta; order Diptera; family Culicidae; genus Uranotaenia; species Uranotaenia lowii. Next base: position 56,589,204 of record NC_073693.1, read on the forward strand.
TGAAAAACTTATCCGGTACAACTGTGTTCGATGTTTACTCTTGGGCTCGAACTCACGGACATCGGCTCAGGAGACAACAGACTTGCCAATTCAGCTATATCACAAGCCCCATGATTATTTTTTGAAAAATAGCTCATAATAGCTTATGCCATGTTTTGTGTTTAATATCCGGGCAATATGACAACCTTAGTTTAAAACCAAAAAAAACTTGAGTGAACTTAATATCCAAACTTATGTAACGCCGTTTCTTCAGTGTCATTGAAACGCTGCTCGAAATGCTTAGCTTTCATTGGATTCAAATTCCACACAATGATTTAGGAGACAATTGAAACCCATTCACGGCCACTTTAAGCAATAAATGATCAAATTTGAGCGGGTATCCAGCCAGGGTAGTAAATTTTTAAAGAAAACAATTCAATCCAGTTGTTTTTAGAGGAACGTAAATAATCGCTTCGGCTGCGAAGGTGTTAAACACTATTCTCCAGACCCCGAGCGATGCAAGCTGCTGCTGCTCCCTATTGACTGGAATGCGTGTTGCTCGTGTTTAGGCAGTTGCATGTTTTGAATATCGTTCCGACTGTTGACTGTTGTTTGTATATATCATCTCTGGCCCGGCATTTGGAGGTTTGGGAACTTGGATTCCGAGCACTGTGTGCAAATCAAAACGACCTCTGTGCGATTTTCCCCATTCTAGATCGTGGGGGGCTTCTCGACAATTCTACGGATTGCCTACAATATGGAGCCGGTTGTGTCCGACCAAAGTCAAAAAATGGGAGGAAAACCGTTTGTCCATGGTTCATATTCCGATACCGTTGCGAGAGAAGGATTTCGGGGATTTTGTGTTTGTTTGCATGTTCGATACACCACCGCAAAACTTCTCATCCGCTTGCATTTTTCCCTTCCACCCACAGAAAGAACCATGTTGCTGCCAGAACTGAATTTGCCGATGGATTGGATATGCATCATTTCGTTCGGTGTGTAAACCAGGAGATTAAATGTTGGAGAAAGCTAGTTGAACAGCAGTAGAAATAAAAAAAAACTATGTGTACTTCATCCAACGACCGGTTGAGATAGAGTAGAAAGAGATCAGAGCAGATCCGTTTAAACGGAGAAGGATTGGTTGCTGGATGCTGCAAGTGAAGTAAACTGAAGTGCGGGTGCCAGGGATTATAACTCTGGGTAGATGTTCGTTCGGATCGGAATTTACCACCGGAAGCAGTAGCGGCAGTCGGATTAGTCCGGAAGTGTGTTGCACGGACAATTTTGGGGCCGGTTGAAGTTGTTGTTGTTGTTGTTGCTAGTATTGTTGATACTGTTCGTCCGGCATTATGACTACCAGGGGGATTAGGCGAAAAAAGTCGTACTTGGCCGAGATAAAGGTAGCCGTTATTGGAGCACCTGGTGTGGGCAAGAGTGGTAAGTGCTGAACAGTTGTTATTGATGAGGAATCCATTTCATTTGAATTATCTTTTAATTTTAACATCATTTCATTTTTTTCCAATCTCTCTTCGAAATCTAATAATGGTAAGAATTCAAAATCACTGGGAAAATGAAAAATCGCTAACGTAAATTCACCCTTTTTAAAATATGCAATCATACGACTTTTTGGAAAAAAAAAATTGAGAAGAATGGATAATTAATATGTCATTTTTCAAAAAAAAAAAAATTATGAGCAGCTACTAAAGGGAGGTAATTCTGAATGACCTAGAAGTAAACTTGAGTCCATGCTTTTGTATAATTAGTGGAAGCCCATATCGATGTCCAATTAACCAGGAAAAGGCAAACAAAACATGCAAACAATATGGATTTGCCTTTCACGAATTATTCCAATATTATCCTGATGAAAAATCGTTGTTTGTAGAGATTGGTCGATCTATAAACATGAAATCTCTTGACCAACTGTATCAGGGAACTTTTCTTATCAAAACAGCAAAATATGACTTTTAATATGCTCACAATTTCATTTGACCCTCAAAGGGGTAGGGGGAAGTGTTCCTATATGCGCATATAGGGTAATATGCGCATACAGCCGATTGACGATATGGCTGGAGATTCATCATATCTAATCAGTGCAATTTGAGGGCAATACGCTTTTAACACATGGCATGAACAAATGAAATTGTTACATTAAGTCAAAAAAATTTAAAAATTCAAACAACTTTTTTGTCAGTTTTGTTATAATATATTGAACTTTAATTATCGTGCGTACAGATTCTGCGAACAAAGATTTTAATGGTTTTTCTTTCTTATTCATCTGGAAATCGGAAATTCAACAAATTGAAGCTTTTGGAAAGTTGTAAATGATAAGATATTGGAATAAGAGACGGGTTCTGAATGCCCATATCGAGGCAGGTTGAATGCCAATATCAAGAAAAATAGATTAGTCTTATAAATTTTTTACTTTTTATCATTTAAACATTAAATCTACGCTCAAATCAAGATTTTACAGCGAAAAAAGCAGAACCTCATACTGATCCGGTAATAATACGATATGAACAAAATATTATCATGAAATATGGCCATAATGCATAACTATGTTTCATGCAAAAGTACTAGTGATGTAAAAAATTTCACCAAAATTTCAGCCTTGACGTATGCTTAACATCCAATTCCACCATTTTCAATGAAATAGTATCAAAATATTGCAAGTGTTAATGAAATATAACTAAAAATATAAACATGCGCATTTAGCCCGCCAGTTTCGGAAATCGGCTATTTTGACTTCATTTATTATTAAATTATTTTCACAAACTCTGTAGAAAATTTTCACAGAAAAATTGTTCTAACGTATGTAAAACAGATGTCCGCTAGTGTGTATATAGTTTTTAGACTCCTATCTATTGGAATATGGGAGAAAATGTGTGCTTTCCTTAATATGCGCATATAGCCCGCCTCTCCCCTATAAGTGAATTTATTTGGTGGCAAATGGGAATTAGTACATGTGTTTGGAGCCAAAAGGATAAAAGTGCAAAAAATTTAAAAAAAAACATGTTTGGTCTCAATTAACGTCCGATTTTTTTTTAATAAAACTGTTGTCAAATGATATTTATTGCATTTAAGAAGATCATACTTGTTACAAAAGGTCATAAAAATATCAATGAAATGTTTTGGAACACAAAGATGTTCAAGTGCTATTTTCTTGATACCAGTTTGTTTGCATTTATACCTCATTGCCCAGCTAACATGAAATCGTAATAGAAATGATAATCCAAATCGAATATTAAGACATTTTCAATAACTATCGTAAACACGTTGGTATTGAGTGATTTCCTATCATTCATTTACGACCATCTTTGCTCGAAAAAAGTTGAATCGGATAGCAGTTTAGTCAACTCGTTAATATGTCTCCAAAAAGTTGAGAATATGCTAATTCAACATTTACAATTTGAGTGAACTGATTTACGATAAATGGGCGGCCCTTCAATTGACATCCTCTCCGGTTTCTTCCTTTGACCGGTTCGTAAAAAGACAGTCTCACCTATAGAGCTATAGCGTGGATCAATTCAACTGATGAGTTGGCATCGTGGTAAGATACCGGACTGTGAACTCGAAGGACTGAATTTGAAATCTCGATCGAGGAAATTTTTTTTTTTCGTTTATTTTGCTTTATGTTGGAAAATCGAATTGTTGGAATCTTGTCATTGTAGATATATCGCCTCCACTTCTGTAGCTATATGCTATTTTGGTAAGTTTAATACAATCTTTTTATCTGGTATATTTGTTTGAATAATTCTGTTGTTCCTGCGTTATACCTTCATAAATGTTTGCTGGGTGGCTCCAAGGGCCTCATTTTTTATTTCCCCCGTCTCAAATCATTCACAACTTTCCAAATCAATTCATACTTTTCAGTTTTAGGAAGCAAATAATAGGTATAGTTTTACAAATTGCGAAACGTTTCGGCCTTTGATCTTAGCTTTCTTTAAGGGATATCTAAAATATTTGTTTTGATATTTTTTTAAATACATTTTAAGAAAAATTTTCTTGTGTTGTACTCAGGGATGATAAATATAACAAAATGTCGTTAGACAATCACACGGAAACAAAGTCGCTGTCATCGGAACGGACGGTCATGTAGCTGTCATGTCTTTGTTACTTTTGGCGCTTGTCATTCCAAAAGAATGTTACTCGAAAAAAAGTCGAATGACATTCGGAAAAAATGTCACGACTTGCTTAAAGACCGGGACGGTTACGGAAAAAAATGTCATGATCATCCAAGGTATGTCAGCAATAGCTAGAATGACATTCTTATTTGGAAATGTTACGACGACATCGACATTTTTAATGTCACGAAATCTCAATCATAACATTCATTAAAATGTTATGAATTTGACTGTCGCAAACGAAATCCGATTTAGATCGATTGGATTAGTATATGATTCGGATATTAATTAGTTGCCTTGTCTTCGAGGCGATTCAAGGGGAAATTGAAACATATTAATGCTGATCAGCACCGATTTAGACCTGCGATCCCTCTAGTGAAAGGGTTCGTCTTGTAGGTGACGAAAAAAGTGTCGCAAGTTCGCTTGTACAAGCTTCTATTGTAAGTACCGCGAGATATCAGTTTCACTCCAATTTCAACTTTTGACCGGTCAAGTGAAAGGGTTTGACTTGATGGTGACGAAAAATAGAGTCACGAGTTTGCTAATACAAACTTCAAGTGCGAGTATCGCGAGAAATTAATCTAGCTCCGATATCGGTTTTCAACCGGTCACGTGAAAGGGTTTGATTTGTAGGTGACAAAAAATAGTGTCACGAGTTCGCTAGTACAAGCTCCTAATGTTAGTGCCAGTAGAAATTAGTATAACTCCGATTTCAACTTGCGACCCCTCTTGTGAAAGGGTTTCACTTGTAGGTGACGAAAAATAGTGTAGCGAGTTCGCTAGTACAAGCTACTAGTGTTAGTGGGATGGGGGGGAGGAATTCACAGGTTATCTAAATTTACTTTCTGTTGGTAGGTAGTAAAAGTTGATTTTTTCTCTTTTAAAACTGTAAAATGTTACCAAGTTGTTGATGTTTCAAATAAATCCCAAGAAACTCCAAACAATCAGAGTCACAGAAAATCTTCTCAGAGATTTAGGCAGAGACCACAGAATTCTCGATTTTTTTTTGTCAAAAACACAGATTTTTTCCGCATCTTTGCTCAGGAGGCAACTGACTTGGTAACTGAATTATATAACAAATTCAAGATTGATGACATGTGATCAAAATGCTTCCAATCAAATGCTACTCGCTCATTTCTTATACCTTCTCTTTTAACTTTCTATCCGTTTATAAATTCCATTATCTTAAAATGTTTATTAACAAAAGAACATAATTTCAAAAAAAAACTTCCACCTATACGGTCGATAAATTAAATTTACAAACATAATAACGGTGATCAAGCTTCTCATATAATGAATTTATATGGAGATGAACAAGATAATTTATTAATATTTTAAAAACAAAATTAAAAAAAAACGTTCTACTATTTTACAAACTTATTTTTAATATTTACTGATGTTTCAAATTACAACTTGTTCAAATCTGCGGAACGATTTAATTTTTGCTTTAAAATATATCTGAAATAAAATTTTGTTAATAAATTTGTAAAATTCCCAACAAATTGTTTTACAGAATTGAGAAAAGCGAGCAAATAGTTTTAAAATTTTGTATAAAAAATATAGAATTTCCTTGAACTACGTTTACCATTTTTCAAAAGTTTCAGGGATTCAAAATTAACCAAAATTAGCTCTTGCTTGCTTTGCCCTTCACAAAAAGCGTGAATTACGTGGCCTAGTGTAATTAATCAAAACCCTTTGAATGTGGTGTTGAGCATTTAGAAGAACAATAAACACAAGTTTTATTTGAGGCTGAATTTAATATCTTTAAGAATATTTTCGCAGACTACACGGCAGTTAATTCATTGAATCACCGAAAAAAAAAATAAATCCAAAAACGAGGAGATAACACGAACGGTGACTTAAACATTTGAAGATGAAGAATATTGAATATCAACATCACGATCAACATAATGATTATCGTTTATCATCAAAATGATTTGTAACAACCTAATGGATGCACTTGTTTCAAGATTTTGAGTTTCAATACTCTATTTTTTTAATTGTTAATCCAAATTGTTTATTAAAAATAAATTTCAATTCGTGTCAAGTCTTGTAGTTTCGAAGTATGAAATGTCTTAGGCCCAAAGTGATATAGGACCAAATACCGCTCGAGGCGAGATAATATTCACACTTTTATTTACACTTTTTTCAAACACCTTTTTGGATCAGGTGATGTCACGTTACTACGGTAAATTCCTTTCTTGAACTGAAAAATTAACTTGGAAAAAAATCTTCATGAGGGGGTTAAATCCCAACCAAACCCCTCCCCCCCCCCCCCCCGTCCACACGGCCTTGCTTGTAGGTGACCAAAAATAGTGTCGCGAGTTCGCTAGTTCTAGCTACTAGTGTAAGTACCACCGATAAAATTCAGTTTAGCTCCAACCCCAACTTGCGACCTTGACATGTCGATGAAACTCGACATGTACACATGTGCTCCAGTATGTGCCCCCCCCCCCCCCCGTGAGGATCCGAAAAAGCATGCGAGTTATTCTACTCTACACCCAAAATATCAAATTCCGAATCAAATTATGGCTAATCAAGAGTAACAATCTAAACTATAATCTTATGCCAAAACCTCAATACCCTTCCCAAGTTCAAAATTTTTCTACATTTTTCCAAATTTTCTCATTTATTTAAAAAAATTAAGGTCTGAATTTTAAATTAAATTAAACCCATTTAGCTGAAATCGTAAACAATGTAAATGCGATTCGTAAATCCTACCAAATAAGTAAACGATCGTAAAAATGGTCACTTAAAGTCGGTAGAAATCGGAAACAATAAAAAGTCTATCATGTTTGCTAATTTTTTCTCCCGAGCGGAATTTAAGCGAGAAAACAATCCTGTTGTTCTCTCTGCGATAAGCAATGCAACTGGATTGCTAGAAATTAGATGGTTTACCTATTTGGAAAAAAATGTCCAATGAGAGAAGCCGCAAATATTGTCGCTAGCATCGGTTTACATGCATTGAGAGCAAAACTTGTGCTCTCTCGCATACTTTAGGAATGTACGAATGAGGTGTTGAATATCGTCCAATTTGTATTATTTAGCTTAAGCCAGAAATAAAAATAAATGCTGTTTTTCGAGTTCAATGCGAATGGTTCTATAATGTTTAACAATTTTTTTTGATAAATATTCATACAAAAATGTTTGTTATAGCATAGCCTTTTAGGCATAAACCATAATTTCAGAACCCAATAGAATAAATTCTGCTTATTTAATATATCTTAGTTATTTGAAATAAATTTGATTTGTTTTCATCTAATATTAACTTGTTTGATTTGAGTGTTTAAATTTTTTTTTTATGAAATGAAATGCTCTCGTTTAAAAACCTTATTTATACTCAAATCAACTAAGTTTTATCTTCTAGACTCTTCGAAAAATTCAAATATTTTTACCATCGATGAAAGCGAATTAAGCAGATTTATTAGGTTTAGGACCAAATTTCTAAAATTGCGATTAAATACGAAAACTTCTGATGTAAATGAACTTAAAAATTAACAATACTATTGTTGGAAACAAAATTTGTTTAATTTTTTTTGTACTCGTGCATTGTTGGGCAAAAATAATCATAGGTTAAAATCAGTCTCCAGATCCACCTCCTCCTATCCCATAAGTCGTTTCTTCCTACGGCCTTGTTTGTCAGTATTGTGTCATATTGGTAAATTTTTTGTCAAATGTTTGTCGTCAGGTTTTGGTCAATTGATTGTCAAATTTTTATCATATTTTTTTCATATTTGTCATAATGTTGTAAAATATTTTTCACATTTGTCATAGTTTTGTAATTTTTGTGAAACTTTGGTCAAATTTTATTTTCAGTTTTTTGTCATAATTTTGTTATTAATGCCATATTTTTGGTGTAATTTTTTTGCCACATTTGCCGTATTTTATTAAAATTTCGGTCATTTGTCACTTATTCGTTTGTCATATTTTTTTCATATTCTTTCTGATTTTTAATCGTCTTATTGTAGTTACAGTCTTTTTTTTCTATTTTTGCCGCAGTTGTTATATTTTAGTCATTATATTGACTCATTTTGATCATATTTTTGCATATTTTTTCAATGCTTTTTAGTAGGGGAGAGTGGGGTATCGTGGGCCATGGGGAAACGTGGGCCACTTTTAATATCTCAGATATATGTTGAGTTAAAAATCTCAAACCAACTGTCATCGTCGTCGCTTTGCGTGAGCGTATATTTCTATATGTTGTTGACTTAAATACGCATCATATGCTTCTTTTATTTATCAAGCTAAAAAAAGTTAGAAAAATTTACTTAGATAGTTAAAGAAACACCCGCTAATTTCATCGATGGGGAACCTAAAGTGCATAACAAAAATATGCTCATACGCTTATGATCTTAGTTTTTTAATGATCTTTCACGTGGAAAAGGATTTTTTTGATGAAACATCAATAAGTCACACAAACGCAACCAATTTGCAAATCATAGCTTGTGGGGAATCGTGAGCCACACATCTTGAATCACCTATATTTTTATGTTTTTATACATATTCAGAACTTAAAATACGTTTTTCATATCTGTAAAGTTTTCTTATGCCAAATGAAGAGTTATGAAAAATATTTTGTCCATCCTATATAAGAAATTTTGCCAAAACGTTCGCGAGCCAGGTTTTGGAATCTATGCGATCATACACAGCTCTCTTTTTTATTTCATCATCTGAAATTGCTTTAAAATAACGAAATGAATTAGGAAATCACAGTTTTGGGTCAACTCATAAACTTTGAATGTTATTTGGTCAATTTGGATTTGGTGGCCCACGATTCCCCACCATTTTTCAAAATCCAAAAAATATTGCTTTTTTTCAAACAGTCAGAACTTGGGGAAAATAACTTATTAAATGTTTTAAAAAAATACCTTATGATACCTTGAAAATGTAGAAAACCATACCAATTTTTATTTTCATTTTATCTTTTATAATAATGAAGTTATGGAACAACGAAAAAAAGTGGCCCATGATTCCCCACTCTCCCATACACTTTCAAAAACGATATTTTGTTGTTCCGACTTTTATAATCATTAATTTTCAGTATCTGCACGTCTGCACCTAACTTTTTCCTTATTTTGATTGGCACTTGAATAGCAAAATATTGAGGGATCATATGTCAAAATTACTACTGTCTTAATTTAAAGATTCACAAAAAAAACTATTGTTTTTCACTTTTGTATTTTTATTTAAAAACAATTAACTTATTAAAGAAAATCAACTAAATTCAGCTTGATTTGTATAAATTCGACCATCTGGAGGGTCAAAACAGCTTTCAGAGCATATTTTTCATATAAAATTTAACAAAAAATCAAATTTTGTGACGTGAATTCACTCATTCGCGCTGTTGTAACTCAGCTAGATTCCAACCGATTTCTATAAATTTTAGAGTTTTAGAATCGTCTTATCATTTTCAAAGAAATTTCTCTTTTTTTTATTTAAAAAAAAGTCAGAGTTTTCTCGTAAAATTAAAAACTTCCCTTTTTTTGTGACTTGAATTCACTCATTTGCGACTGTTTTTGATCGCATTTCAAACAATCTACATTGGATATAAACAAATTCTTTTTTCTACAAAATGAAGCCGTGTTTTTTGGCTTCTGAAAATACTAAAAATATTTCCAAAAAAAAATCATCCATATATTAAAATTAATGATTTTGTAAAAGTTTTGTCAACAAAAAAACTGATTTTCAAAATCATCTAAAACATGTGTAAAAAAACTTTTTTCTCTTTTTTCCGTTAGTTTTGTGTGATTTAAATTATCAAAATTATAGTCAACTTTGAGATTTTTTGATACGCGAACGGATAAAAATCACTTTTGAACGGTACAAGCGCGTGGAATGTGTCAAATGAATTTCCATTCGGAATATCTGGTCAACATCTGCTCGCATCAATTTGAAAACGATAAAAATACAATCATCAATCAACATTAGCTCACCATTCTTCCCAGCTGAGGTACATTGAAATACAAATAAACTGCGCTAATTAAGACTGCCGATGCGCTGATGGACTCATTACTTGGTGGTGAAAGATGAACTTAGTTAGTTGATCACAATTCGTTTCGGTGAAAAAATATTCCAATTTAGGGTTAAACGGGTTTTTTTTAATCATTTGGTTGGTTTAAATTAAGGTTGACAGATTTTTTTTTAATTAAAACCTGGCAAAATCTGGGCATATTATTTCAAAATTGATTATCAAAATCCGGGCAATTTTTGGCAAAATCCAGAAATTACTCAACAAAAATCATAAAAAAAATTGAAAAAAAAATTTCATAAAAATTCATCGACAGATTTGAAATTCTATTGAAGGTTTCCAAGAAACTTTTCATGATTTTTTTTATAAAACTTGATAACTTGATAATGTTTTGGAGACATAAAAAATATCACAACACAATTTTTTTTTGTTTAATTTGTCAAAAAATTTAATAAACCCGTGCAAAATCTGAGTATTTTTATGTGAAATCCCCAATTTTAAATTAAATATCCGGACAAACCTAGATAAAACTTGGCAATCTGGCGACTTTAGTTGAAATATACACATAAGCTTCACACATTCATTAAAGCCTTGCTACCTTTTTTTTTGTTCTTGTCTAACTCCAATAAACCATCAGACTGCAAAACCCACCCTTTCATCGGCTTTTGGCAATGATGCGGTCTAGTCGTGGCTAATGAATATCCGACCAAAACCATGCATTTCTGGTTTGTTGCTGCGGTTAGCAGTTCACGTTCCGATGTTTATGGTGCAATGATGATAAAAAAAATAGAATGAAAAATAGAAAAAGACTGAATTATCGCTACTTTTTAAAAGTTTACAACTTTGAAACCAATGAACTGTTTATTAAAAAATCTGTTATCATTTACAAATTTCTAATTTGTTTTCTCTGAAAAGAACAGCTATTCAATTTGCTAAGCTATTAAACGCGTTAGCACTAATTAATGGCAGATCAATCACATGTTAATACATCCCTCTGCCCTTTTTGTGCAATTCAAATTAATTAGCGACCAACACGTGGTAGCATCCCTTTTATCTATGTTAGGTTTTTTTTTCGATGAATTTACATTCATTATTTTAAGCAGCCACAAAACATAAACTATACCTCAACATTCGCTGTTGACACTTTAATTATTCCCAATGAATGACAATAACCAGCAACAGTCGCGTTTCCTATGTCGATACTTTTGTACATTGAAGCGCAAAAGCTAGGTCCCATTTTCAACAACCAAAAATCAAAACAATTTTAATGTCCTCGCCAGCGTGCTGAAGCGGACAATTTGATCAATTATTCGTAGCAAACCGCAAAATGATTTGCATCGAAAATTCACGCACCATTTGACGCTGCTGCCCCCTTTTTTGCCTGCTGGTGCTGAGGCTGACCCTTGGGAGTTGACCTTTTCAAGGCATCCGGAACACGCTTGAATAATTGATCAAAGTTGTTATGGCTGTCTGGCTGCCATCGCGCTTTTTTCAGTTTTTTTTTGTTTTAATTTTTCATCACAGTCACTTGTCACTTTTGCATTTTTATTATTCATTTTCATTTGTCGCCTATTGTCAGTTCCCGCACTAAATTGGTGTTATGTTTTACCGACTTTCCTTTGTTTTTTTTTCTTTCTTTTTCCGAAAAACTCTGTGATCGACGGGATGAATGAATATAGCACTGACAGTCCGATTTTTGACCAAACGGTACATCGGCGAATACGACCATCAGGCAGGTGAGTGTTTGTTGTGAGACAATTGGTTTTCTGTCTATTTGGTGACAAATTGAAGCATGCTTTTTATTACGGTACTTATTTGTTGCTTTTATTGCAGAAAACCGGCACAAGTATGAGATTATGATTGACGGTGAGGCGGTCTTGTGCGAAATTTGGGACACTTGTCCGAAGGTGAGTGTTGATAAACGTAAGCAACTCATTCCTTGCTTAGGAAAATTAGTCTTCGAACAATTTTTAGTTCCCCATTAACTTTCTTGTACGTTTTGTTAATTTTTTTCAAGTTGAGCTAAATCTAAAGCTATTTTGAGCTACCCAGCCGTTTCGAATAAAGATAAGTGTACTAATTTTTGAAATTATGCACTTTCATTTCTTTTTAAACACAATATCTATCAAATTTATGTACCAGAATCAGTGGTATAAACTGAAAAATTATGTTCTGTTCTTCGCAACGGGAGGCCATATGCGTTATGTATTTTGAGATGCTAAAGTTGCCAAAATGAGTCGAATTACGTTAACTTTTCAATACAATTTTTGAAAATTTTGCGCCTGAATAATGATACAAGCCGCCAAACTTCCAAAACAGTGAGAGAAATTCCTATTAGTGCACACACATTTTTGAGGTTTATTTTCTTCAGGAATCAAAATTTACCATTTGATAGATCTTTTTAAATTACTTTTACTTTGCCATAACAAAACTTAATTTTTAATATTCTCAATGGCTGAGTAAATTGAAAGAAATCTTTTTTAGGGGCGAAAAATTCTATAAGCGCACTTCATCTTTTTTTAAGAAAACATAGAAATATATTATTATAAACCCCAAAACTGTTAACAACAATGATTGGTTGGAGTATTTGTTATACAATTAGTGTTATGGGGATTTTTTTTTATTATCTGACGGGTTTGCGCCGGGGGTCTTCAGATTTTCCCCAAAATTGAAAATTTGGTTCATTTTTGCGACTTAAAAACACATGTATTTTTTCAGATTTCTAACATTTTTATTTTTTGAGTTAGCTTCGGTTAGATTTTTTTGTAAATAAAAAATAACCATTTTTCAAAGCTACATAACTCTGTTATTTTTCAACGGAAATTATAAAATAGCACATCAAAATACATTGAAATTTTATCAGCTTTCCATATAAAATAGCTAGAAACAATTAAATATAGACCTTCAACATGAAAAATTGTAAATAAACTTTAAATGGCGTCTAAAAGTACCGGCTGCACCACCGAATATTTTGCAAAAAATACCATTGAATAGCTCAATTTATGATGCAACTTTCATCTGAAGACACAAAAGTGGGCCATCATTTCCTTGAAGAGTTATGAAAGAAATAATGGCAACAAATCTCTTTTTTTGCATCGGAAACAAACAATGGTCGAACAATTGCACTAACATATGGAGTGAGCGCATACTTCTAACAACATGGAAACAAAAGAACTTTTCAAAGCAGGTAAAAAACACTTTTTTTTTGCTTTGTAGACTGCCCATACTCGCGTAACAGTTCCATATGAATTTTCGACATTTTGGGTCAACATAGGGATTCAAAATAAAACACTAAAAAAAGAGGTTTTGTTCTACAAATTTCGAAAAAAAATATCAATTTGTGGCTGTCCTATATGAAATATACCCGAATAACAGTTTTCAATGCTTCTTTCGGCGAAATAGTCTTTGATTTATTGCTTTGAATCATTTAAAACAAATTTAACTCACTTGATGTCGAATGATGCACACGAGTTTTCGAAGGCAGGTCTGACTTCCTTAGGAATGACTTCCTGAGCGAAAAACTATCGGATGCAATCAAAGATCGTAAAAAGATTCAACTTACAATGTGGAATTTACGATATTTTGTATGTTTCTTTTTCTGACAATTGCATTTAGAAGTTCAAAAATGATCAAATTTTAGTCTTAGAAAGTAGCTTGGTGAGAAAAAAATATTTTGTATGGGACTGTTATGCGAGTAGATTTGAAAAAGGTTTCAAATATGGTCGATTAACAGTCCCATAATGAATAAAAATGGTGCTCTCGACCTTACCAATAACTTAATTTCGAAAATTTCAGGTCTTACGATTTATTATGACAACCTAGAAACGATTTTCGTTTATGCCGAAAGTGGTGATCACAATTTAAGAATGTATTCCAAAACAGGAAAAGCTTATTTTCTCGCTTGCTTGTTTTTGCATATGGGACTGTTATGAATGTAAGGGCGGTAGAGTGTTGCAGCTAAACTGACTTCATGTTATATCCAAAAATCTAATAACGTATTCGTTTATACCCAGGTCACAACAAGTTTTGCAAATTTTGCTGTCATTTTTAGAAGTTTATGCGCTCAGTTTTGCATCCGTAATTCCCCAGATTTGATTAAAAATGGACGGTGGAACACTGAAGATTCGTTTGACCGAGGTAGCAAAACACTGACGACAAATTATGTTCGTTCTAGTATGGTAAACCTCAAAACTGGGCGAATGGATAAAACGAATACGGTAAAAGTATAATATTTTCAATGTCATATTACCTACAATGGGAATGATGCTATTTACAGCCTGGGCTGGCCATACTGAGCTCTTCGATTATTTCTACATTTGTGCCACACTCTTTGTTAATGATCAATGGGAAAGGATTTTGGTGCCCAGTGCTTAGCTCCCGATATAAAAACTATGTAAAGCACGTCTATATTTGATTTTTTTAATCACATTTTTGTGATCCCAAACACAGGGACTGAACCTTCTACTATTGGCATTGATTATGCTTCACAATGATCTTTGATCGAAAAGTTAATAAGTTATATAGCATCTGACCAAGTTGTAAAAGAAACATTTCCATTATTTGTTATATCACATTAACAATACAATACTAAGAATTTTGGTTAAAATTTTAAGTCAGTTATGCTGCAAATACTCTACAAAGCACGAAAAAGTAGTGCTTTTTACCTGCTTTGGTAAGTTATTTTGTTTCCATGTTGTTAGAAGTGCGTGCTAACTTCATATGTGTGTGCAGTTGTTCGACCATTGTTTGTTTTCGATGCAAAAAAAAAGATTTATCGTCATTATTTCTTTCATAACTCTTCAAGGAAATGATGGCCCACTTCGGTGTCTTCAGATGAAAGTTGCATCATAAATTGAGCTATTCAATGGTATTTTTTGCAAAATATTCGGTGGTGCAGCCGGTACTTTTAGACGCCATTTAAAGTTTATTTACAATTTTTCATGTTGACGGTCTTTATTTATTTTTTTCTAGCTATTTTATATGGAAAGCTGATAAAATTTCAATGTATTTTGATGTGCTATTTTATAATTTCCGTTGAAAAATAACAGAGTTATGTAGCTTTGAAAAATGGTTATTTTTTATTGACAAAAAAATCTAACCGAAGCTAACTCAAAAAATAAAAATATTAGAAGTCTGAAAAAATACATGTGTTTTTAAGTCGCAAAAATGAACCAAATTTTCAATTTTGGGGAAAATCTGAAGACCCCCGGCGCAAATTGTCAGATAATAAAAAAAAATCCCCTTATGTATTTGGTTTGGCATTGAGTCAATTGAATAATTCTATGTTCTCAAGACTTCCTGCTGTTTTTTACGACCAAAAACGCAATTTTTGGACAAATTTTGTCAAAATAAACATGAACGATTTTGTGGAAGCCTAAAATACAATTAAAAATTAGCTGATGTGTTTCAGCAAAAACTATCCATCTATAATTGGTTTTGGTTTCGGTAAAACTATAATGTATCAAGTGTTTTCGTCTTGATCTATAATTTCTGAATTTTGCTTTATTTTGCCTGGATTTTTGGTTGAACATTTTGAAATCACTTGAAATCGTCGGAGGTTTTTAGTTCAAATAGCCCTTAATTGCCTGGCTCGGAAACGTGAGGGAAAAAAATCTGGCAATCCAACACACCTGGCTAGCATATTCCTAAGATTTAAAATAGGATTCAGTACTGGATTATGACCTGGCACTTCGGAAAATGATTTTTTCCCTTGGAGATCCCTTTAATTTTTTTTCTCAAGCAGAAAGATAAAGTATTAATCCATAAGATCTTCTTGAGGCACACCAGATATAACAAGGATGCTTTTCAAAAGTGAATCTAACAATTTGTGTACGGTTTGTCAAATACGACTCAATCCATTTCAGCAGTTGTGCACTGAATCCGTTTTTATGTAGTTGAGATATTAAGGGGGGAGTAGGGTCTAACGGGAAAAAAACACCATTTTCACGAATTTTTTTAGAGCTATCGTTCAAATAAATGTATTCAATTGTTTTGCATTATACAAAGCATTGTTTAAAGAACATTTAGTAATTTTTTCGTAGAAAAATATTGAAAATTGAGCCGGTGACGGAGCACTTTCGAGGATGCCTTTTAGAAAACAATATTTGCGGTGGACACTGTATCTTAGCACAGAATCATCGGAAGTCAAAAAATCATAGCAAAAAATTTTTTTAAAAGATGTTGGAGATGTTGGACCCCAACGATTTTATTTTACTCAAAAAAAATTTTTTTTTTTGGAATTTTTGTGGCTGTTTGAAGTAAAAACTACGATTTTTCACGAAAAAATCCGCCATTTTTTATCTGTAACATATCTTCAAAGTAAAAAAAGAAAAAAAGAAAATCGTAGGAGTTTGGTATTTTATATGTAGAAAATATGTTCCAAATTTATCAATACTTTATTTTCAACTTTTTCCAAAATAAATAACGATACTTTTTTACAGGTCTGATCAGCACTCAGATATTTTCTTCGTAAACTAATTTTTCAGTATATCAACCAATAACAAAATGAAAATTACAACTGAATAAAACCATAAACTAAATACGTGTCTATCTTTTATTGGACATATTAGGGTGCCAATTCTATATAGTTAGACAATTATATTAAATTTGTATCTGGATATGTCAACAATAAAAGATGGAAAGTCAAATCATAATTACATGACCCAATTGGTCTTGCAGCTATGATTGGACGGGGCTTATTGGCAATGAAAGTAGCCTCGGGATGTGCAGTTGCCATTCTGAAATGGGTTACTGGAATTTCAATAGAGCTAACACCACCAGCACCCGCGATTGAACAATGTTTATCAAATAGATTAACATTGGCTCTTTTGCATAACATACCTGCCAGCTCAGGGGGTCGTTGGATGGATCATACATACATACATACACAGAAAATATGTTCCAAATTTAAAAAGAATCGGTGAAGTAGTTTTAAAATGACGATGTCCACGGACTTTAAAAATGTGCTATCGAGAAAAACGCGTTTGAAGTTTCTGCTCTTGCTTTCTTGCAGTATTAGATAAGAAGAGATAAATGCCTATAATTTTTACAGTTTTGCTTCGATTGACTTGAAAATTTGACACAACATTCTTGAAATGTTTTACAATAAGAAAATAAAAAAATAAAAAAATCGATTTTTTGAAAGTGTTAGACCCTACTCCCCCCTTAACAGAAATGATCTTTTTGATAAAGTTATCAACAATATTTCAAAAATCCCGAGCTTCTTCGTATCAGCTCTAGGCTGACATCAAAATTTCAATGTTTCTCATTTTGAATTTATACATTGAAAAAACATTTGTGAAAAGTGTTTGTTAACTTTTTCTGCAAATTTAAAACTGTTTTTTCTATAGAGACTTGAATTTAAAACTGATTGTTAAACTTTAATATTTTATTGAACTGAAACGTTTTTCACAGAAAATCGTCATATTACGATGAATTCTGGTTTTGATTCTTCAATTTCTTTCGAATTCAGATTCTGAGGTATGAAGCTTTTGGAACTTCATTTTCTTAGAGTTTTTTTTTTTAAATTCGCAGCTCTCATACTTTTGAATACATACATTTTGAATTTTATTTTAACTGAAATAAATGTACAAATAACGAATTTGCAACAAATGATTAATGAAAAAAGTGATAATTGATTTTTTTTCTTTATGTATACACTATTTCCCAATTATTTGTACTATTTTTAAATATAATAAAAAGTATAAAATAATGGATTATTTCTGGTAGGAATTCTATTCCTTAGTGAAGAGATGTAAATAAAATAACCAAATTTTCAGATTTAGAGTCCATTTTTTACTTAAAATCTGAAGCTGGATTATTATTGTGTAAATGGAAAAATGTAATTATTGCCACATTTTTGGTGACAAAATTGTCTTTGAAAGGTTTTACTTCCTGGACACGATTTTTTGTCAGGTATTGTCTATCCCCTCTAATTTGAATAGGATACGGCTTAAAATTAATCAGTTTAGGGTGAAATCAATCATTGATAACTGAGGAATTAACTCACCAACACAAGAAAAAAAAAGAGTTTGAATCTATTTATTTTTCTTCATTCATTCATAGATACCGATTTTTGGGAATAATGCCACTAAGTGCTAAATTTCCGAAAAAATACAGCTTTATCCCAAATAATGTTGTTGCGGATACAAAGTTTTGAAAAATTAATATTGATATTTTTAGAAAATTAAATAGATAATATCACAACTAACTCTGGCATCACAAAAGAAAATTTTGTTCAGCTAAGTATTGAAAATTGATGATTTTAATCTATTTAACAACTTTGTTAAGAGCGAAGCGTTTGGACGGAAAATTCTTATACTTTTACAAATAAATCAAAATTACTCACGGTCTTCGGGAAAATTGATCATTAAGTTTAAACTTTAATAATTTAAACATAAGCATGGTTTTTGTCAAAATAAAGTGCACACATTTTTATAACGTTTTTTTGCTATTTTAAAAAGACATTTTGAAACGGCCGCAAATAAGTAAAAAATAGTTTTTAAATTTACGCACTTCGGAAAAATATGAATTGAGTTTCGTTGTGTTATAAACACATGTGAATGTATATTTTGAGTTCTGAGGAGGAATTAAAGCTATAGTGGAGAATGAGGATACATGATCCCACGAGCGTATTGACAACTCAGCTAAATCTCGTCACTGGAATCTCTGACAAAAATCTTATTTTCAAGAAAAATGTGTAAAATGGAGCTAAAAGACAATTCCGTTACTTTAGAAAATTTTCAAACATATTTTTTTCTGAGTTATTGATCTCTTGATGAAAAATTAAATAAAATGCGACTTAAAGATCTTTCTTCCTTTTTTTTCAAATATTTCTAGTATGAATAAAATTTACTAAAAATATTTGTTTCAATATTTTCATTTAAATTAGATATATTTAAATGATTCTAATATATGTACGCGATCAAGTATCGTTCTAGATTTTGGACCAAAGACATTTGAAATGAAATACTTTCAGAATACTTTCAGATTCTAAATTAAAAAAAAATTGAATCACGTGTCCCCATTATCTCCTATGGCTAAAACTCTTATTCCTTCATATTGAAACAGCATTTAAAAATAAATACTATTCGTTTTTGTCTATGAAAATTCTTCATGAACGTAAATGTTATAACACACAATGATTTTAAATTGTTGCTGCTAGAATCTTTTATATTTCAACGCTCTAACTTGCATTTACGAATCTGGAGAAGAGTTTTATCGGTGAATGTTCTCATAGTAAGAACATTTCAAGATTTAAAAATTACAGATGGATAGAAGAAGATTAGAAGTAAATTACAGGTGTTGAAAATGAGCGGGTAGAAATTTTTAAGAGGGATTTTCAGCACGGATCAACTATTTTGAAGTGTTAGAATCGGACAGAGTTGAGTCTAACACAACACAATAGTTGGTCATACGTGGTTCGCACTCCTCTTTTATCCATCTGAATATAATTTTCAAATCTTGAAATGTTCTTACTATGAGAATATAACATACATCGATAAGGCCGTTAATATTAATTTCAAACAAAATTTGCGGCGATTAATCTTAATGAATGGAGAAGAGTTTTTTAAACTTAACTCTGTAATATTTTATATTCCTTTTCTAATTTCCAGTAGGTACCCTTATTTTTTACCGTCATCCTAAACATGAACAATTGGTGTGATGAATTTAAAAACGAAATTGGATCCTTTATTTAACCCTTTAATGCATGACTTTTTTTAAAAATGAGAATAGCAGCTATGAATTTGGTGTAATGATAACATTTTAACTTGAATAACAAAACTGAACTGGTTTGAATTCGTTATTTGGAGTATTATTAAAGTTATGGCCCTTCAAAATTGAAACATATTTTTTGAAATTTCTTATAAGTTTCTATTCAATTTTGCAAATTTCTTCTAAACCTTGAAAATTGGCTGCAGGAAGGTGTTTGTGATTGATTTTGTTTAAAAAAAATGTTAGAATTCGCAAATCAAAAGATAAAAAAGCTATTTTCCAAATACTATTTTTATTTTCAATAAATAAATTTTTTTTTGTAAAGTTTTGCGTACTTTTGATCTCTTAAATATTTTTTTTTGAATTTTTTGAGGCTATGATCATTAAGAATTCGGGCTGTTACAAACGTGTGTATTATAAAAAACTATTCGTTTAATCGAAAAACTCAATGGAAGGAAAGAAGGTGTTAATATGATTAATAATATTTAAATATAAAAAAATTTCGTTGATTACAAGAAATACTTGCACTTTCTTATAAAATCTTTTTTTTATTTTTTGCAAACTTTGCAAAATCATTGCAAAATCATAATATTTTCCAATACACCTGGTAAAACCAACTAGAATTTGAGTGGTTCCTTAAATACGGTTTTAACATAAATATCTCTCTCTGTCCATCAGAACACATTTATCACATTGCGTAAAATCCAGTTGCACAGACTGCTGTCTATGGAACTGCTCACTATAAGTTATTAACTTGGTTTATACTAATCAGGCAACACTTCCGAGGCGATTCTACAAAATTATTTTTAAGATGCCTATTTCCATTGTAAATATCTGAAACATATTTTAATTTGAAAATCTGAGAAAAAAAGACAAGATAATTGTTTAAATAACACACAATAACAATAACACACACTGCTAAAGTTTTGCATATGATTTTTAGATTTTTTGAACGTATTTAATTCTGATTATCATAACTCAATTTTCAATTCAGGTAAATTTATGGTTAAATAAATTTGTTCAAGAGAATCTTTTCTGTAGTTCGGTTGATTTATCGTCGCTATGTATTGTTTTTAAATTTTATCGACATTTTTCTTTTATTCATAATTGAATTTCATATAATGCAATCTAACCATGAATACTAAATGAAAAACACGCTTTTAAGTTGATTCATTTGATTATTTTCCAGATTTTGATATGAAACCTTGTGTTATTCTTTCGAACGTAAAAATTATGCAAATAAAATTATAAAAATCTGGACAAATCTCCAAATACAGTATGAGATATGAAGAATCGTTTGATATTGTTGACGCAAAACGATCGTAGGTGATTCTTGAGGGTTAAAAAACCCGAAACTTTGAAAGCTTTGAGGCACCCCTGAATGAAGTCCGATAAATCTGAAATTTTTCACTTATTTGGGCTAAGCTAGTAAAAGTAGGGGAGAGTGGGGTAACGTGGGCCATTCTAAATATCTCAGCTGTGTGTTGAGTTAAAAATCTCAATCCAAATGCCATCGTCGTCGCATTGTGTAAGCATGTTTTTCTACATGTTGTTGATTTGCTTCTTATATTTAACTAGCCTAGAAAAAGGTACTTACATACTAAGTACATAACAAAAATATGCTCATACGCTTATGATCTTAGTTTTGTCATGATATTTCACGTTGAAAAGAAATTCTTGATGAAACATCAATATGTTACACAAACGCAACCAATTTGCAAATCATTGTTTTTGGTGAATCGTGGGCCACCTATATGTTGGTGTTTTTATACACATTCAGAACTTAAAATACGTTTTTCTTATCTGCAAAGTTTATTTGTGCCATATAAAGAGTTGTGAAAAATATTTAGTACATTTTTTCCAATGCGATAGAGACGAACAAAAATCCTACATAAGGAATCTTGCCGAAACGTTCGCGAGACAGGAATTAGGAACTATTCGATCACACACACCTCTCTTTTTTATTTCCTCATTTAAAATCACTTTGATATAACTTAATGAATTACGAAATTTCAGTTTTGGGTTAACTCATAATCTAGTCAATTTAGATTTGGTGGCCCACAAAAAAATACTTTTTTTAAAACAGTCAGAACTTGGGAAATTATTGTATTTATAAAATAAAAAAAAATGCCTAATGATATCTCAAAAATGTAGAAAACCTTTCCATTTATTGGTTTTTTTTTTATCTTTTATAATAAAGAAGTTATGAAGCAAAGAAAAAAGTTTCCCATGATACCCAATCTCCCTTACTTGGTCAGTTTGCGAACATCGTCATGAACCATTTGGCGGTCACCCTACTATATATGTTTACGAAAATATTCTTTTCTGCATGAAGGCAATAAATGTATGCCGCTGCAGTAGAAAAACATCATTTTAAGTATTTCAGTCTTACTATCATATTTATTTTTATATTAGTCTTTTTTTAATCTCTCATTCCATTTAATTTAAATGAAAATGAAGAATTTAGAAGCTAAGAATTGCTTTGCTCATGTAAATTTTGACATATGACGGCAAATTAATGATTTTGTTCAAAAGATGTCTCGAACTCAACACTCCAAGTAACTCAACAAAAAATATTTGGAGAATCTGTACAGGGAAAATTACAGCTGATTGAGTTTAGAGGCTCGACGACGCGACTTGAGCGGTCGAAGCGATTGCTATGTTGAAGAAGAAGCAGCTGATCATTGTTTTCTCAGACTAGAAGCTTTTTCAAGTGATCCGGTGTCCAATTTACGTACGAATCAGTACTTACTCACCCTTTAAGCCCCTACTAAGCACCCCACCATAGTCATGCATCTTTTTTTCATGAAAGTTGGAGTATAAATTAATACTGAAATTTAATACATGGAAACCTGGATGAAGTAGAATATGAAGTTTTGGCAATAGATCTTTGGCTTCCGAACATTCCGAATTTAAATCCCATCGAATTTGTTATATCAGTGTATGTTCAAGCGAAGAACGTGGATCCTCTCACCCAAAAGCCAATTCTCTAAAAGCTTTCATATCTGAGCTTGGGCTTCAATGCCAAAGATTGAAATGGTTTCAAGTTAAAATGAAAAAAGTTTTAAAGGGTACAAGAGAAGTATTTCCAATTCAAGGGCAACAGAATACTTAACCAACACCGAAAAGATTTATTTTCTTGTTCAATTTGGAACAACATGAAACTTTTACCTCTATTATACGAGTAAAAGGCTCGTATCACCTGACGGATAAAGCAATTGGTTCATGTTCATGAAAGTGTCAAATTTCCGTTGAACGACCCCTCAGAGATAACCAAATGAGCTTAAACTGTACAAGGGGCATTCAGGCAAGCCTAAGCATGATCTTATCCTTCAAGGTTTTGATTCCGAAACATATCTCTATTTTGGACCGATGGCGGTTGAGTTGAGTATTTTTTATCTCAACATACTAAACTTTTTAAATACTGAAAGTGACTCATGCACCACTCTTCCTTACTCCTTTGAAACTAAGTTTCGAATTCTTTAACTGAGATCTAAAATCTTCAATTAAAGTTGTGCATTCATTTTCATTTACAAATCTTTAAATTATCCTTTTCTTGCAGATTGAAGAAAATGCGGACTGCATCCAGACGGCCCTGGCCGATGCCATCCAGTGGGCTGACGGGCTGCTGCTCGTCTATTCGATTACAAACCGAGATTCGTTTAACTACATCCGGAAG
The DNA here is from genome assembly GCF_029784155.1 of Uranotaenia lowii. Lineage (NCBI taxonomy): Eukaryota > Metazoa > Arthropoda > Insecta > Diptera > Culicidae > Uranotaenia > Uranotaenia lowii. Next base: position 56,612,665 of record NC_073693.1, read on the forward strand.
GCCAAAGAGGACCTCCCCAGTGACAGTATGCCAGTGGCCCTCGTCGGAAACAAGGTGGACATGGTCCATCTGCGGCAGGTTTGCACCGACGAGGGCGAAATCCTGGCCAAGGACTTCGAGTGTAAGTTTTTCGAGATCTCGGCTGCGGAACACGTGTACCAGGTGGCGGAAGCATTCCATGATCTGTGCCGGGAAGTTATCGCGGCCAAGCGGAAGTCCAAGCAGAGCTTCATCGACAAAATCGACCGGATGCTGAGCGGCTCCCGGACCTACAATCGTGGAAAAAGTGATAGTATTTCACCGAAGGATTAGAGGGTCCCACACTGTTCTGGTGCTTTACCTTTATACGTTTTTATTTTTATTTCTTTGTTTTTGCGCCATTTCCATTGTTTCCGTTTCCCAGTGAGCGGAAACGGACTTTAAAATATGCTTCCAAATTGTGACGCGCGTGAGGTATTAATTGAACATTGAGTTTTATGTGTATTTGTTTATCGATTTGCGTATAGCGCAAACAGGTGTTGTTTTCGTTTGGCACGCGCCGTAGATTTAATTTATGTGAATTTATTTAATGGTAGACAAATATTAGCTAAAGAAAGATAGCACAAAAGGGTGCAACGGCGTATCAAATGAAATAAAACATGACGCTTGCGGAATTTGTTAAATTTTTTGCATTATTTATTGAGGCGTGAACACTTTCCAGTTTCAGCAAATTTCATTTGAAAACTATAGAGAATGATATCAGGTCCTTGTTGTTCCAAAATTTGTACAGAGACCTGTGTATAGATCCATATCTTTTCCAGTAAAAACTATCACAAATTTTTGCCAGGAGAACGATTGTATGTTTTTATGACAAAAAAAAAAGTCATGTGCCAATAAGTGTGATATCTCGTTGTACTGCTAGTATAAAATTTCAAAATATTAAGAAAATGGTTTCGTGCGCCATTTCTAGACCCCCTACAGGCACAGCAGTCGCTCAAAATAACCATTAATTATCAGCTGCTTCGGAGACTATAGATATCGTTCCTACCACACTCGAAGGAAGGCGGCCTGACTCGGATTGCTCCCGGATGGGCTTGTTTTTCGTCGGATCCGGACAGTTTTATCACCGCTTCGCTGCTGCGACCATCGGTCGCCGTCAATGGCCCTGCGCCAGCATCACTCGATAGCAGAATAGACCATTATTAAAGGAATGTGTTTTGGGGGAGGCGTCAAGAACTACGCCATTATTCAATAAAATCAAATTAAAGACTTGAAACCTCTTATTTTCAATATGAACTTATTTTGATAGAATCAGGCAGATCACAGAAAAACGTCTGGACTCAGAGTTGTGGCAGATCTAATCGAAAGTTCCCTTTAAATTAACCACTGTATAAGAAAAGTATAGATACCGGTATTTCGATAGCAACTTACTATCTTCTTCAGTAAGCGTTTTCGATTTCGATTTCGATTAATCGAAAAAGCTCACTGATGAACACAGTAAGTTGCTATCGAAATGCCGGTATCTGAGCTTTTCTCATACCGTGGTTTATCATATGCAGTAGCCAAAGTGTTCGAGTTGGTCTTGGATCCGATTTTCTTGTCCTGTAATAATTTTTTTTCGATTATTAACACGGATTCATGCCCTAGCGCTCCACGACAGCTAACCTTCTGACGTTTACTTCTTACGTGTACGAAAGTTTTGTTGCTAAGTCTCAAACTGATGCTTTTTACACCGAATTGTCTGCAGCATTCGACAAAGTCAACCACGATATTGCCACCCGAAAGCTCGAACACCTGGGTTTCTGTGGAGCACTTCCTGGCTTGTTCTGGAGCTATCTATCTTGAAGTTAATTAACAGTTCCCGAGGGGGACTTTTTCTCTAGACAATTCTCTGCTTTTTCTGATGTGCCTCAGGGAGGCCATTTAGGACCGATTACCTTCTAAATCTACTTGAACGATGCGCTCTCGATTCGAATTCATTGCGATTTAAATTAAATTTCGTATGTTTTACTTTCCTTTTCTCAACATACAGAGAAGCATTCCATTTTAAAAATAACTTGAATAAGCATAGGTCTGAACTGAAGATTTTGAATCCCAAAAACAGATCCACTCTTTTGCTTTTATCGACGTATTATGATGTTTCCGTGTAAAATATGATTTAGATGAAACTTCTTTTAAAGGAAACTTTTCTTTTGAAATTAAACCTGATTTATAATACTGTTTTTATTCTGGAATAAAAATTGGATTCCATTTTTTTGAAGGTGAAGGAAAGTACAGTCTCCGAGTTCATTTCCCGTCGGTGAGCCGTTGTATCTTTTTCGATAAATTCAAGATATTTACAGCTGATCTTCTTTTTTCCTTTTAAACCTCATGTTTCTCTAATACTTTTCTTCACTTTCAAAAATTTGATTATTTTCAGGTACAAAGATGTACCAAGACGAATTCATAACATTAGTATTGAGTTAAAATGTTTAATTTTTTTTCATAGTATACCGTCTCACGATATAACATGATGAACAATATTCCTACAATTTTCTCGGTCCATGGCAAACGTTTTCCAATTTCTTGGGTACCCACACCCATAGAAGAGGTTGCAAAAATCCAATGCCTATTTAGCACATCTCTGTGCCGATAATGCGCTGAAATGTGCACTGTGCCGAAGATGATATGTTTGAAAAACCGTAACTGGCATAAGGACTCGGCTCCCAACTAAAATGATGCATGACCAGTGACCACTACATTCAAGCAAAACAAGAAAAACATTTTATGGGATTTCGTTCCTATTGGATAATTCATCCCAGAAACAAGAAAATAAAAATATAAACCACAGCGCCCGTAGGGAGAATCGAACTCAAATCATTAACCAAATGGTCTTGCCAGACCGACATCTCAACCAGTGTACTATTTGAGCTTCATGCAGGAAGAGAGATATTTGTCATAGGCATTCTGCCACCGATCAATCACAAAAGAAACGCACGACAGTGGCTTCCCGGCGTTTGGCCTCCTTTCAAGGTATTCATTTGTCTTGCGATGGAAACGGGAAAGGGAACTGGAGTGGAGGAAACGGGAAACCCATTGAATGAGAACTGTGCTTTGCTTACTGCCTGCTATTACATACACACGCTACATATACACAGCTGCTAAAGCCGGCCAGCTTGGCCGGTGCTTGTTTGCCGGTGAATTGAAGGAATATATTCTTGTTGCTTTTGCTACATACACACGCACAGCTTAGCCGTGGTTGTTTGCCGGCGAATTGAATTGAAGGAATGTTTTTTTTTGTTGTTGCTTTTACTGCATACACACGCACAGCTCGGCCGTGGTTGTTTGCCGGTGGATTGAAGGGATTGAATTAGAAGGATGTTTTTGTTGTTGCTTTTGCTACATTCACACGCACAGCGCTCGGTTCGCTGGCTGCCTGGTGTTGGCCGGTATTTATTTCCATCCTTCTTCGTCTTGTGATGCGATAGGGAGGGACGTGAAAGCGTTTTTATTTTGTTTCTTTCAGACATACGCAATTCGGTTAACTTGGGAGATTAATGCCGGTGGGAGCAAATCGAATCAGCACCAATCGCGTTATCTTCTTGTACCAATGATGCTATGTAATTGACTACACGCCATTGGCACAGAGGCTGAATTTTGGGTGCACATTCACGAGATTATGCTCCACTTGGTCTATCTGTTGTTTTAAATGTTGAGAAAATAAAGCACTTCAAAAACATTGAAATTTTGCTTTAAAGATGCTACTTGCAGGGTTGGTCGGCTCTTCTCAAACAACAAAGAGCCGAGAGAAAACAACGCTGTTTTCAGTTCGGCTTCCGAGCAGAGATGCCAATGTGCCTGATTTTTCAGGATTTGCCTGATTTTTCGAGGCTTAGCCTGACAATATGATAAGCCATTGAATTTCCCTTAAATTTTTGAAAATATGCCTGATTTTTGCAAATTTGATGAAAAATGGGTTGTAAAGAACTGGATAAGATACCATTGCTGAAGATAAAAAGTGGCTGAATCAAAGCAATCGATAGATTCCCTTTAACTCTTATTTAAAAAGGGAATCTTTCGATTGCTTTGATTCAGTAGAACTATTCAACCAAGTAGGCTTACAAAATATATAAGAGTGAAAATGTGGAGCGATGACCAAAAAAGGTCATCAATTTGAACGAAATTACCGTTACTCAAAGGTAGCCTGATTTTGCCTGATTTTTATTTCACCAGTTTGTAATGGAAGGTTTTTATGGTCGTCGCCACAAATAAAAAAATCGAAGACATTGGTTCACATTTTACAATTGGCACTTTTATTTTCACCCACCCAATCTCCCGACTATTCTGGTCATTTAGTTTTGGAGTGTGATTTTTTGCACGTCGTTCAACTTACAGTTCTTGTCCGACGGGCACCTTCCTGGGAACCATGCATGGTCCCACTGTCGGCCTCGTACCTGCCTCCGAGACGCTCGACCGCCTGGCCATGTTGCTGCTGCTGGCATCGATTGCGACGCACGGAATTGCCGTACAGGATGTTATTGTTGTTTGGCTGCTGGTGCAGCACTTTCCACACAGCCGGAGGTGTGGCTGGTATCGCACCGATGGCGCGCACGACCTTGCCGTGCCGGATGTTGCTGCTGGAGTTGTTGTTGTTCTGCTGCTGGTGCAGCATCTCCCAAGCAGCCGGAGGTGTGCCTGGTATCGAACCGATGGAGCGCACGACATTGCCATGTCGGAGGTTGTTGCTGAAGTCGTTTTCCTGCTGCTGGTGCAGCATTTCCCTGGCTGCCGGAGGTGTGAGCGTTCCATGTTGCTGTTGTGCACTTTTTCTGAGGGAACTGTTGACGTGCTGGCTCCGAAGTCAGCGATGATGGAGTGGCCATCTGTGCCACGATCGCCGCTTCTGTCCTCCGTGGGGATGCGGAACAAAAGCCCCGAACCTTTCTCCAGACCCGCAGGCCCAAAAGCCTCCGCACTCGACCGAGCACCACCTTTCTTTTCCAATTCTTCTCCAATAGGCGATGGAAGCGCTGACGAATTTGGGTGATGGTTTTGCATTAGTGCAAGTGGGATGCAGCTATAATTTCACCCAACTTTTGACAGTTCTAAAGGCGTTTTTCTTAAGGAGAGAAAGAATAACTGACCTCCGGAAATATTGATGACAGTATGTTTTTTTTTTCTTTTTTTCGGGAGCTATGGGCTGTCAGGTTTTTCCAAAAATAAGTTCGATACAGTGGGCCAAATCTGGTCGAACAAGTTGGTTTATTTTTGATTAGGATTGGGTTTTTAAGTTGTATTTTTGCTCAAATCACACCATAATAAAAGTTCTTAAAATCAACTGTAACGAGTTCCCTGACGCTTGAAAAAAAAAATGTTGGCAACTCTGCTTCCGAGTGTAATCCTCTTTCGATGATCGTGCTCCACTCGTTACCCGAGTTTACACGAGCTGTAAGTGACTCGGACGACAAGTGTGAGATCATTCGCATCTGAGTGGGAGAAAGAGAATTCTAAACAAAGAGCGCCTAGTGTTTCAGCCATACACCTCAAAGTAAATGAAGAAAAAATTTATTTAGACTCCCACCACACAACGTAGAAAAAATAACAACAATTTCTCCTCCGCTACCATCAGGCGGCTGCAACGTTACACGTTTTGTCTATGTATCGTTTGACCAACATCTTTTAAATAAGTGGTCGTGAATCTCGATTTTAAGCTTTTTTTTCCTCAGATTTAAGCTTTTTTTGCCTTGAGAGCATAGGAGACGAAAGCTTAAATCTGAGAAAAAAAGCTTAAATCTGTCAAAACGAGGGGAAAAGAAGGGGAAATCTGAGAGATGTGCTCCATACGGTTTGAATAGCGTTGCCGCCACCTGGCTACCATGCCAATTGCTGTTTGCTGTTGGATTCTTGTTTCTTACAAAAGGTAGCGTTCGAAAAAGAGGTGCCATGGGGTTTCGTCAAAAAATCAGAACAAGGTGAAGAACAAAAAACAGGATTTTTTAGGACACCAGTAGATTTGTGGAAATTAAATGAAGAGTTCTTAGATTCAATAAATTAAGGCGAAATAGCGGTGCTGTATACAACAGAAGAGATAAGAAGTTAAGCCGTTTGTAGTTCATACCGAAAAACACCGTTCAAATATTATCTGAACCGAAGATTACCATTGGTTTAAGAGGTTTAACTGTTTTTATTACAAAATCAATTGCAATTAAGATCAGGATGGATTCTAGAAAATTAGGACACCTCTGGCATCTTTGATTCGGAAAGTAGCGTCTTTTCTCATGAACGTACCAAGAATAAACTGTGTTAGCTCTCAGATTTCTCCTCAACACAATGCGCAACCAGGGTTGCCAACTGCTTTTTGAAAAAGTCTGGAAGATTTTTGAAAAATATCTGGAAATGTCTTGTACCGTCTCGATTTCCTTCGGAAGTCGAAGCTGAAACAAGACGACAAAACTCTCAAAAACCAACAGCCACTGACTTCAATCAGGACTGAATCCCACTTGTGCTAAAGAAAAGTGAAAATTTTATTAGCATAAATGCGTAGCTCAACTTAACAGCACTCAAGCGCCAACAACAAAAAAGTTGATGTGCTGAAGTCTCTTAAAACCCGGACTTTCTTCTCAGGGGTGGGCTTCCAAAGAAGACTAAACAAAATGGTGTTGGCGAAATGAGGAAGTTTGTGTAGGTTCACGAACTTAGTCGCCGTGCTAATATCCGTAGTTCTCCGCAGTATAAAATGACCAAACACAACGCTTAAAAAGAGGTTCACAAAGATACTAAAATGCAAACTTACCGTTTAAATCGTCCTTCCACTTGCACACAAGCTACCGCCAGAGAACTTTCCCGGCTGGGGTTGGATGCCACAACGTAAGCCAGGCCGCGTATTGTATTAGGGCGAATTTACGGGGGGAAATATTTGAAGGCAGTAAGTGTAATAACCGCCTTAATAATATTTATATAATCCGAAGCTTGCTCCACAAACAAAAACGACCGAATCACTCCAAGATCAAAATGCTAAGGCCCGCCGGTTTTCTTTTTGGTCTCCAAGAAAACTCCATTTTTCACCCTCCCATAGAAAAGCTACCTTTGGTAACTCATGACGACTGTCAGAATAACGATAAGTTATTCCGTAGTCCTTTTGGGTGGAATTCCTATTTTACCGAAACTTCACATTTCAGCACACAAAGATCCACTCCCAATAAGACTGACATGATACATGTTCAAGTTATACATTGAAGATACTACGGATATTACCACTTTGCCTACTACGGGCCGTTACAGTCTGAAAATGTCTGGATAGCTTACTTTTGAAGGTGGTGATCTTTTATTTTTTTTAATCGCCAGATCTCAATGTTGCAGATACCCACTAATCGTTTGTTGCTATCACTGTTAGTTACAAGTTCTATTTGACAACATCTTGAAGCATTTGCCATAATTAATAGCTTTTTTAACCACTTCTGCATTCATAATTCATAAACTCTAATCATTTCCTGCAATATTCTACCACGACATTTTCATAGTTTCTTCGAATAATTTATGTCCTAACACAAAAGTCTTTCATTGTCTGGAAGAAATGGAAGTCTAGAAGTGTGAAAACCTGAAAAAAATGTCTGGCAGATGTCCAAAAAGTCGCAACAGATTTGTCCGGAGAAGGGAATTCTCTTCATCAGCGGATGTGAATGCTCTCACTCACTCTTATGTGTTGACAATTTCACTCTTGATTTCAGTGCGATTTATCTCTCCCCGCACAGATTGGTGGAGCAGACGAATAAAATTGCACTCTCTTTCATTGGACAAGCTGATCTGAGGAGTTTTGCCATCCATAGCTACTTGTATTCATTTTTGAAACTGTTCATAACAGAACTCAAAATCTTAATCGATTCATAAAAGATGATTATAAATGATAAATATAAATGAATTTATAAATTTTCATGCATATCATATGGTTTAAAGTTTTAAGCTCTGCTTATTTTTTCGCTGGCAATTAATATATCGGTTCCTGACAAGGACAAAAGGTATGAATTGTTTTTTTCTTCTCTTCTTCTTCTTTACTTCTTCTCTCTTAATTAAAAAAAAGATTTTGTTTTAAGAAATCAAAGATTCAGAAATAAAAGCTAGACAAATTTATTATAAAATATCTATAAATTAAATAAGTTTACTAAGATATGCGGTCAATTTAATTGAAAATTTAAAAAAAAACATACAAATAAATTCGATGAATTTATTTGAAAATCAAACCGATAAGTTTTTCAAAAGAAATTATCATCAATAAATACTTTTTACCATTTCGAATTTTTTTTCAAGAAAACTGCAATTTGGTGCCTATGTTGATTTGGAAAATTTCCATATTTCTGGAATTTCCTGAACTCGAATCATTTCACAGATTTTGTCTATCGCCTTGGTGATAGAGAGTTAAATTTACAAGTTTAACAATAAATCAGTGTTGAGTGGAATAAATCATTGATAACTGATGCATAAACAAAGCTACATGAAAAAAAACCTGATTCTAAATTTGTTTCTTATACTTCATTTTATTAAGAAGGAAAAATATTTTGATCATGATGATGATGAATAATCTAAAAACCTAAAATATACAGATATCATAACAATTAGAGCTGACATTACTGAAGAAACTGAAAAATAGTTTTATTTTACTAAACCCATTTCTTGACGCTTGCAAAATTATTAAATTTTTGTTTTTTTGAGTATCTTAAATTTAAATTTTGGTTGAAACTTCTTCACAAATTTGTTGGAACTTCCTTATTAATCAGGATGGGGTTAAGAGAAAGAAGTTAACCAATAGAGAACTTGTCTTACTTTATTCGCAGAACTCAAAATTATTTGCAGTCTTTGAAAAAGGTGATAATCAAACTTAAGTTAAGTCATAAAAATACCTACTGAATTTTTTGAAATGATGTTTACATAGATATTTATAAAAATTGTTAAAAAAGAAAAGCTGATAGAAAAAACTGCGTATTTTGATTTCATGAATCGCCATTAGCTCTTAAGTTCTTTGCACGGAAAAATGTACTTTTTTTGGCTTTGTGTAATTTAACAAAACGTTTTTAAATGTAATGCTGAGCATTTAAAGAACAAGAAACACTCAATAAAATTGAAGATAAAATTTCTTTCTTGAAGAATGGCTGCATCCGATTATGACGTAACACAAAAATGTACTTTTTTGACGCCCTCCCTTCGTATGTCACGAATCGAAACCCTGCGACGAACCCCCTCTGAAAACTACGTAACGCTGTTAAATACCCTCCCCCCCCTCATATTTTTAATTTTAATGCTCGAAGGGAAAAAAACAGTTTTAACAGAATATTTGTTATTGTTCTCAAATTACATACAACAAAATAAATTAAAGTTAATATATGTCCAGATAGCTTCTTAATACTGAATAATAGCCTCGTCCAATCGTAAGTAAAAATTGGTTTCTACTGGTTTCTATCAACTGGAAGTTGTTCAATGAGCCAATATTTTGGTCGAAATTAGTTCAATGAAGCAAGTTGAAACTAGTCAAAACCGATCCAGCTCTTCAGCAGGATTCGTTTCGACCTGGTAGAAATCGATCGAGGTCAATTGGAAATAGACAGGTGATCAATTGTCAATTGGTTTATACTTGTTTCGACCTATTTCAACCAGACTTCATAAAAATGATGACTCTCTATAAACACTTCTTGGTTGTCTTATTCCGCGTTACTCTGTGCTTGTTAGCTGATGGTATTTATTCTCTTTATTTTGCTCAAGGAGCACAATTTGTTATACAAAATATGCTTCAACATGTAATTAATTTACCTTGCATTTATGTTGGTCTTATGTTGGGTTTTCCAACGATTATTTCAGGAACATTCAATACCGATCTTAAGAAATGTCTCTCAGAATCTTTATAAGAAGAAAAGACACAGGACAGCTAAAATCGTGTTTTTTTAAACGTTCACAAACACATACAGGATCTCGATGAAACTTGATGTTTCCTTGAATATTTAGATTCCTTTTTCTTAACCCTAAGCGTAAATCTTACGAGGAAATGATAGCTATCATCCTACAAATACTGAACTCACCAACTAACACAAAATGTATTATGTTTGCCGTCGTGACTAGATTCGATCTCATGCCCGCTGGCTTAGAAGACTTAAGCTATCCTTTACGCCACGGGCAGTGGCTTTTAAGCCGTTTTAGCTTACAAATTTAACAAATTTGGTTTACTCTTCATTCCCATGCAAAAATTGACACCAGAATATTTAGCTGCGAAAAAATCATTACGTAACGATGAGCATACCTCCCCCCCTCCCCTTTGACACAATTCATAACGCTCGAGCTTACTCCTTCCTCCCCCCCCTCCCTTGGAGCGTTACGTAATAAATGGATACTCCCCAATGAGCAGGTAATTTGTAATGACATTTTTTAATAATCAAAGTGATTAAAAATAAAATTGTTCGAGCCCAAGAGTAAACATCGATAACATTTGTACCGGATAAGTTTTTCAATGACTTGTCCGCCAACTTTCATCGTTGATATAAGTCGCGAATGACATAAAGATGTTAGAATGACTATAATCGAAACAAAAAAAAATTGTGGTTTAAGTTTTGTTGTTGTTTAAGTGGTTGTTATCAAATCTGGACGCATTGAAACGGGTTTATCTCGAAGCTATGAAAACGGAATAAAAATGATTTGTACTCAAAATGTAGGTTATTCATTGCACTTTAAAGGAAAAATAATAAAAAAAATTATTCAGACGTGGTTATGATGAAATTTCAAACAACCTGTTTGCTGACCTCAGCGACCATTTTGTTCCACAATATCTTCATCTCTATTGCATCCCAAGTCGTCCTACCATTCTTCTTCATTTTCTGCTTGACAATTGCCCAATATTTTTCGATAGGCCGGAATTAAGGGCAGTTGAGTGGGTTGATGTCCTTTTCGACAAAATCCACCCATTATCCCGATACCACTGTAGTACCACTTTGCTGTAGTGGGAGCTTATCAAATCTGGCCAAAACTTGACTGGTCCTTTGTGAGATCTAATGTACGGAAGAATATGTTTTCCCTGGCAATCCTCCTTCTACATCTTGAATTCCATGGTCTTGTTTGTCACAAAAACCGGGGTTTTTCGTCTGCAGCTGCAAATACCTTGCCATATCAAACACTTTCGTGCAAACTGATCGGCAAATCCGAATATGAACTTGCCGGGGACATCACCCCGACCAGTGGCTTTGTAAAATTTTTGGCCAGGATGTTTCTCAAAATCCATATTCACGTACGTTTCGTCATCCATGAGGATGCATCCGTTAGAACCTTGTTCTATAACTTCCGGGCACGTCCTTTGACTACTACATTCGGCTTCAATGTCCGATTTGATTGCTTACTGGCCCGATAAGATCGTATTTTTTCGCGCAGACGAATCCTTCTGACGGTGCACCGGTCTGCGTTGAATTTCTTGGCGATGTCATAATCCGCCTGCCCTGGGTGAACCTTGGTATGAACCTGCCGATCGATAGTATGCATTTTACAGAAACATTTGAGAACGCTGCACACGGTCGATTGACCATTTTCAACGATTTTTCGATTTTTGAATCTGACCACGTCGGTTTTTTAACTTTAACTTTCTTTGAACAAAACGAATCGTAACGAAGACAAAGTACTGTCAAAACATTTGAGATCTGACCACTAGGAGCGCTTTGGTATAATATACAGTGCGTCCAGATTGAAGATGAACTATGCTTCATACGCCTAAAAGTATACAGCCGCCTGAACAATCCGACTACCGTTATGTTGTCCGTTCTGATACTATATGGCGGTTTTATTCTCACAGTTCAGCGCGAAAAATTGTAATTATGAGAGATTATTAAGTTCAGACGTTAACGTGATAAGAAGTGTTTTCTTCACCTACCCGAAATGATCTGAACAGAACAAAATATTTATTTGAAAAAGAAGGATGATTTTTTTTCGGTTTTTTTTTTTAAATTAAGGTTCAATACTTTCCATAAAAAATCAAATCCAACCAGTAGCGATAGTAGGTTTTCGAGTGTTGAATCATTTTAAGGTCTAAGGGGAATTGTTTTCAACACCTTTTGATATTATTTAAAATTTAAAAAAATGTTAACTTTGTTTGCCATTATTCAGATTTTATTAAGACTATAGGTTTCTTGAGTTGGGATACTCCCTTCTTAAAAGGTTAAAAAACACCTGTACGTCATATACGGACGATCCATCAGACGTCTACAGCATCACTAGAATCATCAACCGACAGCAGCTCCGGGGGCCATAACTGTCACACTCAGAGGGAAAATCTTGAGGGTCCTACCTTTTGCGGTCCAAAATTGTCGTTGTTTTACGCTCTCCTTTACGTCGTCGTCGTCGTCGTTGCAGAAAGGCTTATGCACTGTTGCTGCTACTGCTAGTCCCGGGAAATTTTTACGGTCCTCTCAAAGTGCTATCATTATGTTCGTCGTTCCGTTGTCGTTGTTGTTCTTTTTGGCTTGGGTGGCAGATTCGGTTTCAACAACCCTAGAAAAGACTGAGTACCCCAATAAAAACTAGCAAAAATGTGTACCAACCGAAAATGGGTGGTTTCGGGTTTGTAGAGCGCGCTCGGAAAGTGGTTTGTGTTGCATTTTTCGCCAAGTAGAAGTAGCAGCACCATCGTTCGTTTTCTCGAGAGGAAGGAAATGTTGGCGCTTTCGGATTCTTGGAAGCTTGGAATAGCTAGACAACGCACTACAACTCAGGCAGTGGCCAGCAGAAGCCGGATCCCAAAATCCCACACAGAGCATCGCAGCGGTGCGGATGCGGGTGTAGAAATTCTATCCGTTGCCGCGCTGTTGCCGTAAAAGTGCCTGAAAATCCAGCTGGGTATAATAAATATTCCTTCACTTATCGTTAACTTTACAGTGGCTAGATGATGGTGCTTTTGCAGAGGCCGGTTGTCTAGCTGTGCTCACTGTGCTATCTCTAGGATGTCCTCGATTTTTTTTTGTTGGTTTTGAGTCCATTGACACTTGGGCGTACCTGTGCAAAATCCGTTTTTGACAACTCATAATTTGGATGATTTTATGATGCTGCAGTGTACTACAAATATTGTTGGAATAACGTCCTTGAACTGAGAACAAACATTTCAGTTCAATGGTTGAGCAAGATTTAGTTTCGCCAGACATGAAAAACGAAGTAAATAATGAAATTAATGTTTCATTTGAGATAAACATCACATTTGACAAGTTTTCTATAAATAACCTTAAAAGCTTACCATTTTTTTTTTCAGAATCTGTCGGTATTCATGAATTGGCCTTCTGAATGATGACTATTTACTCAAGTTGAAAATCGACCAAAATCCTCAAAAGTTGCATGAAATATAAAAAAAAATACGTTGCTTAAATTTTTTTTTTGTTTACCATAATCTAAGGTTGCCAGAATTTTTTCCACTCCCATCCGGGCCTAGCAATTCCGGGCGTATTTTCAAAAAAACCTGGCAAAATCCGGGCATGGATTTTAATTTTTAAAATCCAAAAACCGGGCAAAAACCGGGCAAAATTTAGGTGTTAGGGTAAGTGAGCCTTAACTTGGCATGCTCCTTATCTTGGCATGCCAAAATGCATTTTGGTGATTTTCATGTCAAACATACGTCTGAAAATGGAATAAAAAAATCAAACATAAGAGAAAATCGCATATGGCAACATTCTGCATAGCATTTGTTCACTATTAAATCCAAATGACTGCGTAATAATTTTTTTTTCGCATGACAAACTGCAAATGAAATTATGATCTTCGGAAAAAATCTAAAATGAACCTACCTTGCTAGTGCATCTGCCGTCTTCGTATTGATTTTAAAAACATACTTCCTTATGGAAAAATCACTAAAAATTACCACTGATTACAGCAAAACATGGCAAAAAATATAAAATTATAACTTACTCCAAACAACGTACATTTTCTATGTAGAATTTTAGAAAATATAAACATTTTTTTTGCCTAATATTGGCATGCAATTCCACAAATAGAAGTATTTATGTATGTGTGAAAACGACATAGCAGGCAGTCGGCAGCCGGCGGCCGTTCGTCGGCCGACGTTGCACAGTGGTCTGGAAATTGAAAAGCCGGTCGAAAGTAAAATGAATGATTGAAATAATGTAAAAATATCATGAATGTATTTTGGACTATAATCAATTTATTTATCTCTCAAGCCGACTCAAGCGTATTTGGTATCTTAGTTAGAATTATAACACTATAATTTGAGCTGCTCTTTTATGGTAAATTTCGAGAACTTTTATTCTCAATAAAATTTACCTCTCAATAAATTAATTTACCGGTTCCGGATCCGAATTGATATCTTGGATCTCAATGTTGTTACTATATCCATACTTAAAAAAATCCATATTTGGAAATACGGTTTAACGTATTATGATTTCATTTGATTTGTATTGAAGATGAACATTTGCTGCATATGTGTCGCTTTGAAAGGAATTGTTTTAAAGTTCAAATTATGACACTCTAAATATTAATATTAAAAATAACTGCAATGCAATGTTGAAATACTATGTTGTAACGAGCTTGAATTTTTATTGTTTTCAATTTCATGTGAAATCAAAAATAATATTTTGACCAAGATTGTTTTTTATTATACATCACTGTGCATTAGCAGGAGGTGAAGACGTTGTTCTCTGTAGGAAAGAAATATGCGAAGGAAGCGCTGCCTAGTTCGGGTAATGATTTTGCATGAGTGCGAGTGGGATGCAGCCTTTATTTCATCCAGCTATTGAATTTGCTATTCGCTTCCATTGCCTATAGTTCCCAAACGAACGAGTGAGATGCAATATATTTCTATCAGGCTGGCTGGAGTGAGCGAAAGATTGTCTTGTTTTGCTTTCCGAGTGTACGCATACGATTGCTAGAAAATTCCTAAGGGCGACATTTTAAATATTTATGATTCAAAGAATCGCTCGCTTACTTAAGCTTAAGCTTTAGTTTGCTTTTTGCCTCGGTCATAATGGTTTTTAAAATGTCGGTCCTCCTTTTAAGGGAGTGGAATCAAAAAAATGAACATTTACTATCTTATGTTAACCTGTTTACTTCAATGGCAACAGATCTTTCATGATTGCATGTTAAAAATTGAGCGAACGATTTGTTTGCTTCATTAATAAACATAATTATGTTAACCAGTGCAATAGTTTGGAACCTGCTTGTTTTAAATTATCATTCTTATAATAGAAATTTTAAATACACAAAAACCGAAATAAGCAAGTGAAACTTTTTTACCTAAGATTATCATTCTACATGCAAATATCAATTCTAAAAGTTGATTGACATTTCGTACTTCCGACTTTTTGAAAACAATACAGAACATTCCTTCCGGGATAGTTTCAATGAATTCGTGGGGGCGGTTGTTGTATTAGTGAGGCAAGTTTATTCTAGAGACGGCCAATTTAAGGAACTCATAAAGGGCCAAAATTCGGCGCGGGGGCTACAATAAGGAGCATTTCAATCAAAAGTTTGATCAGGTTTATCTCAAATTATCAACCGCTTTCAAGCAAAAACATATTTTTGCTGCATTTCAGGATAGTAAGCAATCATATTTGTCGAAGGACTTTTGGAGGTTCACATTACAGGAAGACTACAATCATGGGAAATCTAGTCAACCATGCCTTAGGGGCCAAGATTGGGTACATTTACCCTATTATATATAAAAGCAAAGAAAAAATGCAAAAAAAACTGAAAT
Source organism: Uranotaenia lowii (assembly GCF_029784155.1). NCBI lineage: Eukaryota > Metazoa > Arthropoda > Insecta > Diptera > Culicidae > Uranotaenia > Uranotaenia lowii. Next base: position 56,628,335 of record NC_073693.1, read on the forward strand.
TAATATTAATGCAATAAAACAATGCTCGATTAGTTTAATGTAATTGCAGACTTCCAATAACTTTTTGGAACACTTAAACATTTAAAGGTTTATAAAAGTAAATCAGCAAAATTATTTGAAACAACCGTTGAGAATTTCCGTTCCGAGAATACCGTTAATCGATTTTGCTAAAACTTACTCAAAAACTTTGATTTTTTTTTGTTTCTATGTGAAAATTGTGAAAAAATCCGGGCAATATCCGGACTTTTTTCACGATATCCGGGCAACCGGGCCGGACCGGACTTTCTCAAATTTTTGCATTAAATATCCGGGCAAACCCGGATATAACCGGGCAATCTGGCAAGCTTACCATAATCCTTATATAGGCCCCACTAGTAAACTTCACTCATAGTTATTGGCAATATTACCCGATGCTACGGTATATAATTTCAACTATTCGCACAATTTAAATTAGATGTAAAAGAAACTTGCCTGAAATATTTCAAAATTCTATAAAAATCCTCAGCACCCTCCTGCCAAAACAAGGTAATCAAAGCTCAGCTGTGGTTTTCCGCCCACGGACGCAGCAGAGAGAAAATGTGCATCATCGGTGAGTGCATCTTCAAAGCCCCATGGCTAGTTCGGGCCCTTAGAGCTAGCAGCCGACCGGATTTCTCGTCGATTGTGTAAGTAAGTAGGTAAGCATTCCGAAAAGGTAAGGTTCTGGAAGCATTTTCGAAATTGCCCTCCTGATACCCGGCCGGAAGTAGCGAGTGCTCGTGCTAGTCTAGATGGATCAGGTACCAACTAGGTTGTTAGTCCATAATTCCTTTCTACTGATATCCGGTGGATGTGTTGAGTAGCTGCCGGATTTTCTACACAAATCTTCGATCCTTGGACTCAGTCGAGTGCTGTTGCTGCCTGAAAACTTTGTTCCTTGTCTAGTGGAATGAGTCGATTTGGAGTCTTTTTTGAATTTCTCAAACCATGGGTTGTGAAAAGCTATTTTCTGGTTCAAAACTCATCCATGTTTTTGCCGAATTTTTTAGTAACGTTAACATGAGTAAAATTAAAATTTTTCGTTTGTAAGAGAAAATTGCATTTTATATTCTGAAAAGTCCAGCATCATATAAATATTCTTCTGTGAAACCGAGCCTGCTAATGTCTGTTTATTTATCGTGCTAATTTATAAATTTAAAGAAAATTAAAGAAACAAAAACGATGTTGAATTAAAAAAATTTTTTTTTCCATGCAATCATAAAATTTCAAATTTGCTCATGATATAAATATCCGGGCAAATCCTGGAAAAATCCAGATGTTTTTCTTTAAAAACGCACATTCGCACATCAGCGTGGCGTTGGAATCTTATCTTATAATTCCAAAAAAAAAAAGAATATGCGAATTTATTTCGCTTAAACCAGTTAGGAAACCATTTGTTATCTGTCACAAAAATCATTAATTTTTTTAACTTAATTTGAGCTTTAAGACTGGATTTGACTAAAACTGCGAAAACATCCTAACACATTATTATTAAATGATAACTTTATTACATCACTTAAAAATCAAAATTTAATACGTGTTGTTGAAAAAAGAGTTGCTCTTTCAAAGAGCATGTAAAGCTTAGTTCTTTTAGAAATGGGACACTTTTTTTGCTGATTGCTCATTTACTAGTAATCAGACATTCAAAATTTTGACAGCATTTTGTTGCCTGTGAAAAGTACTGTTGTGTCAGACCATTACGGCAAAAGAAACAACTTTCCTCGATAAAAGTTCGAACTAAAGAGGGTTTATATTTCATCGTCATTAAAAATTATAACTTTTCCCGCGCAAAGTACAATAAATTAACGGCTAAAACAATCAAATTGGCAACATTCAGAATCATTCACAATGGTAACGGTACAAGGGGTTATGCACAAACTTTTGTGACGCTCGTTTCAGGGTAACCAAAACAATCGAAACCAAACAAGTACTAATCGACTTATTTATTTCAAAATTTTAAATAAACGCATTTTTGAGATATTTACGATGAAAAAGAAAAAGAAAAAAAAACCTGTACAGATTCCTTCAAAATCCATCAATATCAAATTGATAGCTGAAAAACCCGTTGATTATTCAAGTAATAACCGTGTGTGAGTGGTGTAAAAATGTCAAAAATGTCTACAAAACTCAAATCAAGCAGTGTAGAGAAGCACGTGATCGGCAATTACGGTTAAGGGTCATCAGGGAAGTCAAGTCGTATATTCGAATGTTTAATTTTTAATTAGCAAAAAACTAAGTTTAGATCGCTGAAATGTCCAGCAAAATTTTCTCCGATAAGCTGAAAGTGTTGCCTCATTACGAGTCATGCAAACCTAAACTCAAACAACAAATTTTTGCTAGTTCTTGAGCTCGTAAGCTGTATTGACAGTAGGAGATTTTTTTTTATTATCTGACGGGTTTGCGCCGGGGGTCTTCAGATTTTCCCCAAAATTGAAAATTTGGTTCATTTTTGCGACTTAAAAACACTTGTATTTTTTCAGATTTCTAACATTTTTATTTTTTGAGTTAGCTTCGGTTAGATTTTTTTGCAAATAAAAAATAACCATTTTTCAAAGCTACATAACTCTGTTGTTTCTCAACGGAAATTATAAAATAGCACATCAAAATGCATTGAAATTTTATCAGCTTTCCAAATAGAATAGTTGAAAAAAATTAAATGATGACCTTCAACATGAAAAGTTGTAAATAAACTTTAAATGGCGTCTAAAAGTACCGTCTGCACCACCGAATATTTTGCAAAAAATACCATTGTATAGCTCGATTCATGATGCAACTTTCATCTGAAGACACCAAAGTGGGCCATTAACACCTTGAAGAGTTATGAAAGAAATAATGACAATAAATCTCTTTATTTGCATCGAAAACAAACAATGGTCGAACAACTGCACTCACATATGGAGATATCAAGCACTTCTAACAACATGGAAACAAAAGAACTCATCAAAGCAGGTAAAAACACAATTTTTTCGTCCTTTTCAGACTGCCCCTACTCGCATAACAGTCCCATATGAATTTTCGTCATTTTAGGTCAACATAAGGCTTCAACATAAAAGACTAAAAAAAGAGGTTTTGTTCTAGAAATTTCGAAAAAAATATCCATTCGTAGCTGTCCTATATGAAATATACCTGAATAACAGTCCCATATGTAAAATACCACGGATTTGGTTACTTTTCAATGTTTCTTTCGGTGAAATAATCTTTGGTTTATTGCTTTGAATCATTTAAACATTTTTTTAACTCACTTGATGTCGAATGATGCACACTAGTTTTCGAAGGCAGGTCTGACTTTCTTAGGAATGACTTCTTGAGCGAAAAACTATCGGATGCAATCAAAAATCGTAAAAAAAGATTAAACTTACAATGTGGAATTCATGATATTTTTTTGCAAAGGTATGTTTCTTTTTTGACAATTGCATTTAGAAGTTCAAAAATGATCAAATTTAAGTCTTAGAAAGTAGCTTAGTGAGAAAAATATATTTTGTATGGGACTGTTATGCTAGTAGATTCGAAAAAGGTTTCAAATATGGTCGATTAACAGTCCCATAATGAATAAAAATGGTGATCTCGACCTTACCAATAACCCAATTTCGAAAATTTCAGGTCTAACGATTTATTATGACAACCTAGAAACGATTTTCGTTTATGCTGAAAGTGGTGGTCACAATTTGAAAATATATTCCAAAACAGAAAAAGCTGATTGTCTCGCTTGCTTATTTTTGTATATGAGACTGTTATGAAAGAAAGGGCGGTAGATTGTTGCAGCTTAACTGACTTCATGTTATATCCAAAAATCTAATAACGTATTCGTTTATACCCAGTTTTGCACCAGGTCACAACAAGTTATGCACATTTTACTGTCATTTTTAGAAGTTTATGCGCTAAGTTTTGCATCCGTAATCCCTCAGATTTGATTTAAAATGGACGGTGGAACACTGAAGATTCGTGTGTGAGCGATCGAGGTAGCAAAACACTGACGACGAATTATGTTCGTTCTAGTATGGTAAACCTCAAAACTGGGCGAATGTAGAAAATACGGTAAAAGTATCATATTTTCATCATTTTACAGCCTGGGCTGGCCATACTGAGCTCTTTGATTATTTATACAACATTTGTGCCACTTTCTCATACTTTTTTGATCAATGGGAAAGAATTTTGGTGTCCAGTGCTTAGCTCCCGATATAAAAGCTATGTAAAGCACGTCTATATTTCATTTTTTTAATCACATTATTGTGATCCTTAACACAGGGACTGAACCTTCTACTATTGGCATTGATTATGCTTCACAATGATCTTTGATCGAAAAATTAATAAGTTATATAGGTATAGTATATGACCAGGTTGTAAAAGCAACATTCCCATTATTAGTTACATATATCACATAAACAATACGATACTCAGAATTTTGGTTAAAATTTAAAGTCAGTTTTGCTACAAACACTCTACAAAGCACGAAAAAGTTGTGTTTTTTACCTGCTTTGGTAAGTTCTTTTGTTTCCATGTTGTTAGAAGTGCTTGCTTTCTCCATATGTGAGTGCAGTTGTTCGACCATTGTTTGTTTTCGATGCAAATAAAGAGATTTATTGTCATTATTTCTTTCATAACTCTTCAAGGTGTTAATGACCCACTTTGGTGTCTTCAAATGAAAGTTGCATCATGAATCGAGCTATACAATGGTATTTTTTGCAAAATATTCGGTGGTGCAGACGGTACTTTTAGACGCCATTTAAAGTTTATTTACAACTTTTCATGTTGAAGGTCATCATTTAATTTTTTTCAACTATTCTATTTGGAAAGCTGATAAAATTTCAATGCATTTTGATGTGCTATTTTATAATTTCCGTTGAGAAACAACAGAGTTATGTAGCTTTGAAAAATGGTTATTTTTTATTTGCAAAAAAATCTAACCGAAGCTAACTCAAAAAATAAAAATGTTAGAAATCTGAAAAAATACAAGTGTTTTTAAGTCGCAAAAATGAACCAAATTTTCAATTTTGGGGAAAATCTGAAGACCCCCGGCGCAAATTGTCAGATAATAAAAAAAAATCCCCAGTACCGAGGCTATGAGACCGATGATTTCTGAAGGACGACAAATCTTATGAAAAGCTCTATATTAAACAAATTTCCGGCGTTTGAATCTCATAACATGCCTGCTCGTGGTAAGGTCCCTAGCATTTTAAAGCATGTATTTGCTGTATTTTTTTGTACAAAATATAATGACTGTCCGAGACTCTGCTCCTGCGAAAAAAACAACAATTTTCAAAACGGTAACTTTGGAATTAGCTGTTTTTAAAAGCATAAAAAGAGTAATCTTATTTGTACCCTTCACAACCTACGATCGATACTAACCGATTTTACTTTAATATTAATCTCATGATGGTTTTACTTCATTATTGCCAGAAATTCCATTGAAAACGCTTTTAAGAAGCTCAATTATAATCAAGTTTTATTTATTTCGAAACTGCTGTATCCACAAAATTGCCCTCAGTTTCTTTTAAGAGAGAAGTATCGGACTGAGAAGTAGCAAAAATTGAAGAAGAAGGAGGCAGCCACCTAGAATACAGATTAGACGAAGTAAAAATTGGAAAAACTGATCAATATTATGACTGAATGGGAGGTACCAAGAAGAAAGTTGTTTTTTTTTCTTTCATTATACGATCAATAATTTTATTAAATTTTTTTTATGAATTATGAATATATATATATATATATATATATATATATATATATATATATATATATATATATATATATATATATATATATATATATATATAGGGGAGAGTGGGGTATCGTGGGCCATGGGGAAACGTGGGCCACTTTTAATATCTCAGATGTGTGTTGAGATAAAAATCTCAAATCAACTGTCATCGTCGTCGCTTTGCGTGAGCATATATTCCTATATGTTGTTGACTGAAATACGCATCATATGCTTCTTTTATTTATCAAGCTAAAAAGTGTTAGAAAAATTTACTTACATAATTAAAAAAAAAGCTGCTAATTTCATCGATGGGGAACCTAAAGTGCATAACAAAAATATGCTCATACGCTTATGATCTTAGTTTTGTCATGATCTTTCACATGGAAAAGGAATTTTTCATGAAACATCAATAAGTCACACAAACGCAACCAATTTGCAAATCATAGCTTGTGGGGAATCATGGGCCACACATCTTGAATCACCTATATTTTTGTGTTTTATACACATTCAGAACTTAAAATACGTTAAACCTATCTGTAAAGTTTTCTTATGCCAAATGAAGAGTTATGAAAAATATTTTGTCCATCCTATATAAGAAATTTTGCCAAAACGTTCGCGAGCCAGGTTTTGGAATCTATGCGATCATACACAGCTGTCTTTTTTATTTCATCATCTGGAATTGCTTTAAAACAACGAAATGAATAAGGAAATCACAGTTTTGGGTCAACTCATGAACTTTTCACGTTATTTGGTCAATTTGGATTTGGTGGCCCACGATTCCCCACCATTTTTCAATATCCAAAAATTATAGCTTTTTTTCAAACAGTCAGAATTCGGGCAAAATAACTTATTAAAATAAAAAAAAAATACCATATGATACCTTGAAAATGTAGAAAACCATACCATTTTTTATTTTTATTTTATCTTTTACAACAAAGAAGTTATGGAACAACGAAAAAAAGTGGCCCATGATTCCCCACTCTCCCATATATATATATATATATATATATATATATATATATATATATATATATATATATATATATATATATATATATATATATATATATATATATATATATATATATATATATATATATATATATATATATATATATATATATATATATATATATATATATATATATATATATATATATATATATATATATATATATATATATATATATATATATATATATACATATATATATATATATATATATATATATATATATATATATATATATATATATATATATATATATATATATATATATATATATATATATATATATATATATATATATATATATATATATATATATATATATATATATATATATATATATATATATATATATGTATATATTTTGAATTATTCATCTTTATTTCCAAAAAAAAAAATACTTGAAGATCGCTTTTCATCATTTCTACATGATTTGAACATGGAAAACTCACAATTAAATTTATATTTCAATATGTCAATCATTGGAGGATGACATAAACTTCATGATGACATTTTTTCAAAGTATTTAATGGTGAACTCGGAATTTTTCCCTAGAAATTTTTATTTTGATCTGTATTACATAAGGGTTCAATTGAGTTAAAAAAAATCTGTTTGTGAATGAATTGTTATAATTGCTTAAAGAGCACAGTATTACTACCTAATATACATCTCTCCTCTTTTGTACAAAACAGAAGCTGTCAAAAAAGTAGATTTTTTGCTTTTATTATGTCAATGAATCAATGGATCTACTGAGTCGATAAATTTTGCTTGATGTTTGACAAAGCTTTTTGTTCTTCGATTGAAGTTTCAATTCTCATTCAACTCTCAAAAACACTTCAAAAGACGGCGAACTGCTAATTTTTCTCCATTAAAAATAAATCAGAAAAATATATCGAAGATCTGAGTTTTTTCTTAGTGAATTTGAATTTTGTCTATTAGAATTTTAAAGATCGATATTCCTTTCAAAGTCTAAAGCTGATTCGGAAGCTCATTTTGAGAAAAATATATTACAAAACGAAACCCATTTGGAAAATATATTAACTAACCAGATTTTCATTAAAATCAAAGCGACCAACCAATGTTGCGTTAAACAACAATTCTTAAGGATTTATCGAAGTGAATTTGATTTTTTTTATTTGAAATTTAAAGATCGATATTCCTTTTAAATTCAAATCAAAGTTCCTAAAATAAAAATTTGTCAAATCCAGTTGCGGTCAGTGTCAGTTAAGAGTTCAGTTGCAGATTTTGCTGGTCAAAAACAATTTTCGTTTTCAATAACATAATAAATACATAATTGAAGTTGTTCTAGATTTCAATGAAAATAAAAAAAACTTGAGAAGAAACTTTGTTTTCATAACTTTCTCTCTGCATTTGTTCTAACTATACTTTTATTATTCAAGTCTGATTAAAATTTCATGTTTGAACTTGAGAGTCTAATGATTTCTCTGTTTTGCTAATTTGGTTCAAATGTTTTTTAAAAATATAATAATTTAATTATTTACAGAATTTGAGCTTGACCTTTATATCGATTTCGAAAAATGATGAAAAACATCCTCACGAAATTACGAGAAATGGTTTCAAAGTTCAATGCTTTGCTCTGAAATCAATAATTTTGAAATTTTTCAACTTTTTAAATTGTTTTAACAAAAAAACATTTGTTTTAACGAGATTATATTTATGAAGAAAAAGTCAGCTATTTGGAATTAAAAGTAGAGTGATTTGACATTCGTTGTCCAATAGAGTGCAATTTGTATGGGAAATTTGAAACCTGTGGAATGTTTAGTGCTGCCCGCTAAATTTGGGCCTGATCTGGCCATGGGAAACGGTCACTCAACGAGCCTGAAGTTTGTATGGGAGTAACCATCCAAAACCCGATTTTTCCGCTGTAAAAATTACAGACTCTTAGTTAACTATCGTTCTACGCTATTGATGAGAAATTGGTTTTTCATGTACATCCTGAATAAATTGTCTAAAAATCCCATACAAACTTCAAGCTCGCAAATCGACCACTTCCAGTGGTCCGATCTGGCTGCATGGGACCTTGTACTAGGCCTATTTAGTATTAATTTAAGACTGCAGCGCATAATTTTTTAAAAAGTTGGCTCATTTGGGCACTTTATTCCACAGTTATTCACTATTTTAGTAGTTTTAACCAATTTTTTTAAGCAAGTTTTTTTTTATCAATTACTTTTAACAAAATTGTTAAATAAGATCCAACAGTGCAAGTTTTCAAAAAAAAAAAAAAGTTTTACAAAAATATTGAAAAAAATCATTGAAAACAGGTTTCCTGTACCCAAAAATTGCAGACACAGTTCTAATGCCGTGCTAAATGTAACGTCTTCAGGGACGTTCGGTACAAAGCTCAGAAGACCATTCTCATTGACAGTTGAATAGTCAAATCAATGTTGTATGTTTTTTTTTTTCAAATGCTTGCAAGTCGCATAAGTCTTTAAAAGAATCATGTGGTCTAAAGAGCTGATATTTGTTACGGAAGCTCATGGAGACGATATAAATTGACCATATTTTCATCAATATAAAGGTAACCAATGTGGCGTTGAAAAATAATGTTTATGGATTTTTCTATTTTGTTCATTGTCTTTAAATTTCGGAAACATAGGTTTTCAGAACTGTTCTTCGATCCTTTGCATGGAGTTTTGAGCAAACGGTCGGGAAAAATGACATTAGATTAAATTTTAAAAAAAGTAATCTCTTAATCCTCATTTATTCTGAAAGGTTTACCCGTTAAAGTTCCTGGACTGTCAATTTGACACTCTTGACTAAAACCACAATATCCCTCTTGTTTTCAACCGATTTGTACATTATCTATAGTTTTGGAAATCTCGCAATGTAACTCATTTATGTTTTTCAGACAATATTCGGCTACAATACTCCAATTCTCCATTATTCTAAGTCTAAGAAAAAAATCCTAACAAGTTTCGGGAAAAAGACTGTAAATTAGCTATGAAAACTCAAAAATTTTTACGTACTACCCTAGAGCACTGAAGTTGAAAGCTACCCAAGCAACCAAAGGTCTCATAAAACAGGTACAAAAAAGCTTACCTAGCCCCATCATTAATCTGAAGTACGTTCTATACAGCTCGAAATTTAACTGAATCAAAGCAACCGAAAGATTCCTTTTAATTCAACCACGGTAAATAAAAAGTTCATATACCGGTATTTCGATAGCAACTTACTACCTTCTTCAGTGAGTGCTTTCGATTTGAATCGAAAACGCTCACTGAAGAAGGTAGTAAGTTGCTATCGAAATACCGGTATATGAACTTTTCATTTACCGTGGTTGAATTAAAAGGAACCTTTCGATTGCTTTGATTCAGTTGAATCATTCAACCAAGTAGGCTCACAATACAACAGAGTCAAATTTAAGTTCTTATTTATTACATTCAAGTCCCAAACCAAATCTCAATGACTTACTTTTCAGCTCTCAGCGGCTTTTTTATACAGCTTCAAAAAATCGAAAAACGAGATAAAAATTCTTTCTTTATCTCAATTGCACCTTAGAACTGCTTTATATCACTTTCTCTTGATTGTTTACTTCGTTAAGTACATGACGCCGGATTTCAAACTCGACAAATTCCTCAATTGCTTCTTTTCTACATTTCCTCTACATGTACTGCATCAAGATGATCATTCAAGTGCCAAATTACTTATTGCAAAAAAACTTCCCCAGTATGGGGATCGAACCTCGACCTTCGTGGTGAGAATCGAACACGCTTGCAACGTACGTCCCTTACAACGTAAATAATAATCACTTTTGCAACTTTGGAGTTAATTAATGAGTACATGTAGTTCACTCATGGGAATTGGGCAAAATAAGTCCCGTTTTGAGCACATGTGTGTCCTTTATGTGACTTAAATCCCTTTTTACTACGTACCTATAAATCTCCTCTGCAACTTTTAAGTCCATCAAGAAGTACATACTCATGGGAATTGGGCGAAATATGTCACACATAACACACACCTTTGCAACTTTCAAGTTCATTAATGAGAACAAAAAATTCACGTGAGGGAATTGGGCAGTTGATTCTCTTTGTCAGCCAACATGTAACTTTCAAAGCCTTCATTCAAGTGAATATGTGCTGTTTGATTGCTTGGGTATACGTTTCGTACAAGGATATATATATATTTTTGAAATTTTTTAAGATCATGACAAAAAATGTAAAAAGTGGTGTTGTGTGGTGGGCGATTGTATAACCAGCCACACATCCCATATAATTAGGTACCGTACTGTGTTGAGCGCCAAGCATACGATTACACGGGTTGAACTGAGAGAGCAGAGAGCTTATGTTTCACGTGGCTGTGTGCGTTGCACGACTATATGATTGGCATTCAGTATGTGATAGCCAGCCGGTAACTGTTCAGTGATGCGTCACGCACACTATACTCTTTCAGACTCAGGGTATGTAGAGACAGCGTCTTCGTCAGCCATTCGTGTGCAAGCTTTCGGCCAACTAAGTCGGTGCCTCGTGCCTTGTGCAAAGGGTGACTTTATAGCAGTAATATGGAATTGCACATTGGCGACCTAAACAGGACGTTTTTCTTGGTGAAAGGTATTCGTTTGTTCAGAACTCAAAACAAAAGCTAAAAAGTCACCCTTTCGCAAGGAACAAGTTCAAATTTAATTGTGTTGACGATGCGTGGTGTCCATATTTCTCCGGAATGTTTGAAAATGTAAGTATCTAACCAGATTACATCTAGCTCGGAATCGAGCTTGAGCGTCGGTGGAAGAACTAAAAAAATACAGAAAATCAAGCGCGCTGAGAGTCCGCTTGTAAGAAGTATAGTTGTTGGCAAGTGCGTTGAGAGTCCACTTGTCAACAAACAGAGCGAGCTGGGAGTCCGCAAAGAAAATAAAAAAAAAAAACAAAGCGCGCTGAGAGTCCGCTTGTGAGAAGTATAGTTTTGGCAAGTGCGTTGGGAGTCCACTTGGCAACAAACAAAGCGTGGTGGGAGTCCGCTTTAGAGAAAAATAATTATACCAAGCGAGCTGAGAGTCCGCTTAGAGGGAAAAAAAAATAAAACCAAGCGCGTTGAGAGTCCGCTTGTAAAAAAAGTATTGTTGGTAAGTGCGTTGGAAGTTTGCTTGCATAAAAACATGAGAAAACAAGTGCGTTGAGAGTCCACTTGATAGGAAAAAAGCGTGATGGGAGTCCGCTGTTACAAAGTTAAAATTACGCAGCATTACAAGCGCGATCAAAGTCCACTTAAGAAAGAAAATTCAAGTTTATTGAGAGTTAACGTGTAAATAGAAAAGCGTACTGACTGTCCACTAAAATAAAACATGAAAAAATTGAAAGAACGCCTTAGAAGTCTACGGGTGTAACAGAAAGCTTGCTGAGAGTACGCCGTAAGTAGGAAGAAAAGATAGAGGAAAATAAGCGTAATTATAGCATAACTAAAGAAAAAGTTCTTCTACGGGGATCAACTTAAAAAGTCCAAGTAAAAATTAAAAAAAAAAAACTCAACAAAAAACACGTGAATTGATGGTCCACATGCAACCAAAAAAAAATGAGTTTCATTGAAAGAAAAAAACAGAAATCGAAAAGGGAAGAACTAGTGCAATGACTCAAGCTAAATAAATGAAGAAAGTACGGCAGATGTTTTCGGTAAGATTAAAATAAGTTGACACGAAGTAAATTGGAATTAAAAGCTCAAAGAGATGACAACTTTCAACAAATAACAAGAATAGTTCATCAAAATGCATATTTCAAACTTAAATTCGTAATAGATATTGAAGTTAATTTTATTAAATGGAATAACATAAATAAAACAAAGTTGGACAGAATTTCTAGAATGAAGAATTTTGCGGTGCGTTGTCTGTGAGTTGCTCACCAATTGAAATCCCTCGAGAATTCCTAACGTAAAACCGATACCAGTGGCTCAGCTCTACAAGATGGAATCGACGTGATCGTGAAAGGAAAGATGTGACAATACAAACAGATTTAGTTGTACGGACGACCGTATGTGTCCAAGATTCTCTCATTAACTGGAGGAAAGGACTGCCTTCTAGTTTTCATACATATAAGTTTTCAGTTGATTTTACAGTTATCTCTCACGCATATTCTCTTACGCGTTGGTGTTCGATGACAACGATTACCTCTCATCTCATCTAGTTCTATCAATATATGTTTTACCACAGCCAATGCACAGCAATCCAAACCAACACAAAGGTTTTTAAGATTATTTTCCATAAACGGAAAAGTGTTGGTGACGCAGACGGTTTTGGGAATAATACATATTTATATACTGGACCAAGTGAGGGAAGAATGCCACCTAGTGGTAAATTCCCTGAAGAAAAATAGGATTAGGTTGTGAGGAACGGTCAAACGATGAATAAGGACGTCAGTTACAAAAGATAAGATTGGAAAAATATCGGGTACCGGAATCTATGAAACTCGACATTCAGGCGAACGATTGGTTTTTGCTGTTTCAAAGCTTGTTCGGCATATTTGCATTCTTTTGTTAATGAATGGTAAACACATGGCATGGTAAAGAACATGGCAAGAAACCTGATTAAGCTGGCCACTTAAATTCCAAACACAAATTCTATTTGCCGAATTTTCCTTAATCTACACACTGAGGGTAAATGAAGTTTGGGTGTGTTTTGGAAACATATGTAATCAGTCGCTTTGGCGAGAGGGAAAAGCGAGCTAATGAAACAACACTTCCATTCTTGCTCTTGATTCACTAAATTCCAAAGAAGAACAAAAGAAACAAAAAAAAAAACGGAAATCGTATACATTCATGACAAGTTAAATTTCTCTTGTTTCGCATAAGAACAATGTCACCGGTTGCATTTTCTTTGGCTAACCGCCTTCACTCGCTCAGTTTTGGGTGAGTGATATGTTTAGATGAGAAGAGGCTCTTCACATGCTACGGCAAGGAGGTTTGCGAACAGTAATGGCTATGATTTTAGGTAAATGACGTCTACAAGTGGATTTAGGAAAATAATATGAAATTAAATAATTGTTCAACAACTTAAAATCCATTGCAGTTATACGAAGCATAGAAGAGTTATGTTTATTCCCTAAAGACAAATAAATGATACATAAAACCCACCCATCGAATATAAACGCAATCGGCACGATCTTAGCAGGGCCCTCTAGCAGGCGCAAGTGGTATTGGCTAAAAATGTCAAGGGTTTCTGAGATCTCATTCAGAAATCTGGACGAATTATCTGAACTAAGAGTTTTCTCATAAGATCTGAAAAAAGGATTGAAATAATCTATGAGTTATATTTGTTGCAAAACTTAAATATAGAATATTTTGTAAGTTGTACCAAACTGCTTCTTTCATGGTAGATTCCAACAAATGATTTGGATTTGAGAATCCTAGTTATAGTCTCTGTGCCAAGATGGCATAAAAGGACAACATCCATACATACTTATAACAGAAAGCTGACCTCATATTTTTTTGGAGTTAACTCACTATGTGAAAAACTCATGTCATTCAATTTACGAGTTGGTTTTGGAATGGTAGTATCAATACAATTTAGTTTGGGAAAACAAACATTTTTTAAGCGACCTCGACTATTCGAAATAACTGCAAGAAATATGAGGTGTGATCTTTGTGAAGTAACTCATACCGGCGAACATGCATTTTTTGCACTGCGTAGAATTTACTATTTATGGAACTACTAAAACTGGGAAAATTTAGCTAATCTTGGAAAATTTCGAAAATGCGTTTAGTTTATTGTGTTGCAAAGCGTCACTCTCTGGAAAAAGAAATTAATAAATAAAAAAAAAGAAGTAGAAAAAAAAACAGAACGAAATCGAAAACCATGATTTAATTATCGTTCGAAATTGATCTATTCAAAACAGGATCAAGATGGGGCAATAGCAAAAAGTTACAGCAACTTTGTTTAAAAATTTCGAGAATTAGTATTCTGTATACTCGAATTCTTGGTTAAGAAAGTGAAGATAAGCGTACCATTAAAATTAGTGTATTTGGCAACACTGATAACAGCGGAGGAAAAAAAATGACGCTTGATCAATATGTGGCTTTTATGTTCCATTGAAAACACTTGAAACTAACATATTCTATTAGGGATGAATCATCCCTCAGGATAAAAATCCCAAGAAAAAAGAACATTGTAAATGAACGGTCAAGGATTTCATTACTTTGAGAAGGACGAATCAAAACAGCTGTATAGGTTACTTTTACTCTCACTTAGCTAACTTGTCTGATTAGAGAGACCTCACAAACATACTATGATGCGATGAATTCTGCATGTATTTGATATGCTTAACGCTTATGTGGGCAAAAGAAATTTTAAACTTATGCTATGTTAAAACAAACATCCAAAGAAAATGTTAGAAGGATTATAGTGTTGAAGTATTTCAAGTTAATTTTAACTATTCGAAATTAACTTTAACTATTCGAAAGCCAAAAAGGTCTCTAGCTGAACAGATAAAAAGAACGAAACAGATGATCGAATCTTAATAAAATAAGCATGATACCAAACCAAACGGTTGAATCGATGTTATGTGTGTTATTAAATTATTGAGTAATTTAAGAAAACTATGAAACTTTCTTGCAACATTTTTTTTTTCTCAATTTTGTAGTGGGAAGATGTGTGGTGGGCGATTGTATAACCAGCCACACATCCCATATAATTAGGTACCGTACTGTGTTGAGCGCCAAGCATACGATTACACGGGTTGAACTGAGAGAGCAGAGAGCTTATGTTTCACGTGGCTGTGTGCGTTGCACGACTATATGATTGGCATTCAGTATGTGATAGCCAGCCGGTAACTGTTCAGTGATGCGTCACGCACACTATACTCTTTCAGACTCAGGGTATGTAGAGACAGCGTCTTCGTCAGCCATTCGTGTGCAAGCTTTCGGCCAACTAAGTCGGTGCCTCGTGCCTTGTGCAAAGGGTGACTTTATAGCAGTAATATGGAATTGCACAGGTGTAATAAAAGAATTTTTCAATCAGTGAACCGTCGAAGTTGTTTTAGTTTCACCAGATTATTTTTGAAAAAAAATTATTGGAATGTTGACGTAATTTGGCATGTTTTCGCATCGTTGGATTTTCAAAATACGTAACACAGAATTTTTGACAAATTATCAAAGGTTTTCTCAATATCTTTCATCTTCAGTGTTTATTCAGCTCTCTCTCTTGTTCTAACACACGAGCTGCTCCGTAAGTTTGAAAAAAAAGCATAGAAATCAAGTTTATTCTTATTCTCTTATAACGTGTCAAAAAAGCAACTCATGAAACGAACACTAACAAAATATCGATGGCACATTTTTTCATGAATATTCACCACTTATCTCATTGAAACAAATCAAATTCATTACTTATTTGTTATATTGTACTATCAAATTATACAGAAATATGTTTTGTAGATACGTTTAACCTTATTAAAAAAAAATTAAAAATCATTGTATTACCGTTTTTGCGATATATTTTCATGTTTTCAAACAGGTTGGATAGTTTTTGAATAAAAAAAACTTTTGTTTATTTCTAACGCAACAAATACTGTGATGATAATTGCAGGTTTACAACTCAAGTAAGTAAGTATGAAAATTTCAATGAAACTGTGCCATGCTGCCCCTTTAGTTGCATAGTTTATGAGGTTCTGTTCTTTTATAAAATACGAACAGTCTCCCAAAACCACCCTCAGCATGTTCAGACAACGCCTTAGCTCATAGTCCCGCACTAACCAGACGGATCATCCCCGGGGTTGTTTTGTCCCCAAGTCCCCGGGAAAAGAGAAATATCAGTCCTACGAAGAACGATTGCGTGTACTTACCACTGAAAGTCGGAGGTGGGAGTGTTATTGATGTCATCTTCAATTAATGCGCGCCAAAAAGACTGATGCCCGGACAAACACTGATGCCGCATCCTATCAACATCCTCTGGCTTGCTCTGGAGCAGAAGCACGACAGGATTCTGTGTGGAACTTGTAGTGGGTACTTGAGGTCAAAAAGTGCAGAGTAAGAGAAAATAATGTTATAAAACTATTATGAAATTAAGTTAAGAAACAATTGGTTGCCATATAAGGTTTTTTAGGAAGGTTGCATCTGAAGTTAGTAATAACCAATTAAAGAAGTAGCTGGAACATTTTTCAAAATAATTTCAAGAAAAAACGAGAAGAACCACATTGATTGAAGGTATCGTTTTAACCCTACAGTACCCTACGGGAAGTTGGTAATAAGTATAGATCCATCCAGTGACGACTGTCGGGGCTTTCGGTTGGGGGAGCTGATGGCACGTGATGACAAGTTTTGCGGACACGAAAGACTTCCGAGAGGGCAGAGATCTTCTCGGGAAGTCGGATGGCCCTGTTAGAGGTGAAATGTGGGCCATTCGGTGTGTCACTATCAGTTTAGTTAATTGGCAATTTGATGAGTTATTGGGTACCTTAATTGATTGTGAAGTGTTTTCTCTGCACGCCTTGAATGGCTCGTGTAGACGATATTTCGTGCAGCAACAGACGATTAGGTGTGATTCCGGTCTATTTTTTGTCCTCAATGAGCCTTTTTTTTTCAAAAGAATTGATCAAAGCTTATAGCGTTGAACGGACGATAGTTTTGAATTTGCTTGTAGGAAGCAAACACATTTGCAAACCAAATAAAGTTCAATTGTCTGCACTTGAGAGCGCTTGATTGTGATAGAGTTGAACTGATTTAGGAGGAATTTCTTTTTTCAGAAAAAAATCCTGATTGTTTTAATGTTATTTTTCCTTAAAATTTGGAATTTATTTCAAACGGATATTCTTCATTAGTGAAATCTCTTCGATACCAAACATGAATTGGCTTTCTTTCGCAATTTTGTTTTCCTTTTTTGTCTTAATTTTAAAGCTCGCCGATTCAATGAAACGATGCGAATGTTTTTCATAGTTTGTTTTTTTTTTCGCTCGCTACCCACAAATTGAGGGAAAAACGTTTCCTGCTAGTACTCTTTAGTAGCTTCCAATTTCTTCTCGTTAGTTGGTCTAACTTTTCCATTTTCAGCTAGCTTGGCGATCAAATTGAAGCGAAGTTTTCGACCATTCCTTTCGATCCAATTTTGCACTTTATAAGAAGTTGAGAGAGAAAAAAAACAAAATCGCCCGTATTAACGATGCTCTAACAACTGGAAGACGATTCATGAAAATTTGATGTCCTTCTAGCGGGGGGCGGAATTTAATATGTAATTAGGAAACTTTTGCCAGTAGCACAATAATCTTGGTGCTGTTAAATAGATAATTGCTTTCCGGGACGTGATGTAGTTCGGGTGAACTGTCCTAAATCGAAAAGAATTATATCGTATGCTTTTAACCACTTGTCATGGCACCTTTTAGTGTGTTGATCATAAAATGTCACACCAAGTACATGATGATGAGAACCATTAATTCATAATCATTCCTAAATTTTCTTCATTAAGAATTTAAAATGCTTAAAAATTATGTTCACCGAATTCTTTAGATCGATGATAGACAATTCCATAATACCACCAAAAAATTCTGCATAAGGTTTTCTATTATTTTCAGAAAAAAGTTAGGATTACCAAAAATTTAAAACCACCACTTCAGATGCAATGGTTTTGCCAAAATAAAAGTTAAACGGGAGGCTGATCGGTTTGTGTAGTTACGTTAATGAGCCCCCACTTACTTGTTTGTAAACATCTGATGAAACCAAGCTATTCAGCAAATCAGCTAGATGGAAGTTCCAAAATGGCTTTATCACAGCTAAAGAATCGTGCACGTGGTTAAGATAGTGTCGGAGGTTTTAGACAAGTTTTACTCATTTGAAAAAAAAGACATGGACTTATGACCTGGGGAGGGGATTTTGGGGGTTAACCACCCCCCCTCCCCCCTCCCCCTCTCAATCAAATTTTGATTGTTGACTTAAAACTGCCAAAATCTCAAAAAACATCCCAGGTCCAGAATACTGCTAAATTTTCCCAAAGTTTTTTTATTAGTTGATTGGAATTTAGTTCTATAAATGAGATAACAGTTCTGAGATATAATTTAAATCAAAATTGTATTTCAGTTATCGTATTTCGGATTTTGTATCCAGTTCAGGATATGTGATTTTATAATCGAATCATCATTTAACCCTTTAATGCATAGTGTTGTTTTAAAACAACACTAATCAAAATCCAAATATCTCGGAAACGCCTGGATATTTTTGTGTATTGTATTGACAAAAATATTGTAGAGATTGAAAGACATTTGAACATGGTATTTTTATCACGAAACATTAATGTATGTGTGAGACATCGTACAAAGTATGCAGAAAAATCGCAAAAATCAAATTTATTATTTTTTTTAAAAAAGTAGTTTTTGGAAAATCACTGTTATTTCTTCATATTTTGAAAAACTTACAAATTTTTTAATCTCAACCAATCACATACACCTTCCTGCAGCCAATTAACATGATTGGAAAGAAATTTGCAAAATGGTATTTAAATAAATTAAGAATTTCAAAAAATATTTTTTAACTTTGATGGGCCATAATTTTTATAATACTCAAAATTATGACTTCAAACCTGTTCAGTTGTGTTATTCGAATTAAAATATTATTATTTCAATGAGTCAATAACTTCTACTCTTATTTAAAAAAAGTCATGCATTAAAGGGTGAAAACTAGAATTAAAATGGTGTGATGAAATTTTGTTCTAAATTCGGTTTCGCATTTCATACAAAACTTGTTTCATGTAGGTTCGAATCATATATGCGTTTTCAAGGCCGGGCGAACGTGAAATGACTTCACTCCAATAGGTGTTTAAAAATTAGTGTTAAAAAAATGACAGAAAGTTAGATCGCCTCCGGCGGTATTTATCCCACCTTAGTCATTTAAGATCTAAGAAATTTCATTCAACGACATTCTATATCGTTCACGAACTAAAACTTATTTTGAATTGTCAATTTAGATTTACAATTTACTAAACCTTTTTTATTAATTTCAAATCTGGACCCAAAAAAAACTACATTGTCCTCAAAATTGTTTTTTTTTAAGAAGTTTATCGAAAAAAGTTTATCTATTACTTTGTTACTTGTCATTTTGATAATAATTTTTTTTTTCATATCAATACAATTTTTTTTTGACAATTCGTTTATTTGAAACGGCTTGGACTGTTGGTTTTACGGAGCCAAACTCTCATTTTTTGTATTTACAATTCATTATTTAAAACTATTGTAGTTGGGGAAAGGAACAGAAAAAGGGAAAAGAAATTTATACACGGAGATCGATAGATTTAATGTAAAGGTATAATTCGAACATGTAGTCTAGGTCTACTGCAGCCAACACATCCCTTACTGGAACGTTTGGTGGTTTACCTCGGGCCCCGAGAAGATTTACAAATTTAAACTGATATGAAATATTTTTAAAGAGAAATTTCAGCCTTAATTTTTTATTGTGTTTCTTAATCATCTTAATGTTCACCTCCACATTAAGGGTTTTGATGAATCACTCAAGGACACAATTTACATTTTCTTGAGGTGATAAAAAAAAGACTATTATGATTAATTTCGGTGCCCTAAAACTTTTGGAAATAGTTCTGAATTATTCAAGATATAACTGCTCCTTTAAGACATAACTTTAAAATATTAAAAAAATACTTTTATCAACTTTCTCAAAGACCGCAAGTAATTTTGACATCTGCACAAAAAATATAAAGAAGTTTTTTATTTGTTTTCTTTTCCCAATACTGTGAGATCGAAGCAAGCTTTGCTCGGAAACGGTCGTGTTTTTTTTTCGGTCGCCGCGTTCGATATTTTCGTCGGCAATAACTCACAAAGAGGAAATATGGCGAAATGTTTCGTTGCATTAATTTGTAATGTGTAAAAATGGATTCTCCATAGAAAAGGAGTGGTGTGTGAAGTAACGAAATAGGAGAGTAGAATTCAAAATCTACGATACATTAACGATCTAAACGGGCCCAGTTTCTACTTTCGGCTGCTGTTGTGCGTTAACACGAGAAAGAAAATGTGTTTTATGCAGTGTTTTCGAGGTTCCGTGAATCAAACGAAGTGCTTCCCGCTGGCAGTGAAATTTAGAAAAAAGTTATCCCATATAAGAAATTATATAAAAGGAAAATATGGAATCTTAGGGATGAATCATCCCAAAGAATGAAAATCCCGTACAAAAAAAAAAATTGGTACGGGATGTGAGAAAAATGACCGCTGCAATTCACGCGTGAAGCGCCGAACTCAGAAAAGTGAAAAAGTTTCAAAATGATATGAAATGGAAAATGTGAAGAGATAACCTGTGAGCGCTTGAAAAAGCTAAATTGGCGATTTTAGTTTGGCTTGGTTGCGCGATGTAGTAGAACAAACCACTAAAGTGCACTGTGTGGAATTTAGAAGGGAAAGAAAATGATGGTGATGGGTGATGGTAGTTATCTAAGAGCTAGAGAAAAGCCAAGAAATGGAAAAAGGAAGAAATATTGACTAGATTAGTTTAGGTAACAGAAACAGAGTGCCAAAGAGGAAAGAACATGTTTGCTGTTTCGGGTGTGCTAAATGCTGATGTCAAGTTGGCCACAAACCCTGGTGATTTTTAAACTTGGATTGCTTCGATTATATTTCCTGAGATTTGCAGTGCAGTATATTGAAACGACATAAAAGCTAAGTATATTTTTCCTAAATGTATCTTAATTTACCATTGAGAGGCCGTGGCTGGGGTTATTTTTTTACATTCTTAATTATTGACACAGATTGGTATCTTAGCACAGTGGGGCACATTTTCTTGTGACACAATCTTAAAAATACATCGTATTGTTAAATGTTTGTTCGTGTTTACGGTGCTGTAAAGTTATGGTGGGGAGGGGGGGGGCGGCGGTGGGTGGGAGGCGGTTTTGATATTAATCCTTTTTTTGTTCTTATAATATTTCATTTCAAGAGCGAGCAAAGGCGCTATATCCAAGGTCAAAGACCAGAAATGGTAGTGCATTGAAATCCGGAACTCTCAATATTTATTTTTATTTTAACTAACGTGAATAATGTACTGAAATCAATTTTTTTTACACAATGGTTCTTATTAAAATTTTTCAAAAATTTGTAAGTTTCTTACTTTATTCATATTTAGGGTTTTGAATTTCTATGCAGAAAAACATCATTTCCATCCCCAGAAGGACGAATTCCTCGGACCACCATCAAGGAGCACAGGAAGTTTAGCATAAGTGCTCCCAACGTTAGAATATTAGTAGTAGCAATGGAAACGTATGGTACTGTTGTCCACGTTTCTTCCTCCCTGTGTTCCTGTTGTCTCTGCGTCCAATACTGCACAGTGGGCCCGGCCAAGTTAAGATGAGTAGTAAATGTACTTTTACTACTCACCGGGATGCTGACAAGATCTGGCTGTGTATGTATCATAAGCATAAGCATAAGCATGTTTTCTTTTCCCAATACTGTGAAATTAAAAAAAAATGAACGAATTTTTAAAGAAGACTTTTTAGATTTAAGACATTTTTAAAATCAAAAATCGACTCGTTTTTCAGACTTCAATCAATTTTTTGATTGAATTAAAAAAAAATTCTGCTTTAATGTCAAAAATATTTACTTCAAATTTTTCAAAACTGTAAAATTTTACTTTTTCAGATCATTCATCGTCATCATCATTAAAATTATATTCCATAATTAAATAAAGGATGCTGAACAAATTCCAAATCAGTGTTTTCATGTAGATTTGTGAGATATTCAGTAACCAATGATTGATTTCACTTAAAACTGATTCATTTTAAAAATTATAATCTTCTTTTTATCAAAAGAAGTGATGATAGACATAATCTTAAAAAATGTTCGAGTTCAGGACGCAAAAATCTAATAAACGCATCAAAATGCTGTCTCTTGAGTTACAAATTTAATTCCATTCAAAAAGGTTTACAGCGACAAGAAAAAAAATAGTTTTTAAAATGTTAAGTTCATTCATTTTCATCTTTAAGATATGGTTAAATTTTTGAATAATTTAATCACAGTTAGTTATTAAAAAAAATAGCATTTTAGAAAATTGATAAAAGAGTGAGAAGAATTTTAATAGAAGCATTTTCATCATATGTCATCAAATTGTTCTTCATGGAACAAATCTTGTGATTTCATAATCTTGAAATTTTCTCACTGAAAGAACATAACTTTTACCGATAAGGCCGATGAAGTAAATTTATTTATTTTCAAAAAACTTACCAAATTTTAAAGTCAAACGAATATAAAAATGCAATATTTTCATATGTTTGCATATGCAAAGTTTTAGTACTCAGAATACATAATCTTGGAAGCCTATTAATTTAAATTTTGATTAAGAAAACATAGTTTCGTGCTTTTGTCCTTTCCAGGACCAAATATTTTAATTGACGATGACAGAATATTCATTGCTAGACATTTTAAACTTTAACTGCACTGGAAAGATTATAAACATTTCACTAATTTTTAAAAAATTTTAATCCTCTTTTTTGAACCGATCATGGTTTTTTAATTACTCTATGAAAAGTTAGTAAAACGATTCGAAAAAGCAAGTTTTAAGCTTAATTTTAATTTTGTAATGTTAGCTAAATAAGTATTTGCATTGATCTTTCAAGAATTCCTTATTTTTATTTTTATCAGTTTCATATTTGATCACTCAAGAAATCGGAAATCAAATTCATAATGAAACAGAAGAATTTCATTTAAAATGATTAATAACTAACAATTAATATCATTTTGCTAAATAAAATATTAATTGTTAATTTTTGACCTGATTTGAAATCCATTTGAAATATCAAATGTAATTTTTTTTCGAATCTGAATTTATATTTTAGGTAACCAATTTCTGTGCCCTTATTCTGGTTTTATTCGAAATTTTCATTCGCATTCGTTATCTATTGTTTCGAAAATATTGACTTAAAGTTTCTAGTTCAAAAAAGGATCATATTTTTATTTATTTACTTATAGCTTACCAGAACTAACATTGATTTGAAACTATGATTCTCACTTTTTTTAAATTTAATTAGTATAACTTATTATTTATTGGAATTTGTTATGACCTTCAAGGTCATGAGTAATAAAATGGTTTAGTTATAGAGTCTCATTGAGGGCTTTGAAACAAATAATGCCTCATATTTAAAAAATTTAATCGAGAAATTTAGATTCTGGAATCCGTTTGTACCTCAGAATACATTCAAGTTTTAAATTTAGGTTTAGTATTCAGATTCAGAATTAATACTTAAAAGATAAAGATGGATAAGATGAATATTTTTTTAAGGAATTCGAAGCGCAAAAGATCACAGACTTATACATTTTATTTGTAACTCAATTTGAAAAATTTAACTAAAATTCAAAATAGAAGGGAGAACTTTGGTTTATTTTGCAAGTTACATATTTTGGAAAAAAATCTGTTTTTTTTGTTGAGAAATATCTTTAAAAGAATTTTAAAATTTTTGAAATTGACGCTCAAGGTCTGATTAGGGAGTTTTTTTGTCTAAGCTTTCAGGGTGCGTTCATGCGGGTTAGGGTTAATTACCGATGAAAGTAATTTCCCTATTTTGTTACTTAAGGCTTATGTAAAAAAAATTAGCATATCATAGAGCACAAGCTTCAAAATTTGACAGAATGCTATTCTCTTACAGTTGATATTTTTTATGCAACTTCTACACAAGCTAGATAAACTTATTTACTTTATTCCATGAGTTTTGAACATTTTGCGGGCACAAGGAAGAGAGATACACCTATTTTAGTAAAAAATTTACATGAGTTTAAAGCATTTTGAGAATGAAAAAATTCCAACTGTGAAGACGAGAACGCAAAAACATTGATTCCATGCGCACAACAATAATAATATTAAAAAAAAAAAAAGGAAATCGCCTGTTACCTCGAAACCAACCTCGTTGTCAATTCGCTTTAATTTTTGATTGCGTTGATCGATTTTGCTAAAAGTTGGCCTATAATAGAAATTACTTTTTCCATAATCTCTCAAAATTTTGAAATGACAAAGTAAAATTTGACAAAGTTTCAGCATATTTTGTGAGTCAATCTCAATTTTCCTTATATTTAATATCACAGCTGTATTACTCTCAAAATGTTCTAAACTCATTGAATGAAGAGATTAAAAGTATATCTAGATTGTGTGAAAGATTCATCCAAAAATATCAAGTGAGAAAGAAATGGTATTCTGTCAAATTTTGAAGTTTTTGCGCTGCTCACGGCGATTTCATTCTTTATGAAATGCAAATGTACCTTCAAACTTAAAAGATGTTTTCTTAATTTTTCGTTAAACAAAAAAAATTTCAGTCGAATGGATTTTGAGATAAAGGCTGTGGACGTTGTTGTGTCATATAAGAGACGTTTAAAAGGGTTTCTATAATATTTTGCCGTTTTTACACGTCTTGCTGTATTCTGCAAAAAAACTCAAATGAAGTGTATTGATTAGAGATTTTTTTGTTTTCAGAACAAATTTGTTAGATCTCAGAAAAATTTCCTCAAAACATTCTCAAGATAAGTTTTTTTTTACACCGTAAGGGAAAATAATACATGAAGATACGCTAAAACGGCAATTTTGCACCCAAGCCATTATAGAAAAAAAAAGATTTTTGATGGCTCTCATAAAAACATGGTGTCATTCTGTGTTTTCTAAGAAAACAAAACTGTTCTAATTGGATGAACAGAACTACTTATGTTATTCAAATTCTCTGACTTGTTTTGGAATTTGATAAATATTGTACTGTTTTGCGGTGTGGATTGATATTACAAGGAAACTGCATTTTTTATGCCTATCATTTAAAAACTGTTTTTGGAATTCTAATTTTGGTGTCTCGAATTCGAATCATTTGAGAAATGTTTTCTATCAGCTCTTGTTTTAGTGATATGGCGTGCGGATGATTTAAAATTGATCAATTTTGAGTAAAATCGATCATTGATAAATGATGAACCAACGAACCTACATGAAAAACAAAAACTTTTGAATCTATTTATTATCCTTCATAAAATTTATGATTCAGTTTTCATCTAGATAGATTTAAAATATCAATATCAATTTCATTTAAAAGAACAAGTTTAATATCAAATTTACATTTTTTGTTATTTTATTAAATAACATTACAACTGTTTCTGACTACGCTCAAGAAAGGTTCCAAGGATTTTATATTAAAGTTGCCAGATTACCCGGTTATACAATTCGAGAAAAATCAGATCTGGCCCGGTTGCCCAGATCTCATTTGAAAAGCCCAATTTTTGTCCAAGTTCACTCTCATTCACATTCTCAAATCCAAAAAAAAAAATTATTGTATTTTTTTTTCTTATTTATTCGTTCAAAACGAATTTTTTTGAGCAAGTGCCACGAAAGGTTTTTTAAAAGCCTGAAATACGATTGAAAATCTGCTGGTTAATTTGGATGAAACTAATTTTCATCGATTTTTTTTTGTATTTTTGATAAGTAACTCCACGGTTTTAACTGAAGTTTATTGAGAGTATTTGAATTTATTTTAGAACTTTGTTGAAGCCGCAAAACGATTGAACTCACAGTTAAAGAAATATCTAAGGTTTTTATAAGTGAAGAAATTTCTTAAAAATCAAGTCAAAAATGCCGTATTAGCAAAGCTTTTTAAAAAAAATTCATAGAAATCGAAAATACTCGCGACTCAGGGGAAAGTTGATAATTCAAATCTTTGAAATGTTCTACCGTTTGGCCTTAAAAGTGCCCAAATTGATAAAATGAATTTTTACCCATTTCCTAGAGCTATTTTGAAAACAAGAGCTGCTAGAAATAAAATAAAAAATTAATAGTAGATTTGGAATCAATGCCCCCAAATGATCCTAAATCGATCGTTTAGTTCTTTGCACTTCAGGTTGTGCTAAATATTTGCTAATGGTCAACTTTTTTTGTCGATCATAGAGGGTTTATTTCAAAGTTTATTTCAATTTCAATTTCAGACCCCGTTCGATTTTGGCAACACGCCCGTAAATTTTGTGTTACCAAAATCGAACTGTTTTTTTTTTCTAATTTTTGCCACTTATTGCCACAAAAAACTATTTTTATTATCATTAACGTAATTTTTCAATAATTTCCGACTATTTTCAGTATTTTATTACATTTTTTATCATGTGTTATGCATTTGGCACTTTTCTGGTTTTGTTAAAAATGTTTGTTTTTTTTTGCGATATTTGACATTCATCATTATTTTTTAGTTTAATTAAATCATTTTTAAGTTTTTTGTATGTATTTATTTTTTAATTTTATGATATTTCCATCTTTTTGTCATTTTTTGTCATTCGAAAAATTGTTTTTGTTGTAGGGGTGACAAAAAAAGAAATTGATATTTGTTCCTGCATTATATTACTCCTGTTATAGAGAAAACTATAAGGTAATGTTTTTTTCTGAAAACCGTTCCATTTGATTTGAGCACATGCGTCAAATTTGGATGTTGCCAAAATCGAATGTTGCCAAAAATGAACGGCGTCTGTATCCTGTTTATTGATTTTTTTATACTACTCTGCAAGCTGTGTAAATTTCGGAACATAATTATGCTCCATTGACTGAACTGAATATTCATATGAGTGATTTTGCAAAATAAGACTGCATCACTCAAACCTTATTGGACTACCATTTTTATCAGAATAAACATGCCGCGCAAACATAACGGAAACTTGTTTCTCAAAGCCCCGAAAAGAAATCCCTTACACCGAATTTATTTGAGTGAAAAAGAAACTTTTCCTTCCCGAGTCAATTTCGCCGACAGAAGTGAGAATGAAAAAATGATATATACACTCCACCCACCAGGGGATTTTTTTTTATTATCTGACGGGTTTGCGCCGGGGGTCTTCAGATTTTCCCCAAAATTGAAATTTTGGTTCATTTTTGCGACTTAAAAACACATGTATTTTTTCAGATTTCTAACATTTTTATTTTTTGAGTTAGCTTCGGTTAGATTTTTTTGTAAATAAAAAATAACCATTTTTCAAAGCTACATAACTCTGTTGTTTCTCAACGGAAATTATAAAATAGCACATCAAAATGCATTGAAATTTTATCAGCTTTCCAAATAGAATAGTTGAAAAAAATTAAATAATGACCTTCAACATGAAAAGTTGTAAATAAACTTTAAATGGCGTCTAAAAGTACCGTCTGCACCACCGAATATTTTGCAAAAAATACCATTGTATAGCTCGATTCATGATGCAACTTTCATCTGAAGACACCAAAGTGGGCCATTAACACCTTGAAGAGTTATGAAAGAAATAATGACAATAAATCTCTTTTTTTGCATCGAAAACAAACAATGGTGGAACAACTGCACTCACATATGGAGATAGCAAGCACTTCTAACAACATGGAAACAAAAAAACTTACCAAAGCAGGTAAAAAACACTATGTTTTCGTCATTTTCAGACTGCCCCTACACGCATAACAGTCCCATATGAATTTTCGTCATTTTAGGTCAACATAAGGCTTCAACATAAAAGACTAAAAAAAGAGGTTTTGTTCTAGAAATTTCGAAAAAAAATAACAATTCGTGGCTGTCCTATATGAAATATACCTGAATAACAGTCCCATATGTGAAATACCACGGATTTGGTTACTTTTCAATGTTTCTTTCGGCGAAATAGTCTTTGGTTTATTGCTTTGAATCATTTAAACATTTTTCAACTCACTTGATGTCGAATGATGCACACTAGTTTTCGAAGGCAGGTCTAACTTTCTTAGGAATGACTTCCTGAGCGAAAAACTATTGGATGCAATCAAAAATCGTAAAAATATTCAACTTACAATGTGGAATTCATGATATTTTTTTGCAAAAGTATGTTTCTTTTTATGACAATTGCATTTAGAAGTTCAAAAATGATCAAATTTAAGTCTTAGAAAGTAGCTTGGTGATAAAAATATATTTTGTATGGGACTGTTATGCTAGTAGATTCGAAAAAGGTTTCAAATATGGTCGATTAACAGTCCCATAATGAATAAAAATGGTGCTCTCGACCTTACCAATAACCCAATTTCGAAAATTTCAGGCCTAACGATTTATTATGACAACATAGAAACGATTTTCGTTTATGCTGAAAAAGCTGATTGTCTCGCTTGCTTATTTTTGTATATGGGACTGTTATGAAAGAAGGGGCGGTAGATTGTTGCAGCTCAACTGACTTCATGTTATATCCAAAAATCTATTAACGTATGCGTTTATACCCAGTTTTGCACCAGGTCACAACAAGTTATGCACATTTTACTGTCATTTTTAGAAGTTTATGCGCTAAGTTTTGCATCCGTAATTCCCCAGATTTGATTTAAAATGGACGGTGGAACACTGAAGATTCTTGTGTGAGCGATCGAGGTAGCAAAACACTGACGACGAATTATGTTCGTTTTAGTATGGTAAACCTTAAAACTGGGCGAATGTAGAAAACGAATACGGTAAAAGTATCATATTTTCATCATTTTACAGCCTGGGCTGGCTATACTGAGCTCTTTGATTATTTCTACAACATTTGTGCCACTTTCTCATACTTTTTTGATCAAAGGGAAAGGATTTTGGTGTCCAGTGCTTAGCTCCCGATATAAACACTATGTAAAGCACGTCTATATTTCATTTTTTTAATCACATTTTTATGATCCCAAACACAGGGACTGGACCTTCTACTATTGGCATTGATTAAGCTTCACAATGATCTTTGCTCGAAAAATTAATAAGTTACATAGTATATGACCAGGTTGTAAAGCAACATTCCCATTATTAGTTATATCACTTAAACAATACGATACTCAGAATTTTAGTTAAAATTTAAAGTCAGTTTTGCTGTAAACACACAACAAAGCACGAAAAAGTAGTGTTTTTTACCTGCTTTGGTAAGTTCTTTTGTTTCCATGTTGTTAGAAGTGCTTGCTATCTCCATATGTGAGTGCAGTTGTTCCACCATTGTTTGTTTTCGATGCAAAAAAAGAGATTTATTGTCATTATTTCTTTCATAACTCTTCAAGGTGTTAATGGCCCACTTTGGTGTCTTCAGATGAAAGTTGCATCATGAATCGAGCTATACAATGGTATTTTTTGCAAAATATTCGGTGGTGCAGACGGTACTTTTAGACGCCATTTAAAGTTTATTTACAACTTTTCATGTTGAAGGTCATTATTTAATTTTTTTCAACTATTCTATTTGGAAAGCTGATAAAATTTCAATGCATTTTGATGTGCTATTTTATAATTTCCGTTGAGAAACAACAGAGTTATGTAGCTTTGAAAAATGGTTATTTTTTATTTACGAAAAAATCTAACCGAAGCTAACTCAAAAAATAAAAATGTTAGAAATCTGAAAAAATACATGTGTTTTTAAGTCGCAAAAATGAACCAAAATTTCAATTTTGGAGAAAATCTGAAGACCCCCGGCGCAAATTGTCAGATAATAAAAAAAAAATCCCCACCACTCACTTTGCTCCTGGGCTAACAGTTGTTAGGATATCGTTTTCTACCGGGCAGGACCTCCTCACAAATACGGGCTTGCATCACTAAATCCGGAAGCTCTCAGAAGATTTGCAATCTGCTCTTCCCTCCCCGTCATGACGCTTTCCACCAGCCAGCAGCAACGAGTCATAAAAACTCGGACGGCCTGAGCTAAGCAACGAACGACTAGAGGAAGAGTATAATATCAGCAGAAATTATGTTCTCCAGGCAGATATGGCGGGATTAAGGGCCACATAAGCTAAATCGAAAAAAGATTCCACCCGTAGGCATTAGGCAAGAAGCGGGCGAAATGGGTTCCGCCATTGGCCGGTTGGTGGTGATTTATGAGATTTTTTCGGCTTGTGGCCAGTCAGCAGCGGGCAGCGGAATCATAATAATCGGGCGGAGGTGCTTTCTGACAGAAACATAATAATTCTGGTCAGATTTCGCAGTGTGAATTCGCAGGATTTCGATGAATAATACGGGTCGGGGTACCATGGTCAGTTGTTTCCCGGAACAATTATTCTGATTCTTTTTCGTAGGAAAAGTTGTTCTTTTTGGCAAAAAAATTTCAATATCAGTTGAACACCAAAATGGATTATCAAAAACCAACCGTGACTGAGTTGATTCTTTTGAATAACATGGTTTCATTATGATTTTAAATCACATGCATTATCATCTCTCCCATCTAATGCCACGTTCCGGATCTATTTACAAAACTAAGCCCACCAATAACCATTGACAGCGATACGAGACCAAAACCGATACATATTTAACTAATTCCTGGTAAAGCTCACTTCAATATGCAACAAAAAAAACCCGGACTTTATTCGGAAACATGGCTTCGATAATGCAACAGTTTTATACCAGGGGGACCAATAACTCAGATTAAAGTTGTTTGTTTCTCTTAGTTTTGGTTGACCTGAATTAAGCCTTTTGGATCGAACAACAAGCCACGGGGTCTGTTCTGGTTTTTCAGTTATGCAAACCATAAGCGTTGGTACCGAGTGTAGCTAGGTAGGTATTTAGGTCACATGTTATCCTGACTCATGTTATGACACAATTAACACACGACGTATTACAGGACACGACACTTAACGTTCTTACAAACGGAAAAAAGGAAAAAAGAAATTACCTTTTTTGTCGACCGGTTTCGGGCTCGATGTTGCCCATCTACAGGACGATGTCCGACTGATCACACGAAGAAATTACTGGCAGGATCGTACTACGAGTGTCGTAGTATTCGTAGTATTCGTCGTTATCTCACGCAGACATTAAAGCTTCTAAACTCCAAACATAGGTCGATAAAATTTACTGTAGAAAAATAAGTTGAGGGAAAACTCCCTTTCCTTGACCTCTTAATCTCAAGGAAAGAGGACAACACCATCAAATTTGGAATTTATCGGAAACCAACCTCAACCGACCGATACATAACAGCCGATTCCAACCACTTTGGTGCGCAAAAACAAGCCGCCTTCCATTCCATGGCGCACCGCCTCTACAATATCCCTATGGAAAAGGCAGAATTCGAAGAGGAAAAGCATAAAATCCTTGAGGCAGGTTTTTTGAACGGTTTCGACAACGAATTTGTCCTCAAAATTCTCCGGAAACATGCCCGAAAAAAGTACCGAAGTGATGCAACCACCTTCAGGCCAGAGAAAGAAGAGCCCTATAGAGTTAGCCTGTCGTTCCACCCTAAACTAGCTAATGGGATAACAAAAATCCTTTCTCAACATTGTCTGAAAACAGCATACAAGAGCGGCAACACCCTTAAGGATCGGTTGGTCTCCTTGAAGGATAAGATCCCGAAAGATGAGAGATCCGGAATTTATTAAATCCCCTGTGAGAGTTGCCCAGCAGTTTACATTCGCCAAACTCGACGAAAATTTAAAGTTCGACTTAAAGAACATAGAAATGGGTCAATGAATCTAGCGTAGCCACCCACGCAACGGAAATCGGTCACTTCATAAACTGGGAAAAAGTAATCTATAAGAAGTGTGTTAGAAAAGCCTCACATTTGAACGCATGGGAGTCGATGTTCATAAGTACTTCCGAGAAACCGCTAATGAATGAAGATGACCCACCAATTATGTCACCGCTTTTCATCTTCACCAAAAGAAACATTTTATAAAGGAACCATCCTTCGATGAATACTACGACATTCGCAGTACGATCCTGCCAGTAATTTCTTCGTGTGATCAGGCGGACATCGTCCTGTAGATGGGCAACATCGAGCCCGAAACCGGTCGACAAAAAAGATAATTTTGAATCCTTTTTTCCGTTTGTAAGAACGTCAAGTGTCGTGTCCTGTAATACGTCGTGTGTTAATTGTGTGGTTAAGTTCTTACGTTGGTACAAATCCTCTTGAAAATGACATGTTATGACACTTTCCAAAGTATCTTTTTTAATTTTTATCTCCAATCAACAGTAAAAAAACAAGTAAAGAGTAACGTAAAAAGCATTTCTGGACTTGTTCGATTCCGTAAGCATGGACGTCATGGTAAGGAACCAGAATTGAATACAATATTCTAACACGGTTCGGACAAGAGAGTTGAACAGCGCTATCAAACAATTGATATCCGTAAAATCTTTTGTATTACGACGTATCAATCCTAGCGTAGCAAACGCCTTTGCTGTGATTGCTCCAATATGCGTTGAGAACTTCAGCTTTCAGTCGAAAACGACTCCTTAATCCTTTATCTCGCTCTACCGTTGAAGCGTAGTTTGTTCCCTTCTATAGTCGAATAAGATTGAATTTCGTGCTCTAGAAATGATACAGTATTGTATTTCCTTGCATTACGTTTGTGTTGCACCGTTTCAACAAAGTGTCAATATCATTTTGCAGCACATAACAGCCTAACGGACATGTCATCGCTCTGAAAATTCTCAGGTCGTCACTGAATAGATGTTTCGATGAGTGTTTTTGGAAGCATAAGTCGTTTATAAAGAGAGCAAACAATAAGGGGCCAAGATGACTTCCTTGAGGCACATCTGAGGATATCTGAAAAGCTTCGTACACAACGGTGCCTTTTTCAACGTAAGCTGTTCTATTCACTAAGTACGATCTTATCTATTTTGTGAGCCAACTAGGAAGACCCATCTTTTTAAATTTCTCACCGAACAGTTCATGTGGAATTCTATTGTAGTTTCTGATGTAGTTTCTTTATTTTATTTATCACTAGTTGACCCAGTGTGCTTCGCCACACCTTCCAAAAATTATTGGATTTTGTGGTACTTCGTTAATTAACATTTTATTTATTTGCACAAAATGTAAAATTCAATTTTAAGATCGTTGAAATGTTTTTTTTTTTAAATAAAACTGCCATTTTTTCTTCAATTTGAAATCTTTGCTATTTTATTTAACTCCGTGTTTTAATCCTTTTTATGACTCTGAATTTCTTTGCTTGAACGTTTTATAACTTTTGCCAAAATATTTTTTCATATTGGTAATCTTTGCTGCCCATTATTATCAAAGAGAAGATTTGAGAAGTCGATAACCCACTGAGGATGCTAGCAAGTAGCTAGTGAAATACTACTAGTGTTTGGGTCTTTCAAATACTGTTGCTGAATTCTAAGGAATTATCGACTACTTTGAAAACATATTTTGCTGTCGCTTTTTAATGTGGAGAGGGACTCAAACTTTCATAGAAACATTTTTTGTAACAGAATAACGTCACGGGACACTGAGTATACCTATTCGTTCTCGAATTATTATACAAATAGTGAAAGTTATCTTCTCCCCCATTCCTATATCCCTAAAGGGAAAGGGGGGTTTCATTACATCACAAATCCATTTTTTGTATACAAATACGATATCATATATGGCTCCATTCTCGATAAGTTCTCGAGTTATTCAAAAAATGGGTGACCCCCTCCCCATTTTATATCTCCCCTCTAGCAAGAGAAGGGGGTCTCATACCATCGAAGAAACATTGCCCGTACACAAATAGGCTTCCATGCTAATTTTATTCCATTTTCTCATTAGTTATCGAAATATTTAAAAAAAAAATCATGAGTGACCCATTTCTCACTCTTTATCGTTCCACTGAATGGAGGATGAGGTGCTAAACCACCGAAAAAACATTTCTTGAGCTCGAGTGCCATCTCATGCCAAATTTGGTTTCGGTTGGCTTAATAAGTTGTCGAGTTATGCTATAAAATTTGCATCGGAGCCCCTCTTTCTACCTATCCCCTACAAGGAAGGAGGATATCAAGATCAAACAATCCATGTAGAGATGTATCAAATAGTGATATTCGGCGAACGACCGAATACTGATTTCCGACTTTTTCAACTATTCGACCAAACGAATAATCGGTCAAACATTCTATTGAGTTTCTAATGAAAAAACAAAAGCGATTATTTAAATTTCCTTCTATTTCTTCTATATTTATACCCCTAATGTATTTTAGTCGACTATTTTTAATCAGATGGTGTAATACATGATTTTTTTTCAAGAAGGGGTCTTTCTGATTTTAAAAATGTCATCAAAACCTTACAGGACAGGACATTAGATGACTTGTCGCTTTTAGGGCGTTTATCACCAAAGAGATTGTATTCCTGTCAAATCTGGGACAAAATACGTCGAAATGGGTACCAAGCAATTTGGAATCGCTTATTTGATATCGAATAAGATGAAGAAATTGAGCAAGATATTTTCAAAATAAATGTTTAAAACAAGATTATATTTAACCTAAAGCATACCATACTTTCAGCCACGCGTATCCAACTGCCTGACAATCCAGAACGATTTTTGAAAAACAATTAAAAGAAGGGTTAAAATTTATGCTCATTTAATTTTTCTTTTAATTGTTATCAAATACAATAACTAAAAAAAATAAAGAGAAATTTGAGTTCTTTTCAATTTTTGTCATTTTAGTAATTTTTGTTAGTTTTGTAATTTTTGTAATTTTGTAGTTTTTGTAATTTTTGTAATTTTTGTAATTTTTGTAATTTTTGTAATTTTTGTAATTTTTGTAATTTTTGTCATTTTTGTAATTTTTGTAATTTTTGTAATTTTTGTAATTTTTGTAATTTTTGTAATTTTTGTAATTTTTGTAATTTTTGTAATTTTTGTAATTTTTGTAATTTTTGTAATTTTTGTAATTTTTGTAATTTTTGTAATTTTTGTAATTATTGTAATTTTTGTAATTTTTGTAATTTTTGTAATTTTTGTAATTTTTGTAATTTTTGTAATTTTTGTAATTTTTGTAATTTTTGTAATTTTTGTAATTTTTGTAATTTTTGTAATTTTTGTAATTTTTGTAATTTTTGTAATTTTTGTAATTTTTGTAATTTTTGTAATTTTTGTAATTTTTGTAATTTTTGTAATTTTTGTAATTTTTGTAATTTTTGTAATTTTTGTAATTTTTGTAATTTTTGTAATTTTTGTAATTTCTGTAATTTTTGTAATTTTTGTATTTTTTAAAATTTTTGTAGTTTTTGTAATTTTTGTAATTTTTGTAATTTTTGTAATTTTTGTAATTTTTGTAATTTTTGTAATTTTTGTAATTTTTGTAATTTTTGTAATTTTTGTAATTTTTGTAATTTTTGTAATTTTTGTAATTTTTGTAATTTTTGTAATTTTTGTAATTTTTGTAATTTTTGTAATTTTTGTAATTTTTGTAATTTTTGTAATTTTTGTAATTTTTGTAATTTTTGTAATTTTTGTAATTTTTGTAATTTTTGTAATTTTTGTAATTTTTGTAATTTTTGTAATTTTTGTAATTTTTGTAATTTTTGTAATTTTTGTAATTTTTGTAATTTTTGTAATTTTTGTAATTTTTGTAATTTTTGTAATTTTTGTAATTTTTGTAATATTTGTAATTTTGGTAATTTTTGTAATTTTTGTAATTTTTGTCATTTTCGTCATTTTTGTCATATTTGTCATTTTTGTCATTTTTGTCATTTTTGTCAGTTTTGTCATTTTTGTCATTTTTGTCATTTTTGTCATTTTTGTCATTTTTGTCATTTTTGTCATTTTTGTCATTTTTGTCATTTTTGTCATTTTTGTCATTTTTGTCATTTTTGTCATTTTTGTCATTTTTGTCATTTTTGTCATTTTTGTCATTTTTGTCATTTTTGTCATTTTTGTCATTTTTGTCATTTTTGTCATTTTTGTCATTTTTGTCATTTTTGTCATTTTTGTCATTTTTGTCATTTTTGTCATTTTTGTCATTTTTGTCATTTTTGTCATTTTTGTCATTTTTGTCATTTTTGTCATTTTTGTCATTTTTGTCATTTTTGTCATTTTTGTCATTTTTGTCATTTTTGTCATTTTTGTCATTTTTGTCATTTTTGTCATTTTTGTCATTTTTGTCATTTTTGTCATTTTTGTCATTTTTGTCATTTTTGTCATTTTTGTCATTTTTGTCATTTTTGTCATTTTTGTCATTTTTGTCATTTTTGTCATTTTTGTCATTTTTGTCATTTTTGTCATTTTTGTCATTTTTGTCATTTTTGTCATTTTTGTCATTTTTGTCATTTTTGTCATTTTTGTCATTTTTGTCATTTTTGTCATTTTTGTCATTTTTGTCATTTTTGTCATTTTTGTCATTTTTGTCATTTTTGTCATTTTTGTCATTTTTGTCATTTTTGTCATTTTTGTCATTTTTGTCATTTTTGTCATTTTTGTCATTTTTGTCATTTTTGTCATTTTTGTCATTTTTGTCATTTTTGTCATTTTTGTCATTTTTGTCATTTTTGTCATTTTTGTCATTTTTGTCATTTTTGTCATTTTTGTCATTTTTGTCATTTTTGTCATTTTTGTCATTTTTGTCATTTTTGTCATTTTTATCATTTTTGTCATTTTTATCATTTTTGTCATTTTTGTCATTTTTGCCATTTTCGTCATTTTTGTCATTTTTGCCATTTTTGTCATTTTTGTCAATTTTTTCACTTTTTGTCATTATTTGTCATTATTTGTCATTTTTGTCATTTTTGTCATTTTTGTCATTTTTGTCATTTTTGTCATTTTTGTCATTTTTGTCATTTTTGTCATTTTTGTCATTTTTGTCATTTTTGTCATTTTTGTCATTTTTGTCATTTTTGTCATTTTTGTCATTTTTGTCATTTTTGTCATTTTTGTCATTTTTGTCATTTTTGTCATTTTTGTAATTTTTGTAATTTTTGTAATTTTTGTAATTTTTGTAATTTTTGTAATTTTTGTAATTTTTGTAATTTTTGTAATTTTTGTAATTTTTGTAATTTTTGTAATTTTTGTAATTTTTGTAATTTTTGTAATTTTTGTAATTATTGTAATTTTTGTAATTTTTGTAATTTTTGTAATTTTGTAATTTTTGTAATTTTTGTAATTTTTGTAATTTTTGTAATTTTTGTAATTTTTGTAATTTTTGTAATTTTTGTAATTTTTGTAATTTTTGTAATTTTTGTAATTTTTGTAATTTTTGTAATTTTGTAATTTTTGTAATTTTTGTAATTTTTGTAATTTTTGTAATTTCTGTAATTTTTGTAATTTTTGTATTTTTTAAAATTTTTGTAGTTTTTGTAATTTTTGTAATTTTTGTAATTTTTGTAATTTTTGTAATTTTTGTAATTTTTGTAATTTTTGTAATTTTTGTAATTTTTGTAATTTTTGTAATTTTTGTAATTTTTGTAATTTTTGTAATTTTTGTAATTTTTGTAATTTTTGTAATTTTTGTAATTTTTGTAATTTTTGTAATTTTTGTAATTTTTGTAATTTTTGTAATTTTTGTAATTTTTGTAATTTTTGTAATTTTTGTAATTTTTGTAATTTTTGTAATTTTTGTAATTTTTGTAATTTTTGTAATTTTTGTAATTTTTGTAATTTTTGTAATTTTTGTAATTTTTGTAATTTTTGTAATTTTTGTAATTTTTGAAATTTTGTAATTTTTGTAATTTTTGTAATTTTTGTAATATTTGTAATTTTGGTAATTTTTGTAATTTTTGTAATTTTTGTCATTTTCGTCATTTTTGTCATTTTTGTCATTTTTGTCATTTTTGTCATTTTTGTCAGTTTTGTCATTTTTGTCATTTTTGTCATTTTTGTCATTTTTGTCATTTTTGTCATTTTTGTCATTTTTGTCATTTTTGTCATTTTTGTCATTTTTGTCATTTTTGTCATTTTTGTCATTTTTGTCATTTTTGTCATTTTTGTCATTTTTGTCATTTTTGTCATTTTTGTCATTTTTGTCATTTTTGTCATTTTTGTTATTTTTGTCATTTTTGTCATTTTTGTCATTTTTGTCATTTTTGTCATTTTTGTCATTTTTGTCATTTTTGTCATTTTTGTCATTTTTGTCATTTTTGTCATTTTTGTCATTTTTGTCATTTTTGTCATTTTTGTCATTTTTGTCATTTTTGTCATTTTTGTCATTTTTGTCATTTTTGTCATTTTTGTCATTTTTGTCATTTTTGTCATTTTTGTCATTTTTGTCATTTTTGTCATTTTTGTCATTTTTGTCATTTTTGTCATTTTTGTCATTTTTGTCATTTTTGTCATTTTTGTCATTTTGTCATTTTTGTCATTTTTGTCATTTTTGTCATTTTTGTCATTTTTGTCATTTTTGTCATTTTTGTCATTTTTGTCATTTTTGTCATTTTTGTCTGTCATTTTTGTCATTTTTGTCATTTTTGTCATTTTTGTCATTTTTGTCATTTTTGTCATTTTTGTCATTTTTGTCATTTTTGTCATTTTTGTCATTTTTGTCATTTTTGTCATTTTTGTCATTTTTGTCATTTTTGTCATTTTTGTCATTTTTGTCATTTTTGTCATTTTTGTCATTTTTGTCATTTTTGTCATTTTTGTCATTTTTGTCATTTTTGTCATTTTTGTCATTTTTGTCATTTTTGTCATTTTTGTCATTTTTGTCATTTTTGTCATTTTTGTCATTTTTGTCATTTTTGTCATTTTTGTCATTTTTGTCATTTTTGTCATTTTTGTCATTTTTGTCATTTTTGTCATTTTTGTCATTTTTGTCATTTTTGTCATTTTTGTCATTTTTGTCATTTTTGTCATTTTTGTCATTTTTGTCATTTTTGTCATTTTTATCATTTTTGTCATTTTTATCATTTTTGTCATTTTTGTCATTTTTGCCATTTTCGTCATTTTTGTCATTTTTGCCATTTTTGTCATTTTTGTCAATTTTTTCACTTTTTGTCATTATTTGTCATTATTTGTCATTTTTGTCATTTTTGTCATTTTTGTCATTTTTGTCATTTTTGTCATTTTTGTCATTTTTGTCATTTTTGTCATTTTTGTCATTTTTGTCATTTTTGTCATTTTTGTCATTTTTGTCATTTTTGTCATTTTTGTCATTTTTGTCATTTTTGTCATTTTTGTCATTTTTGTCATTTTTGTCATTTTTGTCATTTTTGTCATTTTTGTCATTTTTGTCATTTTTGTCATTTTTGTCATTTTTGTCATTTTTGTCATTTTTGTCATTTTTGTCATTTTTGTCATTTTTGTCATTTTTGTCATTTTTGTCATTTTTGTCATTTTTGTCATTTTTGTCATTTTTGTCATTTTTGTCATTTTTGTCATTTTTGTCATTTTTGTCATTTTTGTCATTTTTGTAATTTTTGTCATTTTTGTCATTTTTGTCATTTTTGTCATTTTTGTCATTTTTGTCATTTTTGTCATTTTTGTCATTTTTGTCATTTTTGTCATTTTTGTCATTTTTGTCATTTTTGTCATTTTTGTCATTTTTGTCATTTTTGTCATTTTTGTCATTTTTGTCATTTTTGTCATTTTTGTCATTTTTGTCATTTTTGTCATTTTTGTCATTTTTGTCATTTTTGTCATTTTTGTCATTTTTGTCATTTTCGTCATTTTCGTCATTTTTGTCATTTTTTGTCGTTTTTGTCATTTTTGTCATTTTTGTCATTTTTGTCATTTTTGTCATTTTTGTCATTTTTGTCATTTTTGTCATTTTTGTCATTTTTGTCATTTTTGTCATTTTGTCATTTTGTCATTTTTGTCATTTTTGTCATTTTTGTCATTTTTGTCATTTTTGTCATTTTTGTCATTTTTGTCATTTTTGTCATTTTTGTCATTTTTGTCATTTTTGTCATTTTTGTCATTTTTGTCATTTTTGTCATTTTTGTCATTTTTGTCATTTTTGTCATTTTTGTCATTTTTGTCATTTTTGTCATTTTTGTCATTTTTGTCATTTTTGTCATTTTTGTCATTTTTGTCATTTTTGTCATTTTTGTCATTTTTGTCATTTTTGTCATTTTTGTCATTTTTGTCATTTTTGTCATTTTTGTCATTTTTGTCATTTTTGTCATTTTTGTCATTTTTGTCATTTTTGTCATTTTTGTCATTTTTGTCATTTTTGTCATTTTTGTCATTTTTGTCATTTTTGTCATTTTTGTCATTTTTGTCATTTTTGTCATTTTTGTCATTTTTGTCATTTTTGTCATTTTTGTCATTTTTGTCATTTTTGTCATTTTTGTCATTTTTGTCATTTTTGTCATTTTTGTCATTTTTGTCATTTTTGTCATTTTTGTCATTTTTGTCATTTTTGTCATTTTTGTCATTTTTGTCATTTTTGTCATTTTTGTCATTTTTGTCATTTTTGTCATTTTTGTCATTTTTGTCATTTTTGTCATTTTTGTCATTTTTGTCATTTTTGTCATTTTTGTCATTTTTGTCATTTTTGTCATTTTTGTCATTTTTGTCATTTTTGTCATTTTTGTCATTTTTGTCATTTTTGTCATTTTTGTCATTTTTGTCATTTTTGTCATTTTTGTCATTTTTGTCATTTTTGTCATTTTTGTCATTTTTGTCATTTTTGTCATTTTTGTCATTTTTGTCATTTTTGTCATTTTTGTCATTTTTGTCATTTTTGTCATTTTTGTCATTTTTGTCATTTTTGTCATTTTTGTCATTTTTGTCATTTTTGTCATTTTTGTCATTTTTGTCATTTTTGTCATTTTTGTCATTTTTGTCATTTTTGTCATTTTTGTCATTTTTGTCATTTTTGTCATTTTTGTCATTTTTGTCATTTTTGTCATTTTTGTCATTTTTGTCATTTTTGTCATTTTTGTCATTTTTGTCATTTTTGTCATTTTTGTCATTTTTGTCATTTTTGTCATTTTTGTCATTTTTGTCATTTTTGTCATTTTTGTCATTTTTGTCATTTTTGTCATTTTTGTCATTTTTGTCATTTTTGTCATTTTTGTCATTTTTGTCATTTTTGTCATTTTTGTCATTTTTGTCATTTTTGTCATTTTTGTCATTTTTGTCATTTTTGTCATTTTTGTCATTTTTGTCATTTTTGTCATTTTTGTCATTTTTGTCATTTTTGTCATTTTTGTCATTTTTGTCATTTTTGTCATTTTTGTCATTTTTGTCATTTTTGTCATTTTTGTCATTTTTGTCATTTTTGTCATTTTTGTCATTTTTGTCATTTTTGTCATTTTTGTCATTTTTGTCATTTTTGTCATTTTTGTCATTTTTGTCATTTTTGTCATTTTTGTCATTTTTGTCATTTTTGTCATTTTTGTCATTTTTGTCATTTTTGTCATTTTTGTCATTTTTGTCATTTTTGTCATTTTTGTCATTTTTGTCATTTTTGTCATTTTTGTCATTTTTGTCATTTTTGTCATTTTTGTCATTTTTGTCATTTTTGTCATTTTTGTCATTTTTGTCATTTTTGTCATTTTTGTCATTTTTGTCATTTTTGTCATTTTTGTCATTTTTGTCATTTTTGTCATTTTTGTCATTTTTGTCATTTTTGTCATTTTTGTCATTTTTGTCATTTTTGTCATTTTTGTCATTTTTGTCATTTTTGTCATTTTTGTCATTTTTGTCATTTTTGTCATTTTTGTCATTTTTGTCATTTTTGTCATTTTTGTCATTTTTGTCATTTTTGTCATTTTTGTCATTTTTGTCATTTTTGTCATTTTTGTCATTTTTGTCATTTTTGTCATTTTTGTCATTTTTGTCATTTTTGTCATTTTTGTCATTTTTGTCATTTTTGTCATTTTTGTCATTTTTGTCATTTTTGTCATTTTTGTCATTTTTGTCATTTTTGTCATTTTTGTCATTTTTGTCATTTTTGTCATTTTTGTCATTTTTGTCATTTTTATCATTTTTGTCATTTTTATCATTTTTGTCATTTTTGTCATTTTTGCCATTTTCGTCATTTTTGTCATTTTTGCCATTTTTGTCATTTTTGTCAATTTTTTCACTTTTTGTCATTATTTGTCATTATTTGTCATTTTTGTCATTTTTGTCATTTTTGTCATTTTTGTCATTTTTGTCATTTTTGTCATTTTTGTCATTTTTGTCATTTTTGTCATTTTTGTCATTTTTGTCATTTTTGTCATTTTTGTCATTTTTGTCATTTTTGTCATTTTTGTCATTTTTGTCATTTTTGTCATTTTTGTCATTTTTGTCATTTTTGTCATTTTTGTCATTTTTGTCATTTTTGTAATTTTTGTAATTTTTGTAATTTTTGTAATTTTTGTAATTTTTGTAATTTTTGTAATTTTTGTAATTTTTGTAATTTTTGTAATTTTTGTAATTTTTGTAATTTTTGTAATTTTTGTAATTTTTGTAATTATTGTAATTTTTGTAATTTTTGTAATTTTTGTAATTTTTGTAATTTTTGTAATTTTTGTAATTTTTGTAATTTTTGTAATTTTTGT
Source organism: Uranotaenia lowii (assembly GCF_029784155.1). NCBI lineage: Eukaryota > Metazoa > Arthropoda > Insecta > Diptera > Culicidae > Uranotaenia > Uranotaenia lowii. Next base: position 56,671,047 of record NC_073693.1, read on the forward strand.
AATTTTTGTAATTTTTGTAATTTTTGTAATTTTTGTAATTTTTGTAATTTTTGTAATTTTTGTAATTTTTGTAATTTTTGTAATTTTTGTAATTTTTGTAATTTTTGTAATTTTTGTAATTTTTGTAATTTTTGTAATTTTTGTAATTTTTGTAATTTCTGTAATTTTTGTAATTTTTGTATTTTTTAAAATTTTTGTAGTTTTTGTAATTTTTGTAATTTTTGTAATTTTTGTAATTTTTGTAATTTTTGTAATTTTTGTAATTTTTGTAATTTTTGTAATTTTTGTAATTTTTGTAATTTTTGTAATTTTTGTAATTTTTGTAATTTTTGTAATTTTTGTAATTTTTGTAATTTTTGTAATTTTTGTAATTTTTGTAATTTTTGTAATTTTTGTAATTTTTGTAATTTTTGTAATTTTTGTAATTTTTGTAATTTTTGTAATTTTTGTAATTTTTGTAATTTTTGTAATTTTTGTAATTTTTGTAATTTTTGTAATTTTTGTAATTTTTGTAATTTTTGTAATTTTTGTAATTTTTGTAATTTTTGTAATTTTTGTAATTTTTGTAATTTTTGTAATTTTTGTAATATTTGTAATTTTGGTAATTTTTGTAATTTTTGTAATTTTTGTCATTTTCGTCATTTTTGTCATTTTTGTCATTTTTGTCATTTTTGTCATTTTTGTCAGTTTTGTCATTTTTGTCAGTTTTGTCATTTTTGTCATTTTTGTCATTTTTGTCATTTTTGTCATTTTTGTCATTTTTGTCATTTTTGTCATTTTTGTCATTTTTGTCATTTTTGTCATTTTTGTCATTTTTGTCATTTTTGTCATTTTTGTCATTTTTGTCATTTTTGTCATTTTTGTCATTTTTGTCATTTTTGTCATTTTTGTTATTTTTGTCATTTTTGTCATTTTTGTCATTTTTGTCATTTTTGTCATTTTTGTCATTTTTGTCATTTTTGTCATTTTTGTCATTTTTGTCATTTTTGTCATTTTTGTCATTTTTGTCATTTTTGTCATTTTTGTCATTTTTGTCATTTTTGTCATTTTTGTCATTTTTGTCATTTTTGTCATTTTTGTCATTTTTGTCATTTTTGTCATTTTTGTCATTTTTGTCATTTTTGTCATTTTTGTCATTTTTGTCATTTTTGTCATTTTTGTCATTTTTGTCATTTTTGTCATTTTTGTCATTTTTGTCATTTTTGTCATTTTTGTCATTTTTGTCATTTTTGTCATTTTTGTCATTTTTGTCATTTTTGTCATTTTTGTCATTTTTGTCATTTTTGTCATTTTTGTCATTTTTGTCATTTTTGTCATTTTTGTCATTTTTGTCATTTTTGTCATTTTTGTCATTTTTGTCATTTTTGTCATTTTTGTCATTTTTGTCATTTTTGTCATTTTTGTCATTTTTGTCATTTTTGTCATTTTTGTCATTTTTGTCATTTTTGTCATTTTTGTCATTTTTGTCATTTTTGTCATTTTTGTCATTTTTGTCATTTTTGTCATTTTTGTCATTTTTGTCATTTTTGTCATTTTTGTCATTTTTGTCATTTTTGTCATTTTTGTCATTTTTGTCATTTTTGTCATTTTTGTCATTTTTGTCATTTTTGTCATTTTTGTCATTTTTGTCATTTTTGTCATTTTTGTCATTTTTGTCATTTTTGTCATTTTTGTCATTTTTATCATTTTTGTCATTTTTATCATTTTTGTCATTTTTGTCATTTTTGCCATTTTCGTCATTTTTGTCATTTTTGCCATTTTTGTCATTTTTGTCAATTTTTTCACTTTTTGTCATTATTTGTCATTATTTGTCATTTTTGTCATTTTTGTCATTTTTGTCATTTTTGTCATTTTTGTCATTTTTGTCATTTTTGTCATTTTTGTCATTTTTGTCATTTTTGTCATTTTTGTCATTTTTGTCATTTTTGTCATTTTTGTCATTTTTGTCATTTTTGTCATTTTTGTCATTTTTGTCATTTTTGTCATTTTTGTCATTTTTGTCATTTTTGTCATTTTTGTCATTTTTGTCATTTTTGTCATTTTTGTCATTTTTGTCATTTTTGTCATTTTTGTCATTTTTGTCATTTTTGTCATTTTTGTCATTTTTGTCATTTTTGTCATTTTTGTCATTTTTGTCATTTTTGTCATTTTTGTCATTTTTGTAATTTTTGTCATTTTTGTCATTTTTGTCATTTTTGTCATTTTTGTCATTTTTGTCATTTTTGTCATTTTTGTCATTTTTGTCATTTTTGTCATTTTTGTCATTTTTGTCATTTTTGTCATTTTTGTCATTTTTGTCATTTTTGTCATTTTTGTCATTTTTGTCATTTTTGTCATTTTTGTCATTTTTGTCATTTTTGTCATTTTTGTCATTTTTGTCATTTTTGTCATTTTTGTCATTTTTGTCATTTTCGTCATTTTCGTCATTTTTGTCATTTTTTGTCGTTTTTGTCATTTTTGTCATTTTTGTCATTTTTGTCATTTTTGTCATTTTTGTCATTTTTGTCATTTTTGTCATTTTTGTCATTTTTGTCATTTTTGTCATTTTGTCATTTTGTCATTTTTGTCATTTTTGTCATTTTTGTCATTTTTGTCATTTTTGTCATTTTTGTCATTTTTGTCATTTTTGTCATTTTTGTCATTTTTGTCATTTTTGTCATTTTTGTCATTTTTGTCATTTTTGTCATTTTTGTCATTTTTGTCATTTTTGTCATTTTTGTCATTTTTGTCATTTTTGTCATTTTTGTCATTTTTGTCATTTTTGTCATTTTTGTCATTTTTGTCATTTTTGTCATTTTTGTCATTTTTGTCATTTTTGTCATTTTTGTCATTTTTGTCATTTTTGTCATTTTTGTCATTTTTGTCATTTTTGTCATTTTTGTCATTTTTGTCATTTTTGTCATTTTTGTCATTTTTGTCATTTTTGTCATTTTTGTCATTTTTGTCATTTTTGTCATTTTTGTCATTTTTGTCATTTTTGTCATTTTTGTCATTTTTGTCATTTTTGTCATTTTTGTCATTTTTGTCATTTTTGTCATTTTTGTCATTTTTGTCATTTTTGTCATTTTTGTCATTTTTGTCATTTTTGTCATTTTTGTCATTTTTGTCATTTTTGTCATTTTTGTCATTTTTGTCATTTTTGTCATTTTTGTCATTTTTGTCATTTTTGTCATTTTTGTCATTTTTGTCATTTTTGTCATTTTTGTCATTTTTGTCATTTTTGTCATTTTTGTCATTTTTGTCATTTTTGTCATTTTTGTCATTTTTGTCATTTTTGTCATTTTTGTCATTTTTGTCATTTTTGTCATTTTTGTCATTTTTGTCATTTTTGTCATTTTTGTCATTTTTGTCATTTTTGTCATTTTTGTCATTTTTGTCATTTTTGTCATTTTTGTCATTTTTGTCATTTTTGTCATTTTTGTCATTTTTGTCATTTTTGTCATTTTTGTCATTTTTGTCATTTTTGTCATTTTTGTCATTTTTGTCATTTTTGTCATTTTTGTCATTTTTGTCATTTTTGTCATTTTTGTCATTTTTGTCATTTTTGTCATTTTTGTCATTTTTGTCATTTTTGTCATTTTTGTCATTTTTGTCATTTTTGTCATTTTTGTCATTTTTGTCATTTTTGTCATTTTTGTCATTTTTGTCATTTTTGTCATTTTTGTCATTTTTGTCATTTTTGTCATTTTTGTCATTTTTGTCATTTTTGTCATTTTTGTCATTTTTGTCATTTTTGTCATTTTTGTCATTTTTGTCATTTTTGTCATTTTTGTCATTTTTGTCATTTTTGTCATTTTTGTCATTTTTGTCATTTTTGTCATTTTTGTCATTTTTGTCATTTTTGTCATTTTTGTCATTTTTGTCATTTTTGTCATTTTTGTCATTTTTGTCATTTTTGTCATTTTTGTCATTTTTGTCATTTTTGTCATTTTTGTCATTTTTGTCATTTTTGTCATTTTTGTCATTTTTGTCATTTTTGTCATTTTTGTCATTTTTGTCATTTTTGTCATTTTTGTCATTTTTGTCATTTTTGTCATTTTTGTCATTTTTGTCATTTTTGTCATTTTTGTCATTTTTGTCATTTTTGTCATTTTTGTCATTTTTGTCATTTTTGTCATTTTTGTCATTTTTGTCATTTTTGTCATTTTTGTCATTTTTGTCATTTTTGTCATTTTTGTCATTTTTGTCATTTTTGTCATTTTTGTCATTTTTGTCATTTTTGTCATTTTTGTCATTTTTGTCATTTTTGTCATTTTTGTCATTTTTGTCATTTTTGTCATTTTTGTCATTTTTGTCATTTTTGTCATTTTTGTCATTTTTGTCATTTTTGTCATTTTTGTCATTTTTGTCATTTTTGTCATTTTTGTCATTTTTGTCATTTTTGTCATTTTTGTCATTTTTATCATTTTTATCATTTTTGTCATTTTTGTCATTTTTGTCGTTTTTGTCATTTTTGTCATTTTTGTCATTTTTGTCATTTTTGTCATTTTTGTCATTTTTGTCATTTTTGTCATTTTTGTCATTTTTGTCATTTTTGTCATTTTGTCATTTTTGTCATTTTTGTCATTTTTGTCATTTTTGTCATTTTTGTCATTTTTGTCATTTTTGTCATTTTTGTCATTTTTGTCATTTTTGTCATTTTTGTCATTTTTGTCATTTTTGTCATTTTTGTAATTTTTGTCATTTTTGTCATTTTTGTCATTTTTGTCATTTTTGTCATTTTTGTCATTTTTGTCATTTTTGTCATTTTTGTCATTTTTGTCATTTTTGTCATTTTTGTCATTTTTGTCATTTTTGTCATTTTTGTCATTTTTGTCATTTTTGTCATTTTTGTCATTTTTGTCATTTTTGTCATTTTTGTCATTTTTGTCATTTTTGTCATTTTTGTCATTTTTGTCATTTTTGTCATTTTTGTCATTTTTGTCATTTTTGTCATTTTTGTCATTTTTGTCATTTTGTCATTTTTGTCATTTTTGTCGTTTTTGTCATTTTTGTCATTTTTGTCATTTTTGTCATTTTTGTCATTTTTGTCATTTTTGTCATTTTTGTCATTTTTGTCATTTTTGTCATTTTTGTCATTTTTGTCATTTTTGTCATTTTTGTCATTTTTGTCATTTTTGTCATTTTTGTCATTTTTGTCATTTTTGTCATTTTTGTCATTTTTGTCATTTTTGTCATTTTTGTCATTTTTGTCATTTTTGTCATTTTTGTCATTTTTGTCATTTTTGTCATTTTTGTCATTTTTGTCATTTTTGTCATTTTTGTCATTTTTGTCATTTTTGTCATTTTTGTCATTTTTGTCATTTTTGTCATTTTTGTCATTTTTGTCATTTTTGTCATTTTTGTCATTTTTGTCATTTTTGTCATTTTTGTCATTTTTGTCATTTTTGTCATTTTTGTCATTTTCGTCATTTTTGTCATTTTTGTCATTTTTGTCATTTTTGTCATTTTTGTCATTTTTGTCATTTTTGTCATTTTTGTCATTTTTGTCATTTTTGTCATTTTTGTCATTTTTGTCATTTTTGTCATTTTTGTCATTTTTGTCATTTTTGTCATTTTTGTCATTTTTGTCATTTTTGTCATTTTTGTCATTTTTGTCATTTTTGTCATTTTTGTCATTTTTGTCATTTTTGCCATTTTTGTCATTTTTGTCAATTTTTTCACTTTTTGTCATTATTTGTCATTTTTGCCATTTTTGTCATTTTTGTAATTTTTGCCATTTTTGTCATTTTTGTCAATTTTTTCACTTTTTGTCATTATTTGTCATTTTTGTCATTTTTGTCATTTTTGTCATTTTTGTCATTTTTGTCATTTTTGTCATTTTTGTCATTTTTGTCATTTTTGTCATTTTTGTCATTTTTGTCATTTTTGTCATTTTTGTCATTTTTGTCATTTTTGTCATTTTTGTCATTTTTGTCGTTTTTGTCATTTTTGTCATTTTTGTCATTTTTGTCATTTTTGTCATTTTTGTCATTTTTGTCATTTTTGTCATTTTTGTCATTTTTGTCATTTTTGTCATTTTTGTCATTTTTGTCATTTTTGTCATTTTTGTCATTTTTGTCATTTTTGTCATTTTTGTCATTTTTGTCATTTTTGTCATTTTTGTCATTTTTGTCATTTTTGTCATTTTTGTCATTTTTGTCATTTTTGTCATTTTTGTCATTTTTGTCATTTTTGTCATTTTTGTCATTTTTGTCATTTTTGTCATTTTTGTCATTTTTGTCATTTTTGTCGTTTTTGTCATTTTTGTCATTTTTGTCATTTTTGTCATTTTTGTCATTTTTGTCATTTTTGTCATTTTTGTCATTTTTGTCATTTTTGTCATTTTTGTCATTTTTGTCATTTTTGTCATTTTTGTCATTTTTGTCATTTTTGTCATTTTTGTCATTTTTGTCATTTTTGTCATTTTTGTCATTTTTGTCATTTTTGTCATTTTTGTCATTTTTGTCATTTTTGTCATTTTTGTCATTTTTGTCATTTTTGTCATTTTTGTCATTTTTGTCATTTTTGTCATTTTTGTCATTTTTGTCATTTTTGTCATTTTTGTCATTTTTGCCATTTTTGTCATTTTTGTCAATTTTTTCACTTTTTGTCATTATTTGTCATTTTTGCCATTTTTGTCATTTTTGTAATTTTTGCCATTTTTGTCATTTTTGTCAATTTTTTCACTTTTTGTCATTATTTGTCATTTTTGTCATTTTTGTCATTTTTGTCATTTTTGTCATTTTTGTCATTTTTGTCATTTTTGTCATTTTTGTCATTTTTGTCATTTTTGTCATTTTTGTCATTTTTGTCATTTTTGTCATTTTTGTCATTTTTGTCGTTTTTGTCATTTTTGTCATTTTTGTCATTTTTGTCATTTTTGTCATTTTTGTCATTTTTGTCATTTTTGTCATTTTTGTCATTTTTGTCATTTTTGTCATTTTTGTCGTTTTTGTCATTTTTGTCATTTTTGTCATTTTTGTCATTTTTGTCATTTTTGTCATTTTTGTCATTTTTGTCATTTTTGTCATTTTTGTCATTTTTGTCATTTTTGTCATTTTTGTCATTTTTGTCATTTTTGTCATTTTTGTCATTTTTGTCATTTTTGTCATTTTTGTCATTTTTGTCATTTTTGTCATTTTTGTCATTTTTGTCATTTTTGTCATTTTTGTCATTTTTGTCATTTTTGTCATTTTTGTCATTTTTGTCATTTTTGTCATTTTTGTCATTCTTGTCATTTTTGTCATTTTTGTCATTTTTGTCGTTTTTGTCATTTTTGTCATTTTTGTCATTTTTGTCATTTTTGTCATTTTTGTCATTTTTGTCATTTTTGTCATTTTTGTCATTTTTGTCATTTTTGTCATTTTTGTCATTTTTGTCATTTTTGTCATTTTTGTCATTTTTGTCATTTTTGTCATTTTTGTCATTTTTGTCATTTTTGTCATTTTTGTCATTTTTGTCATTTTTGTCATTTTTGTCATTTTTGTCATTTTTGTCATTTTTGTCATTTTTGTCATTTTTGTCATTTTTGTCATTTTTGTCATTTTTGTCATTTTTGTCATTTTTGTCATTTTTGTCATTTTTGTCATTTTTGTCATTTTTGTCATTTTTGTCATTTTTGTCATTTTTGTCATTTTTGTCATTTTTGTCATTTTTGTCATTTTTGTCATTTTTGTCATTTTTGTCATTTTTGTCTTTTTCCTTGGTTATTTGTAGGATATTTTCTGTACTTGTGATGCTTTTTTTTTAATTTTTCTATTCCTTCACATGGTTTTAATTTTAATCTCCTAAAGTTTGTTGTAATTCCGTAAGAGAGTATGTGAAGAATTTGGTTCTATTTTTTGCATCCCTGCATGAGCTTGAAGCCACATTTCTCTTCTCATGATTCACTTAAAAAAGTCCACTTTATATTCTAGCTTCCGTCAGTTTAACATGTTCTTATAAACACCTTCAGAACAACATCAACTTTCTCAAGATAATATTATGCGCAAACGAAACACGTGTTTCATTTTCTTTTTCTTAACTCTGAAGAACTATCGCCACCCCGCTGTTTTTCGCTTCATAAAGCTTGTTTTTCCGTTTGACTACCAAAAAAAAAAAAACAAACATCGCCACGCCATGTCCTTAAAATGTTTCCGCACTCTCGTGAATAAATATAAATGTAGCAGGTTTAAGTGCACCATGTATTTATTAAGAAAACAATTTATCTCCTCGCGGGCGCGCTTAAAACGAAAGCATCTACTCACTGATAGCTGGGAAATGCTCCTAGCATTATTGGGGCAGTCGGCAGAAAGGCCTCACCCCGGGGCGTAAACTTTTCGCCAACATCATTTTCACGAACTTCCCTTTCCTCAATCTCTATTGGCCTTCCTTCATTGCTTCCTTCCCAAAGAGCTTTGAATTCCTTAGCGCCTTGACTCTTACAGAACCCCATCCAGCGATTGCGGGAGTTCATAAAAACCATGTCCAAACATTTAGCTGCCTCAAAACATACACATTCTTTATAGTGTGGCTCGTGTTTAGAGAGCACTTTTCGCTGGGGGAAAACTTTTTGCTCATTTTGAACAACTTCTGGGTTCTTCTGGGTTGCTGGAGGAAGCTTAACCGGGGTCTTCGAAAATTGGAATCGTTTCGCTTCACCAACATCGTTTAACCACCAAGCAGCTAGCCAACAAAATCCGGCAACAGTAAAACTTAAGTATACGACTTTAATTAAACCAGCATCCAGCCGATCGAGGGTCAATATATTTCCTCAAGACGTCATCATCCCCATGCATGGGTGCGGTGTTTTAGGGCATCGGTGCACGAACCAAGCTTTTTTTCCTGAAGAGCTACAACCTACTTCCTCCTGAGCGTCTTGAAAACGACAGAGACAGAGCACTTCAAGAATAGGGTGAGAGAATGAAAGAGGGCTCTCGAAGAGAAAAGTTTCCAATTTTTGACGCTACACAGTGTTGGGGAGCACAAAATTGAATCCAAACAAGACCCATGGATTCTATATTTACCAGTTTTTTTAAGGGAACCGTTTGCCCATTTTTTGCTGGTCGAAAACCACGGGCGAGCACATTGCTCGGACAAACAGAAAAAACACAGTGGGATCTGAGTTTTTTTTTATATTTTAACATATTGTCGGTATGGTCTTCCTTATTCGAAAAATCGGGTTATCTATTGATATTATAATTATTTTATTTATTTTTTCATTTATTTTAAATGGAGATGATTCTGGGTAATATCCGGACATCTTTGATCAAGATCAAGGAACAATCAAACAAAAATCAAGAAGAAAAATACTTAACAAATTTAAAGGAAAACATCAGTGAATTTTGAATAATTTTTTTGATATTTCAGAAAATCATGTTCAAATAATTTCGTTTTTGAAGGCAAACATAAATAAACAACCATGAACTTAATATGAGTTTCTTGTCTGATTTTGCACATAAAGTAAAATGCACAAAATCCGGGCTTTTTAAATGAAATCCCGGGAACCGGGCCAGACCGGACTTTTCCAAAGTTTTGTTTCAAATATCCGGGTAAAACCGGGCATGCTCTCAAGCTTACTTAAGGTGCAGCATAAAAAAGAATTTCTGAAATTTTTAATTACATACATGAAAAATTTATCAAGAGATGAATAACCGTAATTTATGATTGTAACTTAAATTATAGGCATTATCGGTGAAAAGTGATGTCCTTGTGATGTCCTAGTAAGAATATTTTGGGATTATGAAATTTTATAGACGGATAGAAAGCTAAGTGAAATGAGTATGGTTAAAAATGAGCGAGTAGAATTTATTTAGAAGCATTTTCATCTACTCGACTACAAGTAAGTAGTAGATACCTTCAGATTGAGTTGCATCTGCCAGAAGCTTGCCAGATTGTGCGGAAATTCAAAAAAAAAATAATGGGGGGATGTCCGGTCCAGCCCGGTTGCACGGATTTCATTGAAAATGTCCGGATTTTTTTTTCCAAATTAGTTCACCTTATTTGCCAAATCGATAAAAAAAAGATATTTGTTAAGTAATTCCTGAGTGTTGACCAAATTTGCCCGGATATTGCCCGCATTTTACTTACCGGAAGAATTTATTGTCTAATTTAGCAAGGTTCACAAATACGGTCGATAAGTGGCCGTTTATCATTTATATCTCGTATTCAAGACCATCAAAGCAAATATTTTGGACCGCTCGTACTTGTTTTTCTGGATTTTTATTAACTTTTTTTTTTAATTTTATTAGAGACCTTTTAAACCCTTAGTGTTCATTCGGGTCCTTAATAACTTATTCTTCTTTAGGAGGAAGTGTTCCTAAATGCGCATATTGGGTAATTTGCGCATACAGCCGATTGACGAAATGGCTGATAGATCAACATATGTATCTAATCAGTAGGGGATACTGAGGATACTTGATCTCTGGGGATACTTGATTCCTTAGCTATATCTCGAAACTGGAATGTCTTACAAAGATCAAATGTTCTAAAAAAATGTGCCAAAATGAGCAAAATAACAATGTTTGTAGTTTAAAAAATTTTAACAAAATAATTGTTTGACTAAGCGAACTTTGTTTGAAAAATTTCACAAAATTTAACTTGAAGATCTTTTTTCATCACTTTAAAATGTTCCTTACTTGGGAAAATTATGAAAAAAAATATTTGTTCCAATGTATCAATCGCTCGAGCGTAAAATGAACTTCATAACGCCACATTTTCAAAGTAATGGAAAACTCTCCACTTTTTTCAGAAAAAGTTTTCTAAAATGTTGATTATGGGTACAATTGATCCCCTAGAGTTGGGTACAATTGATCCCCCTTCCAAACGGCATATTCTTCTTCTGAATTGATCGTTATGATTGCTGATTACGAAATCACTGATATTTATCCAAAAACTAATATTTATCGAACACTTGTCTGAAGAAAAGAGCAAAAATTATTAATTTTCTCTTAATTATATAAAATAGCGCCTTTAAGTATGCAATGTAATTAGCGTTGAGACAAAGTTATAGAATTTTCTTCTTATGTCTGCTTTAAGTTGTGAAATGAGAACAAACATGACCAAAATAGTCAATTAACATTCTATCTTAAGGTTTTGTTTGATTTTTATACAAGGATTAGGGCTTCCTGAATAAAAGATCAAGCCTCCTTCAATAGGGGATCAAGTCTCCCCTGACTTCAGAAAAATCGCAATGTTTTTACTCCCACGAAAATGCTTCTAGTTCATCTATGAGTTCATGTATCGTTCTAATTTTTGGAGCATAGAAACTTGAAGTTACAAGCTGTCAGAAAATGTCAAAGACGGCGAGTTGCTAAATTTTTCCAAAAAGATATGGTGAAAATAAGAAAAGGGGATCAAGTATCCCCACTCTCCCCTACAGTTTAAGGGTAATTCGCTTCTGACACTTGGCATGAAAAAAAAAATTATTGTTATACAAAGTCAAAAAATAAATTTTAAAAATACAAACAATATTTTTAACAGTCTAAAAAACTTTGTCGACAATATGAATTTGTCTAATGCATGGGAATTAATACATGGTAACCAAAAAGCGTACAGTTTTGTTCGCCCGAACTCGGGTTCGCGCATTGATCGCATCTACATCTCTCACTCTCTCACTAACAATCTTTGTACAGCTGAGTTTTTCCCTGTTTGTTTCTCTGATCACAAGGCGTTTAAAATTAGATGTTGTCTTCCTGATCTTGGTAAGGCTCAAGGTCGTGGGTTTTGGTCAATCCGATCCCATATTTTAACAGTAGAATACTTAGAAGAGTTCGAACAAAAATGGAATCGCTGCTTTAGTAGTTGGATGGCGTGGTGGATTGAATGCGCAAAGCCAAAAATACGTAGCTTCTTCAGGTGGAAAACAAATGAAGTCTTCAAAGAATTTCATGCCAAAAATTAGTTTTTACATCGAATTTTGACGGTCGCTTATGATAATCTCTTACATAATCCTCAATCAACTGCGGAAGTAAACAAAATCGAAGCCAAAATGTTGCAACTCCAAAATCAATTTTCTAAATCTTTACAACGTTTGAACGATGTGTACATAGGAGGTGAAAAAATTTCCTCGGTTCAACTTGGTGAACGAATGCTATGCAACAAAAAGAGTCACATTTCAACAATTCAACACCAAGATACAGCTTTGACTGACCCTGTTGAAATAGAAACACATAACAGATTGTTTTCGTCGTATGTACAGTAGACAGAATGTCACTTCCAGTTCAAACTTAGTACTCCGTCAAGAGATTTCTCCAGATTCTGGAATAAACGAACGATTGATGAACGAAATAACCACTGAAGACATTTATTTTGCCATTAAATCAAGTGCTTCTCGAAAATCTTCCAGTAACGATGGCATTCCTAAAGAATTTTACTGGAAGGCATGTGATGTGATCATAGACAGCTCAACTTAATCTTGAATGAAGCGCTTAGTGGAAACATTTCGGAAACAATCATGGAAGGAATAATAGTGTTGACCAAAAAGAAAACCACCGACGATATAATTAAAAGTTACCGTCCAATCTCTTTGTTGAATTTTGACTACAAACTCCTAGCACGGATACTTAAGCAGCGTATTCAGAGGATATTGGAACATCATCATATTTTGAACCCATCACATAAGTGTTCAAATAGCAATCACAACATATTTGAAGCATTATCAGCCATCAAAGACCGTGTTGTAGAGTACAACTGTCGTAGAAGATCAGGAAGGTTCATCTCTTTCGACCTCGATCACGCCTTTGATCGTGTTAATCAAAACTATCTGTTTGTTTGTTTCTTTATTGGATAAAATCATGTCGAAGTCCACCTCAAAAATGTTGATAAATAGAAATCTGTCTCCCTCCTTCCCCATCCATCGTTCTGTTAGACAAGGCGACCCATTCAGTAAAGGGTGATACGATAAAAATTTGGTCAAGGGAAAACGCGTGTAAATCGGTGAAATCGTTTATTTAAAAAATCAAATTAATTTTCTTTTTCAAGTTTAATTAGAATAAAATTCAGGAAAAATATTCAGTTAGGCTTCCGCTTTTCCAAATCTGGATTGCCGGGCCTTACGCTTAACCCCTGCCATCAGATTTTGTACAGCCACCTTGTCAACCTTCTTCGCCGAAGAAAGCCAGTTTGTCTTGAACTGCTACTCGTCCTTAGCAGTTTTTTTGGTCTTCTTTAGTTTACGCTTGACAATAGCTCAGTATTTCTCAATTGGGCGGAGCTCTGGCGTGTTGGGAGGGTTCTGGACCTGCACGTTGTTGGCGGCGTACCACTCCATGGCCTTTTTACCGTAATGGCAAGATGTCAAATCCGGCCAAAACAGTACGGAACAACCGTGTTTCTTCAGGAAAGGCAGCAGACGTTTATTCAAACACTCTTTCACGTAAATTTCTTGGTTGACAGTCCTGGAAGCTATGAAAATGCTGCTTTTCAAGCCACAGGTACAGATGGCTTGCCAAACCAGATATTTCTTCGCGAACTTTGACAGTTTCATGGGGGGATCGCGTTTTGGCCGTCGTATTTTGTTTATCACCACGATTTGGAGTCACTACCTTCTTTTAAGTCGATAGTCCGGCTCGTTTTTTGGCTCGATGCGCGGTTATAGACGATGCATCCAGCTTATTTGCGGCATCTCGGAGAGAGAGGTTAGGGTTTCGCTTGAAACTACCGGCAACTCTCTTGGTCGTCTCAGCGGCTTCCGGTTTTCGATTTCCCCCGATCCAGACTTCCTGGCTGTCGACAAACGTTCCCCAAACACTTTAATTACATTTGTAACGGTTGATTTGGCAACTTTTAGCGATTTTGCCAGCTTTGCGTGCGAATAGCTCGGATTTTCACGTTGCGCGAGTAAAATTTTGATACGCTGCTCTTCTTCCTTGGACGGCATTTTGACAACTGAAGAGTGAATTTCAAAATAAAAATAGGAGCAACATTCTACACACACATACCTTCAAAATCAGGGGTGTTCAGATTATTTCAATGCAAAATTGAAAGAAATACGTCAAGTTGATATTGCCCAAATTTTGACCGTATCACCCTTTAACTGCTTCATAAAACACACTGGGGCGCTTCAACATTCGACAGAACTATGCGGCAGCGCTTTGTTTACTGATGAAGAATTAAAGTTTATGTATTGGTGTTTTGTTTGTAACTGGTTCTGGTTGTAATACTAACATTGTGTCGTGTTTTTCTTGTGTTAGTGGTACATTGTAATATGTTTGCGAAAGTTGAACTAAGATTGTTCACATCAGTTCTAAAATTGAGAGGGTTGTTTGTTGTGTAGATATGGTATACATCAAGAATCGGGAAAGAGCTTAGTCTTCGTGTTTTATCAATGACGTTGGCTTTCTCCAGGTCCACCATGTGAGTTTTGTCTATGATGTGTTCTAGAAGAGCGGTAGGGGAAGAGGGGGCATAATGCCCACGTTAAGAAAAAAGCCTTGTTTTAAAGTACATTTGAAAAGATTAACTTTAATTTTCGATTGTGTTTGGAAGTTTGGTTTATTTTTTGTCTGAATCTGATAGTTAGAATAACTGGAAGGTCAAAAAAGGTTACAAATTTAATGAAGTTTCAAGAGTAGGTTGAAAATTGGATTTCAGATTCAGTAGGGGCATAATGCGCATATGTGTGTACCCAATTGCGCCGTTTAACATTTAATAAGTGTTTATTGATCCAAGTGCCTCCGAAAGTGTTTGCCAGATAAAAACACTTCTATTCTACTTCACAGATGGAAAAATGTATTGCTTCGCGCAGTGCTGCCAGATATACTGAAATTTTTGTGAAAAGTTAATTAAATCTATATTAAATTTAGGAATTTTAAATATATTCGTTTATATTCAAGTTATGTTTTCCAATTCAACTTAAAAATATCTTTAAATTCGGTGTGATGAAACTGCATATAAACAAATATGAAAACTGCTTAAAGATAAACGGACATGGCGCGTTTTGCCCTACCTAGACATGTTTATTAAAAATCGTTCAAAATAACAGAAACAATATTTAAATAATGAAATTTTCCGTTTTGTGATGATTTTCAACACAAATCTTCATCATTGTAAGAGATGTCAGGTAATTTTTTTTGTCGACAGATGCCGTAATTCCTTACGAAAGTCAAGGCACAAATTGCAAGGAATATGGCTTGAACAGTATTTTTGGATTTTTGCAGGGATTTATCGCATATTTGATGCTATTTTTTTGTACAAAAATTGTATACTGTTAATAAGAAGGGAATAGCTTACCGAATTCTTAAAATAAGTGTATTTCTAGCTAGATATCGCAGTGGGGCGTTTTGCCCACACTGGGCATTATACCTCCAGTTCCCCTTCAGTCTTTTCTTATGCTCACCATCTCAGGGTCTGTTTGTGCGAATCCTTTGGAAGTCAGCTGCTCATATTTGGTAAAGTTGAATTTGTATCCAATGAGTCTTTTTTTTAGATTTGCGATTCAGACCAATATATTGTTTTGGGCAGTTCTTGTACGGAATGCTGTAAACAATGTTTGGTATCTCTGCTGATGAAATTGCATCTTCCGCAAAAACGACTACCCAAAACAGCTTATCAACCGCCTTATCAATAGTTAACATCGTGATTTTTAAATTTCAAAAAATATTTATAAATGTGTATTCGTGTCTTAAAATTTCTATTGAAATCTGTATCTGCATCCTATCTGTATCGGCGTTGAAAAATCTGTCCTTGTCCTTGTTGTGTTGAAAAATGTTGTCCTTGTTAGGCGCGCCTTTTTTTTTCGAAATCTAGTAGCTCACTAAGCATGCCTTGTCGGAACAAAAATTTTAGCATTATGTTTCCCACCCGTTGATTAATGCTATTTAGTAGGATTTCGACAATTTTTCATCGAATTTGCTCCTGAAGTAAATTAAACCACATAGGTTATTTAACAGAAATGCTTTATTCCTTCACAGAAAAACATGTATATTAAACTGAATCGATTTGGGGTCATTTTTTAATTTTCTCAAACCCTGGGGCCTAAAATGCTTCGTTTTGGTTCAAAACTCATCCATATTTTTTGCAGAGTTTTCAAGTAACGTTTACTTAAGTAAATTAGAGCTTTAAGGTTTGTTTGGGAAAATTGAATATTTTGTACTGAAAAATCAACCACATTTTTGTTTCTTATGTGGAACCGAGCCTGCTTTTGTGCCAATCTATACATTCTTTAAAGGAATTTTGGAGCCGAAACTTCGCATCTGATAAGGCAAAAAAGTTATAAGCTGTATAACAGAGATTTTTCTTTTGGCATTAAAAAAAATCAGTTGACATCACTGCTGGGTGCTTGGGAAGTATTGCATGAAAAGAAGTCATGAAATACCTTGCTAGGCACCCAGCAGTGGTGTCAATTGATTTTATTGTTTATCAATGCTTAAAACATACCACTGTTTAATACCTAATAACTTTTTTGGCTAATAAGATACGAAGTTACATTTTTGAACAAAGTTGTGGAAATTGGCACAAAAACAAAAACGATGTTGATTTTTCAGTAAAAATTATTCAATTTGCCCATATAAACCGAAAAATTCAAATTTACTTATTTAAACGATACTTAAAAATTCTGCAAAAAATCATAAATGAGTTTTGAACCAAAACAAAGCTTTTAAGATCCCAGGGTTTGAGAAATGCAAGATTAAACCTAAATCGACTTAGTCTAATGAACTTACTCAAATTGTTGAAACTTTCAAACACAAATAACAGTTTTATTAAGTTCCATTCAGAATTTGTATTGTGACGCCCCTTTCTAGGAAGGGGAGGGACTTCAAACTTTGTAGCCAACCTTTTCCAGCCCCAAAAACTTCTTCACGCTGATTTTCACGTCGATCTGTTCAGTAGTTTCCGCGTCAAATGAAGACAAGACGACAAACCATGCCTTTTATATATTTTTCTGACGAAAGACAACAAATGAAATGATCCAAAATTTTATGTTTTAAAAACTCATTTATATAGAAATTATCCACAAAAACTGAATATGAAAGAAAATTTTTTGACAACACAACTAGCCCAGTGTAAGACTGGCAGATTTGGAAACAAATTTTAATACTTTTGATTTTGCTTTTCCTCCGACATACTGGTCTATTACTAGAAAAACAGCAACAAAATGCAATTTTTGAAGATAAAAAAAACATTTTACAAAAAACAAATGGATCTTTTGGAAGTTCAGATGAGACCAAAGACACACCGTGAAAACCGATCTCCCGACCGAGTATTAGGAGAATAACATCTATTTTATGAACCACTTTCCCGAAAGCACGGGCAAGCAGGATGGCGAGTGAAAAGAAATGAGCAATAAAAAGATTTTCACCAAAGCAATATCTTTAAAAGTACACACACACACACGAATCCATTGAGGAGTATGTATGCCGTCTCCTTTTGACCCATTCGGGGGCACACATTTTCTCTTGAGTAAACCTCAGTAAATCCCGTTGAAAGTTATGCGGTTAAGCCTGGGCCCGCAATAACTGGGCTCTTCAGCTTCCTCCAAATTCACATATGTACGTACTGTGGGATGTGGATGGTTCTCCTTGTCGATGGAAGCTAGCCCCTCTCGATAAGATATGGGCCATCGGGGCCATGCTGCTGTACCTAATTCTGTGGCGGCTCGAGAATATTCGTTCCCGGAATGGATTTTCCAACACGTCTTGGTCCTTCAAGCTGGTGCTACGATTGGACTCCATTCGAGATGTTTCCCTCAATCCACAATTTAAAGGCAATGGGGTCGCCTCAAGACGACCCAAGCTACTCTTGTTGAACTGGATGAGGTTCGAAAGGCAAAGATTGAATTTTGGTAGGGTTAAATGTCCTGAAAAGTATACACATCGGTTAGACAGCTGATTTTATAGTATGGTAAAAATATAATATGCAACTTTGGTTGATGAGAAGCTGGTCAGGGAACAGAGTAAAATAATATCGAAAGGTGAAATAAAGACAACCTCCAGGAGAATTTAATAGAGGTAGCAGATATGTTCATTACAGGGAAGAGATTGGTTGCACAAAAAAAGATCATCCGGAATCAGAGAACATGAAAACAAATAATTGCGGTGAAGTTCGTTTTCCCACACGTCATTACCGATCAAGTGTAAAAAAGTGCGGGCTTTTGGTGAGGTCGGGAAAAAGCTCGGAAACTCATCGGAAACGTCTGAAAATGAGCTCTGACAGCGCTTCCCGGAACGCAACGTGAGATGACTCCCGGCTAGGGTGATGGGACCAATTTTTTATCGCAATTGCATCTGATATAAGTAATCAAAGAGAGGACAAAGAACATAGATTTTGATTGTCTATGAAACTCAATTACTGTTTAATTGACGAGAAACTTGAAGTTAATATTAAGGCAACTATAGGGTATGATCACATATCCTCCCATAAGGGCATCGCGAAATTATCTGGGAAATGGACATCCTGGACTGTAGGTACTGAAATACGAATTCATTCATTCACTCAATCTGTCCGGTTCATTGAGCTGGAAGCTTACACAATTTTCTGAAAGGGTTGTAATTGGATGGTTGTCAGGAAAAAGTATTCTGCAAAATATTTAAGCTATTCGATGGGAAATATGCAGCTTAATTTAAACGTTTCAAAGAATTTTCACAATTTTCCACTTCATTAGCGGTACAGAATGTCAAAATAATTTCATTTGTGTGTAAGTTATGAAATCTCCTAAAATTTATGCCCAGTTAAACGATTTCATGATAGGAAAAATTCTCCCAGTGATGACTTTGCCGAGACGGTCTGATGATGTTACTTTATTTTAATAATTGGACAATTATGACAATGCTCTTCAATTAATCATATTTGTTCTTTCCCGTACATGTGAATGCAACTCGTTATGTGATTTCCTTCCATTTATTATTTCCATTCATCAGTTTTGTAATTTCACCGCCAATCTATCGACACGCCTGTCGACAACCAGGTGTTCCCCGGAAAGGGACAACCGAGGGGCAAGGGCTGTGTACCTACTTTATGTAATATGTATTACCTCTCGATACCGATTAAATTTTCATTCAAACGCAGAGTTGTGTTGCGTTGTAGTTGGTTTATGCGATTTATTTTTTATTTTATTTTTAAAACGCAATGCATCCGATGATTGAACGACGGAACGCAGGTGTCGAACCGTGATTGGAATACCGTCTGGTACCTGACAAAACTGCGGATGCAATCATTGTTGGCATTTCAGAATCAAATCATTTCCTGAATTCCGTTTTTTAAATCAGGTATGATCATCATCAATCTTTGAAATCAAAAATTGAAAAAACTAATATAATTTGTAAAAGTTAAAATGCCTTTGAAAAAAGACGTGTAAATGAAAATTCCGATGGTTTAACATCTGAATTTATGCAATATCGATAAACATATTGTCGAATTTGTCGATTATATGTGAAATTAACAGAACATTTGCATAAAAAACGAAAAAATCTTCATTGTTGAAAAGAATGGGAGTTTGGTTGGTTTTTTTATTCTCATTTTTCTGCTATCAAATCAATCAAATGTAAGATCTTTAGCCCACAAGCAGGAGATCAGAATTATGTTGAGAAAAAAAAATCGAGCAACACCTTCTAAATAATTTGGAATTTTGTTGGAAAGATCGCCAATGTTGACAAAATTCAGATCTTCTATGACAAAAATCATGAGGTCGATTTCGTTCAAGGTAGATCTAGAAGCCCTTCAGTAAATTCATGTCTCGAAATTTTTGCATTAACTAAAAAAAATATATAAGAAACAATGCGGAGACTTGATCCCTGGGGTTGCTTTATTCCATAGCTATGTCTCGATCAAATAATCATGTTAAATGTTTTAAATGGAGCGAAACAACAAATTTGTATTTTAAATTATTGAACTTTAGAAAATTTCACAAATTATCACCTGAAGATCTTTACAAAAATTACATTTTTTTTTACAATATTTCAATCATTAGAGAATATAATATAATTCAGCTACAAATAATACCAAAACAAAAAATGCTCAAAAATATATAAGTTGATTTCCAAAACCATTTTTTTTACTCATATACGACCATCACGCATGCTCGAAAAAAATAATAGGTTGAATCAGGGCTGTAGGAAGAACCGACTCAGGGGGGTAGGTTGAGGTTTTTGGTGACTGAATATCACCGATGATTTTTTGCCCAACAAGGCACGAATACAAAAGAAAGTTAAAACAAATTATGTTTGTAACTATATGATTATTCATTTTTTTAGTACTTTGACATAACAAATTTCAGTATTAAATCGTTACTTTAGAAAATTGTCTTAAACTTGAAAGGTGAGCTAAATTCGCTTTCTTCGATGGTTAAAACCTTTGAATATGTTCAAGAGTCTGGTTCATCAAACTTAGTTGTTTTGGGCATAGAATAAGCCTTTTTAGGAGAGTCTTAGTTATTGAGTACTTTTCTTTAAAAAAAACTTATTCTATACTCAAATCAAACAAGCCCATTCTTCCAAACTATTATACAAATTAAAAATTTAACCTTTGATGAAAATAAATCAAATTTTCAAAAAAAAAGTAATAGATAAAAATCATCAGATTTTCAGATCAAATTTTTTTGATGCAAACTTGAAACAAATGAATGATTTTAGTATGAAATTTGGCTTTAAAAAATTGTAATACTTACACAATACAGGCCAAATACGAGATAAAAATAAGATATCTTGTATTTAGTCCTCAATGTGTAAAGTTAATGATCGTTTTTTTGGGCGGGGGGAAGGGTTAGTTTGTATTAAAACTCTTATTTACTACCAGAATATCTATTGATTTTTACATTGATTACGTTTTTCTACTCTTATTATATAAACTAATTTAAATTTAATCAATCTCCTGAATTCTTCAACAATTTACAAGTTAAACCTTTTTTTGTGATTTGAATCAGCATCCTGAATCAAGACTCTGAAACTGAATTCAAAAATTGCGTTTTGAATGTGTATCCAATTATCGAATCTTATTCCAGTTCAGAATTTTATGAGCCAAGTTGTTGAGCTCTCATTCATGAATCTATTTTTTTTAATTCTGTAGTTCAGGTTGATAAATTCACTATTAAAATTATTTATTTTCAATCTGTATTGTGAATCAGAGTTGAAAAATGAATTTTCAAAGATCTGAATCTGACTTTCCAATTATAGATCGCAATTTCGAAGCTTTAAATTTTTGCTTTTTGTGTAAGAATTTAATTCAAGAATTTCGAATTTGAATAAAAAAAAATTTATCTCTTTTTTGATATTCCGAGAACTATTATCAAAATATTGAAAATGCAAATAACATAACATGATTTAAGTTTGATGTGAAATTCAAAACCAAATTTGAACCAGGATTTCAAAGCAGCATTCTATATCTAATGTCTTAAGATTATTCGAACTGAAAATCATGAATCTTAAACTGGGTACAGAATCCGAAATACGAAAATAGGGATCCAATTTTTATTATGGGAATTATGGAATCAGAACCTCCGAAATGGGTTTATTGAATTTCAAATTTAATGTTCAGACCTGAATTTTGATGAACAAGTGAGAAAATTTCGAAAAAAGTGTAGCCGAATTTTGAACTTGGGATGGATTTTTGAGATTTTGGCATTTGTTGCTAGTCTAGATTGTAACTCTTGGTTAAACTTACTCTTCAATCATATTTCATTTTTGAATTTAAAATTTTGAACGTAGAGTAGAATACCTCGCTTGTTGTTTTTGACCCTCATATGACTTGGGTTTAAACCCCAACCCCCCCTTCCAACCCCCCCCCCCCCCGTTCATACGGCCATGGGTTGAACTGATACGATCAAAATCAATCAAAATCAATGATTTTTATTAATACGATTTCCGGTTAATCAATAATAAAGTAATCAAAATGATGATCCTTATTCTGAACTAGAAATTTGCTTGAAAATAAACTTTAAGCAGCCTAGTTTACAAAAATAAAATCGATATTTCAGAAACGCCAGAAGAAGAATGAGAAATTAAATTTCATATAATACAAGAATTTAAAGCTTCGGACATAACAATTAGTGCACAAAATTGAAAATGTAAAAAAAAAACACAAGACTTTAATAGAAATCAAACTCAATTGTGAATTAAATTAAAAAAAAAAACAGGTTTTAAATAAACTTTAAATAACAATTGTTCAGCAAAATAATAACAGTGCTTTAATCATCTTAATTTTAATTTATTTTCAACATTTTCAACTAGTCATTGTCACTGGCTCAACAATCTGGAGCAGTCGCTCCAAGAAAGAAAGTAGAAGAAGAAGAAGAACATTTTCAACTAAAGGGTTCAAAATTGAAATTGAAACTTGAAATGGAAGGGGGAACAAAATGATCAATTCATCATTGGAAGCTTAAACTGAGCAAGTACAGTTTGGGAAATGGGCGATTTATTGAATTATCAATAAGAAACGGAAAGAAATTTAAATGAAAATTCCCTGCATTGTTATATGTATTGAAAGCACGAAGCATATCTTATTATGTTAACATAAAAATTCAACTGTACAGCTTCTATTTCGAATCTTTTTCAGAGCCTTTTAAAGTTTAATTTAAAAAAAATAAGATCGATTCAAAAATCATGATTAAAAATAAAAAAAATAAGTGAAACTTTTTTTTTATTTTCGAGCGCAGGTTTTGAAGTATATAATTTGTATGCTCTCAATATTTTGTCGCCAAGTTAGCAAGACAAAACGAAATAGAACATAATAGTAAAATATCAAGGTAGACGAAACTAGTTCAAACAATGTTAACAAAACGTCAGAAGATAAAATAATACAAAGCAAAATGGAGCAAGATTTTCTAGACTTAGCTAGGAAAACAGAAATTAAATGATTGAAAAAGTAAAAAAAATTAAAACAAGATAAAAACTAAAACACCAGATAAATGTAGGTAAAACAAGATTAAAAAAAACCTGGTCAATCCAGCTTCCATTAACTTCTAAATGCTTATTTTTTCAATTTAGTTTTTAACTTGTTATTTTTGATGCCTTTCAATGTTGCATTAAATCTTGTTTTAACTTTTAAGTTTTCGTTTAGTTTGTTTCTATGTTTCTGGTTTGTTTTCTTTTAGGTTGTTTTTTCTTAATTTTTAATTTCTTGTCCTGGCATTTTTTACCTTATCTCATCTTGTTTATTTATGTGTAATGATTAATTTGCTTTGTTTTACCATTTCATCATTTTTTTAGGGCTTGATCTTGTTCACTATTGGATGCATTTATTTTGCATTCTTTATCTTGTTTTTATTGGTTTGAACCATGTTTCGTCCTGTTGAATATGGTTTTATCTTATTATTTTTATAATTTCTCGTGTTTGCCCTTTTTCTTTCAAATTTTATTTTCAATTATCGAGTTTTGTTATATTTTATCTTGTTCAAGTTCTGTTTATATCGTAGCCACATTATGTATTAGCCAAAATCAAACAGTTTTTTTCTCAACTTTTTTTCACTTAATACTACACACAAACTACTATTATTAATTTTTGGTAAATTTCCAAACATTTTAAGTCATGTTTTTATCATGTTTCTGATGCATTTAGCACTTTTCTTATATTGTATATACAGTGAGCGAAATAAGAATAGCACCACTATGTGTTTTGCTTGTTAAAATATGAATGTTTGAAAATCACCAAAGTTTTCTTCTATCAATTGTTTTGAATTGTTAAACGGATAAATCAAGCATAAGCTTACTTTTTTTTGGACGTTGCAATTGGCGTTGAGGACCAAAACTATAGAAAAGGGGTGCGAAATAAGAATAGCACCACTAGTGTTTTTCAACAAAAACAAGATTATTTCTAAAAATTTACAGTGTAAAAGTGAATAATAATGCATCTACGAATTATTTTAATAGATAACTGCATTTTAAGAAGTTTTCTAGAATTCCAAAGATTTTCAAAAGTTTAAAATGGTGTTTTAAAAGATGCTCTTCTAAAACTACAGAATTTGATATTTGAGCTGTAATTCTTTACCAAACTTCTTACTTTCTTCATTAAAAAGACGTGAAATGATGAATCAAACATTTTCGGTTTATTTTAAATCAGAAAAAAAACATGTTGGAATTCATAAACTTAAATTTTCATCAGTAAACATCACTTTTTCCAGATTCAAGTCATAGATGGCAGCACTATCTTGCCGATAAAACCAAAATAAGTCTCAATATTAATTTTTCAGGTTTATTAAAGCCCATATTCATCATTCCGAGGTAGTTTTCCAACACAGTTTTTTGGAGTTCACGCTGCAGAAATCTTTTCCGGATTTGCCAAAAAATCACAAGCACAAGAATATACTACCGTCAAAATTCCTGCTCATCTCAACTTCCGATTAAATTTCAAATCATACCAATAATACTTCTAGTTATCTGGTTCATCAAGCTCCATCGGAAAGTACAAAATTACTCTGATTATCGGTCCAAGTAATTCACTTTTATCGGTCCTTGATGAAATTCTTATTTTTTGATATTGTGATCTTGCAATTTCCAAGGCGGTAAAAACGTACTGATTTCTTGACCAAAATTATCTAGCACACCTGAATTAATCCCAGATATTGGAAAATGGGCATCAATTTGGTTTAATTGTAAGGTAGTGCTGCCATCTATGACTTGAAACTAGAAAGATAGCGTTTGACTATTTAAAAACATTAGTATTTTTGAATTTGAAGCCTGTTTTTTATTCAAATTCAGCATCAAATCTATGTTTCGTCAATTTGCATCATACAAATGAATATAATGAAGAAATAAAGCAGTTTGATAAAGTATTATAGCTCAAGTATAAAATTCCTAAACGCTAGAGGAGCATCTCTTAAAACCCCATTTTAAAACCTTTGAAATATATTTGAAATTCTAGAACACTTCTAAAAATATTGTTATCTATTCAAATAATTTGTAGAAGCATTATTATTCACTTTTACACTGTAAATTTTTAGAAATAATCTTGTTCTTGTTGAAAAACACTAGTGGTGCTATTCTTATTTCGCACCCTTTTTCCATAGTTTTTACCCTCAACGCCAATTGCAAAGTCCAAAAAAAGTAGACTTATGCTTGATTTATCCGTTAAACAATTCAAAACAATTTGTGGAAGAAAACTTTGGTGATTTTCAAACATTCATATTTTAACAAGCAAAACACATAGTGGTGCTATTTTTATTTCGCTCACTGTATGTGTTCAGTCCACCCAGCGGACTGAAGAACAGGAGAAACAGCGAGAACGGAGAAAATCCGATGCGCGACGCCCGAGTAGCGAGCGCTATAAAAACAAGCGGTCGCGCTCCTGTCGGGTGAGAGGGGATGAATAACACGAGAGTGTTAAAATCCCAGAAAAACAAAAAAACAAACAAACCTGTCGGGTGAGTTTTAATCCAACCGTCGTGCGAGCAACATCGTCCCGAGAGAGTCGAGAGCGGCTCAGAAAGAGAGCCAGCCAGCAGTGGGCTGCATCCAGGCCACCAGAAGGAAGCAGAAGCCAGCATTGCTCGTGGAATAAAAAGAAGAATAAGTGTAGTGAAGTGTAAATAGTTCCAAGAGAAAATAAACATGTATCAACGCCAGCAGTAAATTAGTGTTTCTTTTGCTTCGCTCTCACTCTTGCTCCGATGCCACAATCAATCGGCTCTTTTCAGAGCCCACATTTGAAAGAGTTTGGATCTCGGTCAACCAGGCGACCGAGATCTCCCCGAGCCTTGGCCCCCAGGCAGCGTTCTGACAACCTGCCTCCACTGGTGGGACAATCATGCGTGATTGTCCCTTTGAGGTCCAATCCCACGAGGGAAGCGGACAAATGTGCCACACCAGTGGTAGTTTTGCCAAGCGCTCACAGTAAGCATACAGTCCACCCTCTCCAGTATGTATATTTTTGTTTTGCCATACTTGCTATTAATGTAATTTTTTATCATTTTCAGCTATATATTGTCGTTTTTAGTCTTTGGCTTGTATTTGTTATACAGTATTATGAAATTTCCAGCCTTTTGTCATTTATGAGTACAGTAGTTTTTTGATTTTATCACTGTTCGATTTTGTCAATACTCGTCAAATTCATACTCGATTTTATCACGGTTATTGTTTCGATTTTACCACGCTTTTTAAGAAATCATTTAGAAACCATTTCCAGGACCTTAATTTTCATTCAAAAACGTAGAGCGTCTTTGTTTATCATATTTTTTATGGTTTATGTTATGGTATATATGTAGGTATTCAATAATATGAAAATGTCACTGACCCGCTTACTTTAGCTGTATAGTGTTTAAAGTCGTTGTTTGAATTTGTAAAAATCGACATAAGTATTTTAACGTCACGCTTATGCTAGTGTTGTTATTTGTGCTTGGTTAGCCGTGATGTGGGTAAATTTAATCGTTTTTAAATAGAGATGTCTCTGATTTCTTTGTTGAATTTGTTTATTTGAAAGGGTGGCGTGCGCAATCCTGATTGGACAGCCTTTAGTATTATCTAAATAGATTATTTTGGAAGATCAAAATTAAATTCTGCTAGCTTTACCTCAAAATGTGCAAAAAGGACTAAAATTACTGTTTTTCTACATATGAAAAGCAAAGGATTATCCACCCATAATGTAAATTTCGAGAAACACGTTTTAAAAGTCTAAGTTGAGCAAATTCCAAAATATTTTTCGAAAAGGTAAACTTTTTGGTTAGTCAAAGGTTTAAAGCTTAAAATATTGAAATTTGTAATTTGCAGAGAAAAATTTGTTGTACTTTTTTTTTATTTTTTTTTCAAAATCGAAATAAGACTGATAAATTTCCATTAAAACTAAACAAATTACTTTAATTAATTGTAGAATATCAAATGAATATTCTACATGGATTAATTTCATGAAAAAATCTTATAATTGCTATTAGGATATATTGACAGTTTTACACGAACACCACCTTAGCAGGAGGCCTCAGCCATAACCTCAAACCATGGGAGAACAGAATCGATTTTTGAGAAGGGCGCATGATAAACGCGTTTTTCCGGTACTCATATCGACAAATTCGCCCTGTGGAAAAACGATACACGGTGTTCGTGTTTTGATTTTTTTGGGCGTTCAGGGTTGCCAAGTGCATTGATATTTGGAAAATGATTATATTTTTTAATTGCATTGTTATTGAAAAACCTTTTCATAAGTACTGAGAATTTGCAATATTCCCGTAGATTTCTAGAAAAAAATGAAATGCAATTAAATGCGTAGAAATTGATTGCAACATTTGTCTGAACGGAATAACAACTGCCTGTATCGCATACTTAAACGATGTAGCGAATTATGTGGATTTGTTTATTATAATCAGAGCATGCAGGAGATTATTTTCAAAGTCAACATAGACGGGCTTTCATTAAATAACTTTTTTGGTAACAGTTAATGATTTGGCATTCGTTTGGAAGATAGAAACAAATTTTGAATCTATCAAGCAGTATATGAAAACATATTTCAGATGTTTTAAATTCACCTTAAAAATTCATTAGAAAAATATGGCTTATCTTCATCGATTTTGGGACGCCTCATGATGAATTCAAACGTTTAGCTGTTGACATTCAAAAAAATTAATCAATTAAGAAATATTATAATTAGTTGAAATCAAACAAATACTGATTTTAGTAACGCACCTAGCATCACTGGTGAGGCCGCCAGCAAATCAAAGTTTGAGGTTATGGCTGAGGCCAATTCTTCGCCAATACTATCGTCCGTATATACCCTTATAGAGAAGAATAATTTTAACTGAAATCCATCCTTTGTGTTTAGTAATTTTTCATACTTACATCTTATGATCAAAATTTATTGATAAAAAATGTTTCCACAACTGAAAACATTATAAATTATTGATTAAAGACAATAAAAATACTTTTTTCCACTTACTAGTTTCGCCAACTTCATGGTTTAGCCATAGTCACGGTGAAATTTTTTTGACCGTGATAAAATCTAAAAACTACGGTACTTTTCAAATAAAAAAAATGTTTTTGTTGTTGTATTTATCACCATTAGAAAACGAAAAACATATTATTGATGTTTGTCTAAACTATAGTGTAAGGTAATGTTGTTTCTGAAAACCGTTCGATATTGGCACATGTGCCAAAATCGGATGTTGTCGAAATCTGATGTTGCCAAAATCGAATGTTGTCAAAATCGAATGTTGCAAAAAAAGAAGGGGGTCTGTATTGTGGTTGTTTTATGCGAATTTCAGTTATTTACAGCATTTGAGAGCTAAGCAAAAGCCGCCATCTTGGTTTTCAAGATGGCGTCTGATAGAGAAACTCGACTTCTATTCGTTAAGCCCTTTGACATTTTTTGTCATTTACAGCATTTTTAAGTTCAGTGGAAGTCGCCATCATGGATTTCAATATGGCGTCGGAAAGCGCAATTCGACTTCTTATTGTTCATCTCATTTAATTCATACCAATATTTTGGAGGTTTCATGCGATATTCAACGATTTATATCATTTTTGAAGTTAATCGAAAGCCGCCATATTGGATTTCAAGATGCCGTCCGATAGCGAAATTTGACTTCTACTTGTTGATCAATTTCTCCTTATACCCCTTATATACATTTTCAGTCATTTACAGCTTTGAAAAGAAAACTGAAAGGCGCTATCTTATATTTGATTATGGCGTCTGATAGTGAAATTTGACCTCTTTTAGTTATTCCTTACACCCAATACCCATATTGTTTAAATTTCACGTAATTTTAAGTGATCATAATCATTTTTTAATGTTCAGCGGAAGCCGCCATCTTAGATTTCAAGATGCGTTTGATATCGGAATTCGATTTCTTTAAGTTTAGCCCTTTCACCAAATACCAGTATTGTGGGGTTTTCATGCAATTTTCAGTATTTAACAGCTTATCAAATTTCAGTGGAAACCTCCATCTGAGCCCCTTTGAGCCAATACCCATAAAGTGGCGGATTAATGCGATATTTTTAAGTTCAGCGGAAGCCGCCATCTTGCAATTTAAGATGGTGTTTTTCGATTACGATACCTACTAAGGCTATGATCATTTAGAATCCGGACAAACGTGTGTATTTTAAGAACTATTCATTCCATCGAATAACTTTCTATGGAATAAATGAAGGTATTTATATGATATTCAATGTAAAAATATATAAAAAAAATTATTGTTGTTTACAAGAAATACTCTTACTTTATTATAAAATCTCTTTTTTATCTTTGCACACTTTTTTCAGTCATGTATTGATCTATTATTTTTACCACAGAAGCAAACGCGTTGCAAAATCATGTTATTTTACACAAATTCACCAGGAAAAACCAATTGAAATCTGGTTGGAACCTTTTCATGAGTAGGCATCTCGAAGAATTTGATTATTTAAATTCGATTTTAACAGAAATTTCTTTGTTCATTAGAACACATCTGTCACATTGCGTTAAAATCGGTTGCACAGATTGCGATTCATGCAAGTGCTCATTTATAGTTATTTGCTGGGCACACAACAGTTTTTGTCTGTCGGAAACGGATTCACTGCATAGTTAAGAAGTCTGCATTCAGTTATCCCCAATAACCATAGATTCTTTACCATAGTTGAGATCAAGGGTCCCACTCCGATGCTTGGTTTGAACTTCGTGAGCATCCTAGAGTGGCTGCTTATACTTCTTAACCATTCTGAAAAAAAAAAACAGAAAAAATCAACAGTCCATCAGTTTTCAAATCGACAATTAAGAATTTCCAAGGCGATTGTGCAAAATTATTTTTATCATGTCTTTTTGCATCGTAAATATCTCGAGCACACGTAAATTTGAAAATCTGAAAAAATAGCCAAGAAATTCGTTTTTATAACCAATACAACGCTGCTAAATTTTTGCATATTCGAGCTCTTGTATCGTAGCTATCACCGAAACAAAGTGCCCGGATACTAAATGATCATAGCTTTAGTCTAGTTTATTATAAGTTTAATTTCGAAGACTTCTCACATTATTTCACGCAAAACAAATCCTCAACGGCCTTTCTCCTGAAAAGACGGAAACTTCACTCAGATATTTTCTTCTTCAAAGGGGTTTTTGTGACTGCTTCGACATTCGAACAGAATATGTTTATTCTTTCTGGATAAGGCAGCTCCCTCAGATATACATAACTTCCATAATCTCTGAAATCCGGATTGTTCCAAATCTCCATTTCCTATAGTGAAAATTCTTAAGCTTAAAGATAATTGGTCTCATTGCATTCAAATTTTGGTCAAAAATCTGGAAATATTATACGGATCGGTGTGCAAATCTCCTAAATAAGACTGATACGCTTTCGATTCCCAGAATCTTCAGAACTTTACAGTCAACTATTGGCTCTTTTATCAACATCCCGATTGTCTCATTCGTCAAAACAGAAAAGATTGTCATCGCTGTTGCGTTTCTGGATCCCTGAATTGAAAAACTTGAAAAATATCAACCTGAGCCAAAACTTTCTGTTTTGCATGAAAACTTATTTTGTTCATTACTGGATTCAAACGATATTGAAGACTATAGGAATTATGCTCAAGAATCTACTATGATCAGAAATTTTTAATTCGATTGATGTGCCTCTGGTGCCTAGCTCCTTGAAAGCTAAAAACCGTTGGCGAAAAATGAAAACCGACTGTTTCGTCTTTTTGTCTGTGGTTGAACTATCAATTTCCTAGCTCAATTCGAACCACTTTTCCACTTAAGATCAAGTCAATTTGTAATAGTTTAGCACTTTTTATTGGCTTCGGGAATTCCCGGGATTTTTAACTGTTTCTTGAGATTCGGGAGTTCTTGATCTTTTTTTTTAATCCCGGTCGGGAAATTTCGGGTAGGACACACTAGAATCTAGATTTAAAGCATTTGATGTATTCGAATGTGTCATACCACACTTAGGAAGTACATTGATACATATATTGTGTGTCGAGTGTCTCTATTGGATCAAAGTCGAAGAAAATCAACTTCTTATTTTTTGTTTACCGAAACCGGTAAAACCGGTAAAATCGTTTATTTTCCAATACAGGAAATACCGCATATCGAGACGGTAAAAAATCGGTATTTCCGGTAAATTTTTTATTATTGTTTTGCATTGAAATAAAATTGACACAGCTAAATGTTTTTTTTTTTTTACCAAATATGTATGAGTGCAAATACTCAAATTTTGTTTAATCAGCTTCAAAATCTAAGCTCAATACACCTCACTACAAGGTTTATGTGAGATTTGATTATTGCTAAAACATGTCAATATTACTTTTTGGATTAAAGCTATAGTGGCGTTCAAAAGAGCATTGAAAAGCTGCCATCTCTCACTTAAAAGATATTTTTTCATGAAACTTTACACATTTCAGCTCAGCTAGCGAACTAACGCTCCACAACATTTAAAGACTGTTCTAGTGTACAATGACTGAAGAAAAGATACAGCTAAAAGAAAATTAAAATTGCTTCACAATAATCACTGCATTTTTATTGAAAAACTGGAATTTGGTCAAAAGATACAAAAATGATTTATCTTTAAACAGGCCAAGTATATCAAAATCGTTCTAAGTGGTGCCGGGCTTTCACAGATTTAAAATTTTAAACAAAAAAAAATTCAAAAATGATAAGAAGCTTCCTAGTTTGTTTTAAAACATTAAATGTTTCAACAGAGTCAGCAATTAAACACATATTCATATCTTTGTAAGACATTTATCAATCCATATTTTCAAGGTAATTGATGGAACTCTGTTGTGTTTATTTTCAACGCTGTTGAATCTTTTTCTTTTTACAGACAAAGCAGTAACGAAGTTTTTATAAATTTGCAACAGTATTATAATAAAATACGTATGGATCAGATCCAAACAACTATATTTATTGTTGAATTTGGAATGAGTTTTGAATAGATTTTATTCCTATTTGTTCGTTTTAATGTTAGAAAGGCAAACTGAATGCGATCACGACCAAGGTTGCAGAGAAATTATTCGTATTTTGGACAATAATAATCTGAAATTCTGTGAGTCAACCAGAAACTTTGTCACAGAGTTTTGTGTTTTACCAAATCAAATTAAGTATTTTTTTTTACCGATACATCATTTTGTATATCAAAATATAAATATTTTGCATACCATTTTCATGAAAAAAGTTTTAAAACTTTTACTAAATCTGTAAAATCTGTTCTTAAATCTGAATACTCTATTCCAGAGTACAGGACAAAAATTCGTTGAAAATTATAAGAAAGTTCTGTAATAGCGAAATTATAATAATGAAATTACGTTGATAAATTTTATGATTATCATGAGGATGATGATAGATTTATGACAAAGGAATAATTTAAGGACACAATACTGTATTTTTAAATAAAAAATGTTGCTAAATCTATTGCGTTATAAATTCTGAGCATTTTATGCCATTACTACTGCAATTAGACGAAACTTTTTCATGAACTCGATATGCTTTGAAAAATATCGGTTTTACCGGTTTTATCGGTTTTATAAATAACAAATACCGAAACACCGGATTCGCAAAAACCGGTAATCCGACAACCCTAGTTCGAATGTCTACTTCAATACGTCGTTTATTAATCCACGCGCCAGCTGACTGTCAGAGGTCACTCAAGAGTCACGTAACGAACTTTCAACCCTCAATGCAAATAGCTGAACCAGTCGCATGCCTGTACGCTGGAAACGGTGAGCCTCAAAAAGTGAAGCGTGAATGAAACGTCAACTTATCAGCTGAATAACCTCCAGAGGGTCAACGTTCATCTATAGTTGTTAGCATAAATATGGTGAAGCAGAGTCATCTATCAAATTATATATGCATTTGAAATCAAATCTCTTCCACCCTTTTTTTGTTTTTTTAAGTATAATAACTCGAATTCGGAAATAAAGTAGTGTTAAACATTTCTTCATACGTGCTTCGTATGAAGTTAAGTGAGTCGAAAGATTCAAAATCTCTTCATGAGTTCAAAAATTGAAAAGCATAAGTGTCCTGTAAGTTTTTTTTTTTTTATTAAAACAGCTTTCAAGCGTCAGTACGATCATCTGTGCAGCACACCATTCATTGGCGCGCAGCGATAAAGCACCGGGAAGTTATCGTGTTTTGCAGTGTGTTGATACCTACTCGGCGATAATTATCCCATAAATAAACACTTTTCACCATTATTAAGTGCACATAAAATATACGAGCAGCACCCGGTTTGTTTTTCCCGACTTCTTTCTCTTCGCGTTGCCGGTCATTATTTAACCATTTAGTGCGCTTCTAGTTTTGGCATTAAAACCATTCCCAAAGATTCAAAGAACAAACTAAAACATACATTTTATAATCCTGGGGCCGGAAGTTGCTGGCGAAGGAAGAGGATTATGGGGAGGGTAAGATAGAGATTTTGTGTGTTTGTGCAAGTGTCTTTGTTTCCAGCAATTGAGAAACGGAAGTACAACAAACACACAACTACTTGAATAAACAGGAGAGGGAGTGACATGAAAGAACTCCTAGGCTGGGCCCATGAACGTGTGGTTTCTCCGAAAAACCAAATGCCACCTTTTATTTAAGACCTTCTTC
This sequence comes from Uranotaenia lowii, assembly GCF_029784155.1. Taxonomy (NCBI): domain Eukaryota; kingdom Metazoa; phylum Arthropoda; class Insecta; order Diptera; family Culicidae; genus Uranotaenia; species Uranotaenia lowii. The sequence goes on from NC_073693.1 coordinate 56,704,410, forward strand.
TATGGAGCCGAGATCGACTCAGCTTTACCCCCAATCCACCCCCTACAAGCTGTGTATACGAAACAGCACACGTAATAATGGATAAAGTTTTATCGGGAACCGCGTGTTGGTTTTATTTAGAGCATCAAGGGAAAGTTTTCCACCGACGACGACCGGCAAACCGACAGTTTATTGTGGGAGAGATTAGCTGTTCGGCTTTCTTGAGGCCCAAGCCAGAGTCCCACCAGATTTTCTTACCCGGTTCTGTTCTTCTGTACTCTCTGGAGCCACCACGTTTTAATCGCTCCATTTTGGGTGGCCGATGAAGATGTTTACAGAAGTTCCTCCTATAAAAACTAAGGCCACGATAGTCCTAAAGAGAAGCCGAACGACGGCAATAGAAATAAGATTCGGTTTTATGAAGCGCATTTTCGGGGGGGATCAGTCAACAAATTTTGTTTGTGATGTGTTTGCGTAAGGTCTTTTGTAGAGCGTGGAGGAAATTATTTAGCTCCGTTTGAGTGACAGTGAGGCGAATATTTGATGTTTGGCGATGAAGTTTAGAATTGACATTTTTTTTAAAGCTAACGATAGTTCCTTAGTTGATTATGTACTTTTCAAATTTTCATTGACAAAATTACAGAATTGAAAATCGATCAACTTTGACAGTTTTATCATCATTAATTAATTGACTAAATTGACAAAATTGACAAAATTGACAAAATTGACTAGATTGACAAAATTGACAAAATTGACAAAATTGACAAAATTGACAAAATTGACAAAATTGACAAAATTGACAAAATTGACAAAATTGACAAAATTGACAAAATTGACAAAATTGACAAAATTGACAAAATTGACAAAATTGACAAAATTGACAAGATTGACAAAATTGACAAAATTTACAAAAATGACAAAATTGACAAAATTGACAAAATTTACAAAATTGACAAAATTGACAAAATTGACAAAATTGACAAAATTGACAAAATTGACAAAATTGACAAAATTGACAAAATTAACAAAATTGACAAAATTGACAAAATTCACAAAATTCACAAAATTGACAAAATTGACAAAATTGACAAAATTGACTAAATTGACAAAATTGACAAAATTGACAAAATTGACAAAATTGACAAATCGACAAAATTGACAAAATTGACAAAATTGACAAAATTGACAAAATTGACAAAATTGACAAAATTGACAAAATTGACAAAATTGACAAAATTGACAAAATTGACAAAATTGACAAAATTGACAAAATTGACAAAATTGACAAAATTGACAAAATTGACAAAATTGACAAAATTGACAAAATTGACAAAATTGACAAAATTGACAAAATTGACAAAATTGACAAAATTGACAAAATTGACAAAATTGACAAAATTGACAAAATTGACAAAATTGACAAAATTGACAAAATTGACAAAATTGACAAAATTGACAAAATTGACAAAATTGACAAAATTGACAAAATTGACAAAATTGACAAAATTGACAAAATTGACAAAATTGACAAAATTGACAAAATTGACAAAATTGACAAAATTGACAAAATTGACAAAATTGACAAAATTGACAAAATTGACAAAATTGACAAAATTGACAAAATTGACAAAATTGACAAAATTGACAAAATTGACAAAATTGACAAAATTGACAAAATTGACAAAATTGACAAAATTGACAAAATTGACAAAATTGACAAAATTGACAAAATTGACAAAATTGACAAAATTGAAAAAAAAGACAAAATTGACCAAATTGACAAAATTGACAAAATTTACAAAATTGACATAATTTGCAAGGTGACCAAATTTAAAAATATTAGCAAAATAATGAAAATAAACAATATTATTGGAATATTTGTCAGAATTGAATTTTTTCAAAGTTATTTCTAATAGAAAAAAAATTTAAAAAAATTCTTTCGTTGATGTTGTTTTTTTCAAATGAAATATTTGGCAGCATTCATCTTAGTTTAACGAACAAATGTTATCATTCATTCAGAGTTAGTTTTTACATTAAAATAAACAACCATCGTAGCCTGTGAGTGCCCGGCAAAGTGATAATTAATTTACGTTCTGTTATAATTGAATAATTCTAAAAGTTGTATTAATATAACAAATGTCCTCCCTTTGGTCCATTCTTTGGTCCAGCAGCAGAACGGGGCTAAGCTGCTTCTGGCTTGGGGCTGTTCTGGGATAGCAAGAAGGATAAAAAATACCATGTGTGTGTATGTTTTGCAATGTGGGACTAAAAAATTCCTCTTTAGATACATACCTCGACAACGTTCAGCCAAACAACGACTACGACGGTTTAACCAAAAGGATGCTACTCGTTCAGAGCACACAAAACCAAGAATGGCCTCAAAGTTGCATCGTTTGTTCTTCCTAGGGTTACTTACATTTATACCGTCCTGCAGGCTAGGCAAACAAACAGAATGCAAAAACGGCGGAAGAAGAAATCCCTTCAATACCGATGAACTCGAGTAAAAATTAAAAAATATGAAAATTATTTAGGTATTAACTTAATAAATCCAGCGAGTAAAAACCGAGCTACGAAAAATACAACAGGTTCATTTGAATATATAATTGATCTCAAATTGCCGACTTCTAGGAACTTATTTTCGATAGTAAGAAATTAAAATAAACACCCAACTAATAATCAAAAATGATTTAAATCTGAATAATTATATAAACCCTTCAATTTTTTTTTATTTTTCATTATGTAAGCATTGTTTCAGCAAAAATGTTATAGGAAAAATATTGCCATCAAACCCCCCTCCCCCTCTCCTTGAACCGGTTCTTCCTACGGCCTTGATATGTGGAAAAGTGTTCCTGAATGAGCCTATCGGGTGAAATGGGCCTACGACTGTTCGATGACATGGCTGACTAGATAGCAAATCTAATCAATGCATTTTGAGGGTGACATGCTTTGAACATAAGGCAGGAAAGAATTTTATGATTTTAAAAAAGTGAACAAAAAAATAAAAAATTTTACAAGGTTTTAAAACCTTTTGGTGTAATATTTTGACTTTGAAAAATGACATGAGTGGTTTTGACTCTTATTCAAAAGTACTTAATTAGTAAAATAAAAATTATGCTTTCATGAAGGTTTAATAATGATTTGAAAGTAGAATAAGAGAGTGTTTTTGTATACCCCTATCATGTTTGTAAAATGATTCTATCATAAAAAATCAACTATGAATCTAAGCGCTAATTGACACTTTAAAAGAAAATTGAAGATCTCGAAACAAATTTGATAAAGTTTTTTTATGGATGAGTTGCCTCCATAATATGGCAACCTTAACTTTTGTTTTGTTCTAAAAATTATAAATGGCATAGTTTTAATAAAACTTCAGCTTTTCCGTATGCAACTTATCAGTTTCTTGCATTTTCTGTAAAATACTACGGAAATAATTCCTGAAAACAGAATTTTTTCCCAAAACATAAATAGTCAAAGTAACAAAGTACTATGCCAACCTTCACAGATCGCTTAAAACTTTTTCCTAAAGCTACTTTATAAGCCAAAGCGTATTCTATGCTTTAGAACAACTTCTTTAAAGTTAGCATATGGACTAGTTGGCTCTGTTTTGTTATCATCTTTAAAGCTTATTTTATAAGCTATAATAAAACATTCAACAGAATAGTTTTAATCGACCTTAAAGAATAGCTTTGAGAAACCCTTCAGAGCTCTCTGAAGACTGGGAGTTTTTTGTCCCATGTTTTTTTTTCTCGTGTTTACTCTTCCGAGCATTTGGTGATTAGTGAAGATTCGATTTTAATTATTTTGAAAATAACTTCATTTTTATTTTGAATATATCTTAGCATGAAACATTTTGCAACCTCATTTTTCTAGTGAAATATATACGAAATAGCTTCAAAATATAAGCGCGCCTTGAGAAAATCAAGATTAACCACATTGCATTTTTCTTATTAAAAAATAATAAGTTAAGGATCACATTAATTTGCTCAAATGATGCAATTTTGCATTGAAATTCATTACCTGTACAACATCGTCAAATTTGTTGAAAATGTCTGGTTTTTAGTATTATAAGTTAATTTCCAGCAAGATGGCTTCAGTAATTTCGATTGGATTTCACAATCAACATGGCGTTTAATAAGTTAATATTGAAAATCTTGAACAAGTTGTAAAACGGTTTCAAAATTGTTTGATGCCAGTTATAAAAATGATGTCATAAAATAATTTCAATAAACAGTTTAATTAGAGTTTTGAAAGAGTTTGAATCACAGCTTCGTTCGACGTTTGTCTATATGGAATACACGCCCATGATGGATTTATTCATTTTTGAGTAAAAGAAGTTTGTCGCCTTAAACGAGAACATTTCGATTTGTTGCTTGGCAAAAGACATTCACGCAACTATTTGTTTTGTTTCCTTTTGACTTTAAGGATGGAAAATTATCTTTAAATAACAAATAGGTATTGTTATCAAATAACCTCAAACTGCTTTGGAATAGATCATTTTCTGTAGTCAAAAGCCTGACCTCAAAGCTAAATAATAACGCCGCAGCTCGTGGCGTAGAGGATAGCCTTCAAATCTTATAAACCAGTGGGCATGAGATCGAATCCCGGTCACGGCATACATAGTACAATTTTTGTGGGTTGGTGGTCTTAGCATTTGAAAGATGCTAGCTATCATAAACACGAAAGATGTACGTTCAGAGTTAAGATAAAAAGGAATCTGTTCGAAGAAACATCACGTTTCATTGAGATCCACTATGAAATTGTGTTCGTTTGTAAGCTAAAAAAAGCAAATTTGAAGATTACAGCCAAACGATTTCTTAAATCGTCAAACAACGATTTGATGAAGCATAAAAAAGCTTTAAGCAAACGATTATAGAAATTATAAAATAAATTGCCTGAATCGTGAATTCCGGAATGATTGTATTTTGAATATGTTGCTAACTTATGTAACTGTTAAAAACTGTACAAACTACGTCGAAGAATTCATACGACTGAATTGTCGTAACGAATCGAATATAAGTTGGTCATTATCTGAACTTTATACATCAAACTAATACATTTTTTTCCTAGATTTCCAGCCGGCTGATTGCTGGCGGTACCACTTGGGAGAATAGTTTGGCAAAATCTAGTGAAGTGTAGTTAAGAAAAAATCGAAATTTTTTTAAAATCCTCATTTTAATGAATAAAAGTACTTAAAAAACCACCTGACTTTACACTTACCGAAATACAGCAGCAGCTGCTGAACTGTCCACTGAAAACAGGACATCAGCAATTTTTTTTTGTTTCCAACGCAATCAAAAGTATACTTTCCGCGCTATTTTGGAAACAAAATTTTAAAAATCATCGACATCGGGTGCGATGATTTTGAACCGGTTTCGCACGCTTGTTTTAGTTCAGTCAGTGTATCATTTTTATTCCACATGTGTCAAAATATTGGTTTTCATTTGATTCATTTAGATTTTATGTGTGGAACAAGCTGAACTGCGTATGTGTAAAATAACCAGAGGTGCAAAGAGATCCCTTTACGCTACATGCAGTGCCGATTCTTACAGCCCGACGTCAACCACGAAAGAATCATCTTGCAAAGTTGCAAACTGATTCTTTCTCCCTTACATACAGAACGTCGAATGTATCTGCAAGTTAAATTCAACCAAGCGATGACTGCACGTTCCGAAAATTTCAAACGATTCTCCGAAGTTAAGATCACTTCAAATTTGCAAGCCCGAAGATAAAATCCCTTGAGCCGAACAGAAAAAATCATTTCCGAAGATAGCTACAGTCGGCAAGTTGCTTGCTTGCAGCGCCGTGATGCGATGTACCTACGTTTGCAAGCATGCAAGTTGCAGAACGCTAGAATCCTCCTTGGGCGGATCAATATGTATGTTCCCCTAACGACGATGTTTGTTTGCAAATTTGGTTGTTACCAAATCCAAACGTTCGTCGGCTCGTTCTTGTGTGGTTTGGTTCGTTCCACCAATCTGAGCCGAGCACGCGGAGGAAGTAAGTGATACCAAAATGTCAACCATCCTTTCAGTCGTCGTTCGGCAAGGAACGCGTGCGGACTCTATCCGCATGACGCTCTGAAGGATATGTTGGTGCTTTCGTGCTCGGTTCGTTTCTTACTTATAAGGTTTCGAAAGGGAGTGGTGCCCAAACTAGGATGATTCCACTGATGATTCATCTTAATCACCCTAGTTTGGGCACCACTCCCTTTCGAAACCTTATAAGCAGTGATGCTACATTTCTATCGGTATTTTGAAACCCAAAAAAATCTTTTATCGGTATGTAAATCCTAAAAATCGGTATGGAAATCGGTATTTGAGGTTGATATTCAAAAAAGCTTGCATTATCAACTTCCTAACGTATTTTTCTTTAAATAGAAGCTTGCAATAAACAGCAAGTCTAAGAACTCTTATGAATGTTCATTTTTAGTTCAAAACTAGCTGACTAAATGTGTTTTAGCATATATTATTGCATTTTCTCCGTAACTTGGTTCTAGGTAACACTAGTTTACACAAAATGACGGTTTTGAAATTTTAACAGAACATTATGTTTGTTATGACTTGTACAATTTTTTAAATTTTAAAACTAGCACCAACATATCCTTCAGAGCGTCATACGGGTAGAGTCCGCACGCGTTCCTTGCCAAACGACGACTGAAAGGATGGTTGACATTTTGGTATCACTTACTTCCTCCGCGTGCTCGGCTCAGATTGGTGGAACGAAAAAAACCACATCAGTGATGCCAACTGTTTTTCAGAAATGTCTGGAAGATTTTGAAAAAAATGTCTGAAAATGTCTGTAAAAGTCTGGATGGCGAACTTTCTAGGTGATGACCTTTTTTTTTGTTCTCCAGATCGCAATATTGCAGTCCTACGTTTTATGCTATACTTCCTGTTTTATTCCATCTACGTGTTATTCCTCACTGTTCAATTACTAATTCGAATCATTTTCTGCCATTTAGCAAAAAAAAAAATTTTTTTGATTGTTTTGCCAGAAAATTCATGTCGAAACCAAAAGTCTGGAAATGTTTGGAAGAAATGACAAAAGTCTGGAAGTCTGGAAACCTAAAAAAATGTCTGGCAAAAGTCCAAAAAGTCTGGAAGATCCAGAAAAAATTTGGAAGGTTGACATCACTGAACCACACAAGAACGAGCCGACGAACGTTTGGATTTGGTAACAACCCAATTTGCAAACAAACATCGTCGTTGGGGGAACATACATATTGATTCGCCCAAGAAGGATTCTAGCGTTCTGCAACTTGCAAGCTTGCAAACGTACATCGCATCACGGCGCTGCAAGCAAGCAACTTGCCGACTGTAGCTATCTTCGTAAATGATTCTTCCTGTTCGGCTCAAGGGATTTTATCTTCGGGCTTGCAAATTTGAAGTGATCTTAACTTCGGAGAATCGTTTGAAATTTTCGGAACGTGCAGTCATCGCTTGGTTGAATTTAACTTGCAGACACATTCGACGTTCTGTATGTAAGGGAGAAAGAATCAGTTTGCAACTTTGCAAGATGATTCTTTCGTGGCTGTCGTCGGGCTGTAGGAATCGGCTTAAAGTCGTGCGCTGCATGCTACATGAAGGGATCTCTTTGTACCTCTGAAAATAACATATTCTTTTTTTTGCTGTGTAGCTTTTTACTTCTAAGGCGTACCGCTTGGTTTTTTTTAGAGTTGAATTTTGTGTATTGATTATTTGTGAAGAATTTTGAATCTTTTTCAAAAAAGTTGATCCTGGGACGCTCTTCAACCGACCATCAACTTTAAACTGCAACGAAGTCGTGTTCGATACGAGGATAGACGGAGTAAATCAGGCAGATAAGTACAAGCAGATAAGTACAATTTTCTTATACAAAACATTAATCAGAAGCGACCAGGCGTCTATCACAATCAGCACGCGTTTTTTCGCCGTTTTGTAAAACTTGAAGTATTTAATGTGTGGTTTAGGTTTGTATTTTTGCGAAAAATTGTGTTTTATCTACAATAATTTCACTTTTGAACCAAGGAAAGTCAAGTGGAAAAAGCAATTATGTGTGAAAATGTGATAATTTCGTAAAAATTCAAGTGAGCAAAACTGAGGGGCTCTCCCTACGCCTTCCGGACTAAGCCAGAAGTATACAACCCGAGCGTCGATCTGGGAAAAAAAGCTCCTGATTATTTTCAAGATGAGTATTTCGTTTCATTATTTTCATTTATTTTTCAACGTCGACCCTATGTAAATATTAATATCAAGAGTCAGAGATATTTAGTCAAAGTAAAATTTTAGTAAATTTGGTCCTGAATTTTTGACATTATATAGTTGTAGTCAAAGCATGCAATGACATGTTTTAACTTGTGTTCAAGTTTGGCTGCAAGAAAGCTTTGTAAACTTTATATTTTCTGAGAAAGCCTACATTTTGGCGTTTATATGTAGTAGATACAGCAGAAAGTTAGAATCCTGTTTTTTTTATGAATATCAAGTCATTTAGCTTATTTCGATGAGTAAAGCGTAGAGAAAGAACGAATAGTTGAATAAACGTATGAATTTTGTTAGGTTAGGGAGTGTTAGGCAACACTGTTCCGTGATTGGATCGAGTTTTTGGCCGTAAAAATTATTTAAAATTGTATGAAATGTGCGTGTCTAAATATTTACAAATTGAATGTTTTTATGAAATAGGTTCATGTGCAGCACATGAGCAAATTCGAAATAGTAGCAGAGAATACTTTGCGCTACTGGTTTTATAATGACTCGTTTACATTGTTGAAGTTTTGAAAAGTTTCACAAATCAATCAAAATCAGAAGTGACGCTGATGTCAAAGATAAGTTTTTTTTTCTTGTGAAACTTTTGGTTAAAATTTTATTGCATAGGGATTTTTTTTGTCTAAAAACTTTATTTCAATTAAGATTTGGAAAGTCCTGCGGATCATTTTAAACTTTCATGGTACATTGTAGAAAATAGAACGAAATATTAGGGCTCGTATCCAAATTTAGCTTTTTAACTGCATGAAAGTTTTTTTTGGACATAAATTGCTTTATGTTCCAACCGTTACTAAAAATTTTCTGATCATTAACCCCTCATACTATCCATAGAGTAGTCGGAAAGATACGAAGGCAAAATAGCTGATCTACAGAAACCCAAATGTAATATTCTATATTCTAATTATTATTGCGGTGAGTATAATGTTGATAAGTATCGTAATTTCCAAATTCTTTAACAGCATTTAATGTATCATTATTCCATATATACTTTCCCAAATGACATAAATTCATATTTAGGTCTTTACATATTCAAAATATTATATGAAGCGTTTGGTAGGGATCTCCACGCTTCATTCCACCCCTGTATCCAGTATCTTTCGCGGTTTTCATCACATGGTTGGCCTGGCCGTAGTATTATCTGCAATGCATAGGAATATGTAACAGGTAATACGCTGAAAAGAAAAATGATAGACGCAAGTCTCCCATTTTCCAGGATACCTACATGTTTTGGCCATGATGATGTAAGAAGAAGAAGAAGAAGAAGTAGCTTTTTACTTCTAAGGCGTAGCCTGCGCCATTATTGATGTTCAAAGAGAGCTCATCAGTTTTATGCATTTTGAATCTGTTGCCAATCACAGAGTACCAACCATTGGCGATGTGGAACTTGTTCTACTGAGTCTGCGATCTTGAAACCTGAAATTTACAATGGTAGAAATTCCTATACGCGAACACACTTTTTTGAGGTTTATTCTAATCATGAATTTAATATCCCCGAAATAATAATCACTTGATAGATCTATCAAAATCACTCTTATTTTACCTTTAAACTACTTAATTTTATCCTTATCAGCCGAGTAAATTGAAAAATACACAATTTTGGGGTGGAAATTCCAATAAGCGCACTTCATTATTTGTTAAGAAAACATCGAATTTATTTATTGAAAAAACAAAAACTGTGAATAACAATGACTGATTGGAGTACCTGTTCTCAAAATAGTGTCAAGTTATTGGTTTGGCATTGAGTTAATTGAATAATCCAAGGTTTTTGCGACTTTTTGTTCCAGCCGACTACAGCATTGAATTTTTTTAAATTTTTTTTTAGTAACTTTTGCATGTCTGCAGCTTATGGACCGATTCAATCTTCTAAAAATCGCATTAGACACATCTGGCAAAAATATTCTTAAGAATTAGAGAAACATAAGGTATCAAAGAACGAAAGATTTCCGCGGAGATTGCAGGTTCAAGTCCGGCCTGTAAGCCATTTTATCTTTTCTGAAAAATTCATGATATGAAAGGCTTATGTTCTTTAGTTCTTTGATACCTCATGTATTTCTAATTCTTTTCATCACCTACGAAAATGTGATTATTTTCAGGTACAAAGCTGTACCAAGCGATTTTATAACATCAGTATTGATTTTCCTAAGATTTGAATTTGGATTCAGAACAAGATTATGACCCGGCCACTCCGGAAGATGATTCTTTCTTTTGAGAAACACTTTATTTTTTTCTATTGAGAACATGAATCATGTCATTATTTGGCATTTATTTCGATAACAGGTACTCCAACCAGACACTGTCATGTACAGTTTTTGGTTTTAAAACATTAATTTTGATGTTTTCTTAATAAAACGAATATCCACCCCAAAATAGAGCATTTTTCAATTTACTCAGGTATTGAGAATAGAATTCAGTTGTTTTATGGTAAAATAAGTGTTTTTTTAATGATTCATCAAATGGTACACTGCAAAAAATCAACATTTAAACGGTATGTTTTTTTACACATACGTTTTCATAATTGTTCAACATATTAAATTTATTTGAATCGAATTAAAACTAACATTTTGACACATAATTTTTATGTGGAATAAATATATTGAGCTGACTAAATAAAAATTAGCGTGAGAAATCTGTCTGAAAACATCGATTCCGCTGTCGATGATTTTTGCCCGGTTGTTCTTCCAAAATAGCGCGATCGAAGCTAGGTTTTCAAAGCGTGAATTTAAAACGAACAAAGAAAAAAAAACTGCGAAATCGTGCTCGAAATGTCTTCGGAGGCAAAGGATCCTTCAGTAACCAATGCAGCGATATGTTTGCAAGTAAGTTCAAGGTCAGTAAGCTCTGGAAACAACCGAAAACTAATCTTTTTTTTTCTCAATAGGATTGTGACTCGAATGGCGCTGGTCAACGAAAACGGTGTTAACAATATTTGCTTGCTGGAGCTCGGAGACCGGATGTGAACGGATAATATCAATTGAACACGAGAAGGACCCTACCGGAAGAACCTGGGATGTTGCCTAGGCGGGGAGCAGGGCTATCCAAACTCCACGATAGTCGGCCGTACGGATCTGATGCCGCTTGTAAATCCGGACCATGTTTGAAAGTTTTCTCATAATAATTTTAGTAAAATTAATATAAGTTGACTATAAAAGTGTGAAGTGTTAAAATATGTATATCGATCGTTCTCCCTTTTATAAATAAATAATAAATTAACTTCAAAAAGCTTTATTGATCCAATATGCCTGCCATATATCCTCTGTGTGCCATATTTCATAACTTTAATTTGTAACGCATATGCATGACAAGTGTCACCACATATAAATTTTTCTATGTTTTTCGCTATGTGCAGGACACATATTTTTCAATTGTTCAACAAATTGCAAAAATCTATATAGGCTGACACATAGCCTAAATGTGTCGTTTTCGTTGAGTGTATCATTCTTTTGGCGATATTCAACTCCTGATGAGCATAAACCTCAAAAATGAGTTTGCGCAAATAGGAATTTATACCACTGAATTGGTATGTATCTAAACCAAATTTAGGAGCCAATCACAGAGTATACTAAGAATACTATAATTTTTTTTCATCCAGACATCTTAAGGAGCATTTTGGATTCAATGACTCAAGGTGGATGTGAGAAGTCAATCAAGCTAAACTAAGCTAAAACCTTTAGTAGAGTTTTTAAGGAAAGGATTGATACCATCACACTGTTTTTTTTCTCTCTTGTACCAGGGATATCTCATTAATATTTCAACTTAAATATTTTTTCTTCATACGGTAAGGTAGATCATAACTTTTGAACTTGACTTTTTCACACTCCCTTTGAATTTGTCAACAACCTATCTCCCACTCGTTCATTAAGGGTTGATTCGGGGGCTAGTATTTCATAATTTTCCCTCTTTGCCTGGAAGCTGTAAATGGTCGGAATGTGTAACTGAATGTTGCATGCAGACTAGAAACGAGTGACCGTTTCAGTGACTCATATGTATGTTTTCGACCCATTCCTTGCCGTCCGTTCTCGAAAACTACTGATGCCCTGAAGGTTCTAGAGCTGGGTCACTGGAATAGGTTTGAATCCACCGGGGTGCTAATTTTTGCCCAACGCTGATGATGCTGATGATGATTGTTTTGCACACAAGCTTGAAACCTACAATTTCGAGGGAGGGATTCGAATGAGTTCTCCAAAGGGTTGAAAGATTTCAGATTTAGGACCTATCAGGAAACTTTTGCATGAAAATACATAGTCTTGATTGATTCGAATTGAAATTTATATTTCGTAGCCAAACGTTTATAATTCGTAACGTAAATATTGTAAATTTTCTCTCAGTCTTCAAATCATGAAAATTTTAGGTATGATTCCTTATGACCCCTAAGCCCACAGCTGATATTTGTTGGAATCAAGTTAAAACCCTACACCGAGAAAGCATTTTCTGCTGCACATTCCTGGTATTTCTCGAAGTGCATACACGGAGTTTTAAGACAACTTTTGCCAGAATGGAAAACATGTTCTGTATGTTACTTTAATTAAAATACATTGGCCCAGTCGGTTTCAGAGCGAAGAATGAAAGAGATAGACCGCTCTGTAAAACAACGAACGTAGACCAACTACACAGGGCAAAGTGATAACATGCGACGACCCACACATGAACGTAAACAACATCCTGGAAGAGCGCATCCAAATCCAAACGAATGCAGCATTAAATTCCAATTTACTCCTTTTGGACAGCATGCGTTATCAAAGATATATGTGCATCGGTTTTACGAATGCTCAGCCAGCCAGCAGAGCTACAAAAGTGTGTTGCGGATCGTTTGTTGTGGGAAAACCTCGTGGAATTCAAATTTGCGCAACTTTTCTCGCCCGGCAATCCCGGAGTTGACCGAAATGCAAACATAACCTACCTTTCGGGACTCTCCGGGATTAATGGGCAAAGTTTGTTCCAGGGAACAAAAAGTTGAGTGTTGGAATTTTAATATTAATTTTCGGAAGGCATTTCCATTATATTTTAATTGTATCACTTGAAGGAAACCAGCAGAAAATTTCCATTGAAAAATTGTGATAATTAAAAAAATATTTATTCAAAAATTCAACCATGTGACCAACCATGGGCTCATAAATGTAAACAACAAGCAAACAACTTTTGTAAAAAGCATTCTTAATTTGAAAGCATGTCAAAATTCTCGAAACAGTCAAAGTTGTACGAATTTTGAAATGGAAGTGTTGACAATGTTGACAATTTTGACAATTTTGACAATTTTGACAATTTTGACAATTTTGACAATTTTGACAATTTTGACAATTTTGACAATTCTGTCAATTTTGTCAATTTTGACAATTTTGACAATTTTGACAATTCTGATAATTTTGAAAATTTTGACAATTTTGACAATTTTGTCAATTTTGACAATTTTAACAATTTTGATAATTATGACAATTTTGACAATTTTGACAATTTTGACAATTTTGACAATTTTGACAATTTGGACAATTTTGACAATTTTGACAATTTTGACAATTTTGACAATTTTGACAATTTTGACAATTTTGACAATTTTGACAATTTTGTCAATTTTGACAATTTTGACAATTTAACAATTTTGACAATTTGGACAATTTTGACAATTTGGACAATTTTGACCATTTGGACAATTTTGACAATTTTGACAATTTTGACAATTTTGACAATTTTGACAATTTTGACAATTTTGACAATTTTGACAATTTTGACAATTTTGACAAATTTGACAATTTTGACAATTTTAACAATTTTGACAATTTTGACAATTTTGACAATTTTGACAATTTTGACAATTTTGACAATTTTGACAATTTTGACAATTTTGACAATTTTGACAATTTTGACAATTTTGACAATTTTGACAATTTTGACAATTTTGACAATTTTGACAATTTTGACAATTTTGACAATTTTGACAATTTTGACAATTTTGACAATTTTGACAATTTTGACAATTTTGACAATTTTGACAATTTTGACAATTTTGACAATTTTGACAATTTTGACAATTTTGACAATTTTGACAATTTTGACAATTTTGACAATTTTGACAATTTTGACAATTTTGACAATTTTGACAATTTTGACAATTTTGACAATTTTGACAATTTTGACAATTTTGACAATTTTGACAATTTTGACAATTTTGACAATTTTGACAATTTTGACAATTTTGACAATTTTGACAATTTTGACAATTTTGACAATTTTGACAATTTTGACAATTTTGACAATTTTGACAATTTTGACAATTTTGACAATTTTGACAATTTTGACAATTTTGACAATTTTGACAATTTTGACAATTTTGACAATTTTGACAATTTTGACAATTTTGACAATTTTGACAATTTTGACAATTTTGACAATTTTGACAATTTTGACAATTTTGACAATTTTGACAATTTTGACAATTTTGACAATTTTGACAATTTTGACAATTTTGACAATTTTGACAATTTTGACAATTTTGACAATTTTGACAATTTTGACAATTTTGACAATTTTGACAATTTTGACAATTTTGACAATTTTGACAATTTTGACAATTTTGACAATTTTGACAATTTTGACAATTTTGACAATTTTGACAATTTTGACAATTTTGACAATTTTGACAATTTTGACAATTTTGACAATTTTGAAAATTTTGACAATTTTGACAATTTTGACAATTTTGACAATTTTGACAATTTTGACAATTTTGACAATTTTGACACTTTTGACAATTTTGACAATTTTGACAATTTTGACAATTTTGACAATTTTGACAATTTTGACAATTTTGACAATTTTGACAATTTTGACAATTTTGACAATTTTGACAATTTTGACAATTTTGACAATTTTGACAATTTTGACAATTTTGACAATTTTGGAAATTTTGACAATTTCGACAATTTTGACAGTTTTGACAATTTTGACAATTTTGACAATTTTGACAATTTTGACAATTTTGACAATTTTGACACTTTTGACAATTTTGTCAATTTTGTCAATTTTGTCAATTTTGACAATTTTGACAATTTTGTCAATTTTGTCAATTTTGTCAATTTTGTCAATTTTGTCAATTTTGTCAATTTTGTCAATTTTTTCAATTTTTTCAATTTTTTCAATTTTTTCAATTTTGTCAATTTTGTCAATTTTGTCAATTTTGTCAATTTTGTCAATTTTGTCAATTTTGTCAATTTTGTCAATTTTGTCAATTTTGTCAATTTTGTCAATTTTGTCAATTTTGTCAATTTTGTCAATTTTGTCAATTTTGTCAATTTTGTCAATTTTGTCAATTTTGTCAATTTTGTCAATTTTGTCAATTTTGTCAATTTTGTCAATTTTGTCAATTTTGTCAATTTTGTCAATTTTGTCAATTTTGTCAATTTTGTCAATTTTGTCAATTTTGTCAATTTTGTCAATTTTGTCAATTTTGTCAATTTTGTCAATTTTGTCAATTTTGTCAATTTTGTCAATTTTGTCAATTTTGTCAATTTTGTCAATTTTGTCAATTTTGTCAATTTTGTCAATTTTGTCAATTTTGTCAATTTTGTCAATTTTGTCAATTTTGTCATTTTTTTCAATTTTGTCAATTTGTCAATTTTGTCAATTTTGTCAATTTTGTCAATTTTGTCGATTTTGTCAATTTTGTCAATTTTGTCAATTTTGTCAATTTTGTCAATTTTGTCAATTTTGTCAGTTTTGTCAATTTTGTCAATTTTGTCAATTTTGCCAATTTTGTCAGTTTTGTCAATTTTGTCAATTTTGACAACTTTGTCAATTTTGTCAATTTTGTCAATTTTGTCAATTTTGTCAATTTTGTCAATTTTGTCAATTTTGTCAATTTTGTCAATTTTGTCAATTTTGTCAATTTTGTCAATTTTGTCAATTTTGTCAATTTTGTCAATTTTGTCAATTTTGTCAATTTTGTCAATTTTGTCAATTTTGTCAATTTTGTCAATTTTGTCAATTTTGTCAATTTTGTCAATTTTGTCAATTTTGTCAATTTTGTCAATTTTGTCAATTTTGTCAATTTTGTCAACTTTGTCAATTTTGTCAATTTTGTCAATTTTGTCAATTTTGTCAATTTTGTCAATTTTGTCAATTTTGTCAATTTTGTCAATTTTGTCAATTTTGTCAATTTTGTCAATTTTGTCAATTTTGTCAATTTTGTCAATTTTGTCAATTTTGTCAATTTTGTCAATTTTGTCAATTTTGTCAATTTTGTCAATTTTGTCAATTTTGTCAATTTTGTCAATTTTGTCAATTTTGTCAATTTTGTCAATTTTGTCAATTTTGTCAATTTTGTCAATTTTGTCAATTTTGTCAATTTTGTCAATTTTGTCAATTTTGTCAATTTTGTCAATTTTGTCAATTTTGTCAATTTTGTCAATTTTGTCAATTTTGTCAATTTTGTCAATTTTGTCAATTTTGTCAATTTTGTCAATTTTGTCAATTTTGTCAATTTTGTCAATTTTGTCAATTTTGTCAATTTTGTCAATTTTGTCAATTTTGTCAATTTTGTCAGTTTTGTCAATTTCGTCAGTTTTGTCAATTTTGACAATTTTAAATTATATTAATTTTACATTTTCATCAATTTGGGTGATATGTCTGAAAGTAGGAGCTTGATATTTACAAATATTGGGTTGATTTCTTCATACTCTGAAACTCGGCAAAGAAGTTTTCCCTTTATTGTTTCATATTTATGGTACCAGTATATTGGCTTTTTTATGGTTTTCATTCGTACTTACACTTTTTTTCACGGATGCAACTTTAAGCAATTTCTAAAATCCCACCGCTGGAAAAAAGCACACGAATTATAGGTTTCCAAAATAAAGTCGTTTGATTCCAATAAAAGTGCGCTCAACAATGAAAGCCCCCTCCACAAACGCCAGCCCCAAAGTGTGAAGCTGGAAGTCAGGCAGGAAGCGAAAAGCATTTCCATGAAGGTAATTGGCCGGGTGTTGCTAAGACATAAAAGTAAAACCTTTGTGCGTTCGCGGGAGAGGCTCAAAAATTTGAGATTATGTTATTTATGTTTATTTTACTGGCTCGCTGCTTCCACTGTTCTTTTCGGTGCAAGTTTTCTCTCCTGCTTGATTTGTATGATAAAAAGAAAGTGGAAATCCCATAAATGGCTTTATATTGCTCGGGCGCCCTTTAATGGAATCAGCACATAATATTCGGAATTTGAGGTGTTTTGGAGCTTTCAACGATGCGTAATGAGTCGAGATTTTATTTTCCATGTTGAAAATTGATCATAGAGAACAATGTATGTTTTACAAATAATACTGAGTTGATTTTAATTTATTCAAATTTGAAATCGAAGAAAAAAAATTAAAAAAAAACCCTCTGGAAACGTCTTTTAAAACTCTAAAAGGATGTCCAATTTTCACTTCCCCTGAGGTCAATTTCCTTTTCAGAAAATCATCTTGCACATTTTCAACTGACGCATTCGATTACCTTTAACCCTTCAAGAGCAAGTAAAAACGATAAATGAGCTGTATAAAAATACTTCCCATACATGGTGTGTATAGTACACACTCAACTGAAAGAGCCGAACGTCCAGGAAAGGAACAAACGTCGATAAAACACCCGTAAATCATTGCTTTTCCGTACATAAAACATGAATTTACTTTCGTTTTATTGAAGTTCAAGATACCATAATTCGCAACCCAGTCCGCGCCATCGTCAGGATCCAGCATCCTCTGAATGGAGGGGACCCCGAAAAAAAAAGAAAAGCCGAGAACTGCTCAGGAAACAGGAAAGGTACCCCCTTGGTTTGGGTGTAATATTTTGGCGTTCGGCTGCTTCTGTTGGATTTATTGCATCCGGGTAAGTACCCCGGCCAAATTGAGGAAACTCTAAGGAGAAGGTGGAGGAATTCGATTCGATACCAACCCGGGACATCAAAAGGCCGTGTGTGTGGGAGAGCTTTTTTTCACCAGTAAATCTCTTTCTCTGCCTCTCGCTGGTATTGCCAAGTTGTACCGGGAGTTGTTTTTATCACCACTACCCTGTTGTTTGGGGGGATGATTTTTAGTTAAGTGATTTCAACCCATTTTGAATCGGTGAATAAAATTTGTTGTGCTTTTTCAAGTGATTATTTTATCAGTGACAAATCACTACAAAATTACCTTTTATTTGTGAGCTACATAGCGTTCAAAGATGACATTTTCATGAACCTACCAGCTTTTGAAGGATTCTGGAAATGCTAGAGCTACGACTCGTTTTTGAATAATTTTCTTTCATGTTTATACTTTGTATCCGACGCGCGCAACACAAGTTGAACATTTTCATTTAATTTTAAATCAAACATACAATTTTACACTGTTCATGATATAGAATTCATTGATCACTTGATCTTTACATCACGGAATGTAAAATTATAGCAAAAGAATCTATTTCTATTCACTTTTTGAAAAAAGACAAAAACTACATCAAAAGGAGTTGAAAATTACATCGTCTTCGATTTACACTTGTAAAAAAATAGACTAGTTGTGTTTTAGATTCCGTATACTTTTAGAAATTTTTTGCTGTGTAGTAAGATTTACGATATTGAAAATATCGCATGTCTAATGAAAGCAGCAGTAACTTGATGGAATCCGCGTCCCGAGGCTAAACTTGTTACCGTTCATATTTATGGAGTCTTGAGTTTGTGCTCGTTTCCCACCATACTAAGGGTAGACTTATCTTGATAATATTTGAATATACACAACATTCAGACAAACCCCTCACCACACACAATTTGACATACAACCGCAAAGCTGGTCTAAACATTGGTTAATTTTTTATGGCAAACATGATGAAGAAAACCGGAAAATGAAAGGCAAGATGATTTGGAGAGAAAAGACGTCCCATAATTGATCGATCACCAGTGTTCGATCTATTTGTCGGTTGGCTTCAGAAAAGTAGAGTTCAAGGCGTTAAATCCTTGAACTTATCGTGTTGGTGATTAAAGATCATTTTACCGAACGAAGGTTTCAAAGAGGATCAGGTGAGCTTGCGAATGTAGAAGAAGCATCTAAGGTAGCTGGGGCTAATATAAAATGATTCCCCCAGGACCCGAAACTGTCAGTTAGTTTCCCACCTTGAAACGTGCCATTGCCATTGAAGCTAGAATAGTCGCAAACCCAATAGCGACGTGTTCTAATATCGGGGTTAAGCAACACCTCGGTCCGACACATCAAGATCAGCTCGGCCACGATCCGTTACATAACCATCTGCCAAGTCACCAGCCACATGCCGCCCAAATCCGCCAAGTCAATCTCCGCCACCACAATCCCGCCAAAACACTCCGTTGGGTAGCAAACCACCCACGCGGCAATCCATACCGCCCTTTGAAGGTTTTTGCCGCTTTCCCGGAAGAACATCACCGAGTCATTGCCATTTTGCTGCTTTCCCGGAAGAACATCACCGAGTCATCGCCATCTGGACCCAGCTTGTTAACAGGTACCTGTGAAGCTACGCACTAAACACACAATTTACACTGAAACACACATACACAGACTTTATAAGGTTAGGGCAATAAACAAAAAGTACATTTATAAAAAGTTTTGGTTACTCCACACGCTAAAAAGAACTCCTGATTCGTCCATTAGATCCAGGAGCCGACCTTGAGACCTCCGTTGCCTCACGATTGAGCTCAGCCAACAAAAGAAGGCTTTGTGTGCCCACTCTCCACTGAATCCCCAGAGGAACGACCAGGGATTCGAGGGCTTAGGCGGGATCCCTTCTGGTTCTGGCAGTAACAAACTCTAAAAAGTTCCGAAATTCAAACACTTTCTGTTCGATGCAAAACGACAGGTAAGTTCTTCTTAGAACAAGTTCACTGGTTGTTTGTGGGGTGGAAGCGAAACGGAATAAAAAACGCGGCGTACCTTTTCGACACAAAACTTTTATTACAGCCAGTAGCTACACGTTTAAAAACAAAAACTAAAATTGATACACGCTGATGTGGATCTCACCAGAACACACTCCCCCCCCTTGAGGCAGTGTCCTCAATCAGAACGAATCGGGACCAGTCAGCGAATCGAAACTAGTTTCTGCATTCCTTTTGGCTTTCTTATGGGAAGTTGCATGTTGTGAGAAAGAAAAGCTTTTTGTATATGGAGCCACCATTCGCTCGGGCTTCACGGTGGTGATGAATGAAAAGATTGGTTGTTTCTCGGGAACGTTTTGGACTGTTGATTTTAGTTGTGCATATTTCAAGAATGGTAGGGAAAACCGACCAGTTTCGTTCTGCTTGTGGTGGGTCGATTCAAACAATTCTACCGTGCATTGCTTGTCTATCGGTACTGTCTCCTCGGTTTCGAAAGTACTGTCCTGAGCCCGATGAATGTTCTCATTCAGTTGCACAGTGTATGACACATTATGAGAACCGATACTGCGTTCACCAGGAATTCTTCCGGCAACCAACCAGCCGAGCAAAGACCTTTGTGCGATCGGAAAGCCATCTTCGTCGAATACTTGACCCGCTTGGAGAATAGGCAGAAACACCTCCACCCCCAGGATGACGTCGATGGGTCCCGGCTTGTTGAAGCCTGGATCCGCCAGCGGCAAATCGCGCAGAAAGTGAGATCGATTCGTATCAAAGTGTTGACACGGCGTTGATGATGCCAGAACATCGAGGATAAAAGCTTGAGTCGATAGTTTGATTTCGTCGTTGAACCTGGATGCGATTTCTAATCGCACCACACCATTCGTAGTACCAGCATTGGTACCAGCTACACCGGTGACGGGAGGTTTCGTATTGCTTCTGCTAATGCCGAGTCTCTTTACACACGCCTCGCTGATGAGAGATGTACCGGATCCGGAGTCTATCATCGCCCTCACAGTCTGAAACGAACCATTTTTATTTCGCAGTCTGATGAGGGCCGTTGGTAAAATTGAAATTTTGTTAGATGCTTCGGTTGAGTTGATGTCCGCTTTAAAACTTGAAACGAGTGAGGAACGGGCGGTGCACAGTGGTTCAAAATCAAAAAAAGTGGGAAAAAATTAATAAAATGCTATTCTATTAAAGATTACAGGTGGAAAGTTGAAAAAAATAATAAATTGAAGTTTTTTTCAAAGTTTGATATTTTTTTCAAAAATTGCTAAAACGGGGTTTGAGCTTTATACTGGGAAATTGAATATTTTTCAATTAACAATGAATATTTTTGGTAAAATTAAGTATGGGCTCCTAAATTCCTGTAGGTTAGTTGGATAAATATTAAAACTGATGTTTTAAGGTGAATTTGCATTTGTATCGAAGCCAACGATGCTTGGTTAACTCTGTATAAATACTTTAAAATTTGAATTTTTAAACCAAACTGCGTTCCACTCAATGACATCGTATTCAAAATATAGCAAAAACTAGCAGCTGATTTTAAGATATGTTTTTGATGAGGCTTTCACCTATCTAACGGTGTATAATTTACCACAGCGATCGGCAGCGCAAGCTTTATTTTTGCTTCCGAATAATAAATAGAGTAAATCGAAAAAAAATTATCATCTAATTTTGGGTTTCCAATGAAGCGAAACTTTATTAGTTCATGATATTAAGGACGTTTTTTATCTCTAAACTGTGAATAAGATTATAATACATCACTTCTGTATAAAAATTTATAAATTTTTAAAGATTTATATGCTTTTTTAAGTTGTTTTGGGCTGAGACAAAAAAATCTTATTTTTAATTCTTGCGTTAAAGTTGTCGTTTATGTTTGTTTCATAGAAGGTGTAAAAAAGGTCCTAGAAAATATCTAAATACATCATAACGTTTCTAGAATATTGGAGAATCGATTCCAACATAAAAAAATTGGTTGTCGCTGACTTGAAAAATTGACTTTTTTCC